>NC_054481.1:132721484-133021484 GCF_017639515.1 Carcharodon carcharias
TTGTACTGGGATACAATCAACATTTGAAATGAGGATAGGAAAGAAATTGCATTTATGTAGTGCCTTTCTCCACCTCCGGACATCAACAATTTACTTGTTTTGCAGCCGGTGAGGTACGGAAGTATAGTCACTGTTAGAAGATTAGAAAGCCGGCAGCCCACTTGCACACGGAAAGCTCTCACAAACAGCAACATGGTGCTGCCCCGTTATGGGGGACGTTGCTGCAATAAATATCCCTGCAATGCGTTTCCATTCAACATTCCCATCCAGTCTTTCAATGAACTGCCCACAAAACAGGTTCCAATATAGGAGTGATGTGCTGCATGTCAATGTAACCCTGTGCTGCTTGTTTTCCACTGACAGGAGCTGTCGTTTAATATATTCTTGGACAGGTTGAGGGTGTAATCCATCATCTTTAAGGATGCTTTACATATTCTGATGTGTCTGGAACCGTCACCTCCATTTCCAATGTTTGTACTTTGAGATTTTCCTGCAGGATTGGAAGAGGGTTGTTTTGATAAAAGGGTTTTAAACTCCATGGAATAAAGCTCCATAAACAGAGGTCAAAAGTTACACTAAATTATGAGAAATTCTTTGTTTATCTGCTTCTTCTGACAAAAGTATATATTTGAAATAATTTGATTTATCACCATATCATGAATCGATGCCTATATACTGCTGTAGAGTGTCCTCTTGTGCAACAAACAGACATTTTGAACAAAGGCATAAGAGTTTATAAAGAGATTCTTGAAACAGCACTTGACTGCTGTTTATCTGCTTGGTGTCCCTTCCTCTGGCTCCATGGGGATTCTGCCTCCTCTTGTATAATGCACACAGTTGGATACTTGCTATGCAGGTAAAGGTCACATTGTCCGCACAGTATGGGCTTTCAGTGCTGGAGTGACACACATTTCCACAGTCATTGAGAGGAATAAAAATGTATTGTACTTCACAACGTATTCTGTGGTCCTGACAGCGCACTTACAAACCAACAGAAGAATTGTACTTGTACCACAATTTACTTGCTTTGTTGGTTTTATTTTAAGATATAAGGATACCTTCACAAATCCATGTTTCCCAGTTTTGAACTTTGCCCGCTGTGAGCTGGCACTGGCAATATTGGGCACAGGGAGCAGTGTGCCACTGAACGAGGTGGGAAAGTCCTGCTCGGCTGACTGCTCTCCATAGCTAGATCCCCCAAAATTAACTCCTGCTAAAAGAATCTCTACACTGACCAGAGATCCATTAATATATATCCTTTACTGTATAAAATGCAGCGCATAGGCTGGGCCATTCAGCAATATAACCTTTGTGGGATTATTGACGTGGTATTCTTATGAGCAAAACAAATCATCTGCAGCTTTCTTGTTTTAAGTGTTCAGATGTTTACAAACAAATACATATTTTTTGGAACAATTTTAAACTTAAGTAGCTCAGTGTCTGTGGGAGAGTTAGTTTTTTGGCACAGTCCCTCACACACTGGGGGCAATACATATTTAAGGGCTGAGGAGATTAAAGTAAGTTCAATCTTCTGGGAACTTGTTGAGCTATGGAAAGTAAAACTTCCTGAATATAATAGCTAGTGTTCTGTTGGTTGGAAGTTCTCGTTCCCTTCTGGCTTCAGAGTGACTGCACCAGTGATCTGCTTCCTTCGCCTAGGTTTAGGGGAGAGCAGGTATTTACTGAGTTATCAGGAACAGGAGCTCTTATTTCCCCTGTTCCATTCCTGGCTTAGGCTGAATATCATTGGGTTTGTTTGGTTGTGGCTCGGGGATGGGGGGGTGTTTAGCTACATGTCGTGAGGAGGTACAGCAAGCGGTAGATGTTGCATAAACCCGAGAGTGACAGCCTTGTGGGATGGGGTGGGAAGGGCCCTGGTTTGATGATGGAACCAAATGTCCTGCATTGTAAGTCAAGTGGTTCTGTCTTCACCGTCAACTGTGGAAGCAGAATGTGTGTTGGGGAGTGCCTTTCCAGCGATAGATGTCCTACTTTTTCCTTGTTTATCTGCTTCTTCTGACAAAAGTATATATTTGAAATAATTTGAATAATGTGGGCTTCGCTGGCTGGGCCCAGCATTTATTGCCCACCCCTAACTGCCCCTTGAGAAGGTGGTGGTGAGCTGCCTTCTTGAAGCGCTGCAGTCCCATGTGGTGTAGGTACATCCACCGTGCTGTTAGGGAGGGAGTGCAGGTTTATGCTCTCTGCTTGAAGCCAGGTCTGACCCACAACGCCACAGCCTCCACCATGGGTAGGGCAAGGGGGCAGGGCCCAAATCCGCCCGAGCTGCAATAGGGATCGAGCCCGTGGTGTTGGCACCCATCTGATCCACACCAGCCATCCAACTCCCACCCCACACGCGTTGCTTTGGGAACATGTACTTTTACACGCGTTGCTGTGGGAACATGTACTTTTACACGCGTTGCTGTGGGAACATGTACTTTTACATGCCTTGCTGTGGGAACATGTACTTTTACACGCGTTGCTGTGGGAACATGTACTTTTACACACCTTGCTGTGGGAACATGTACTTTTACACGCGTTGCTGTGGGAACATGTACTTTTACACGCGTTGCTGTGGGAACATGTACTTTTACACACCTTGCTGTGGGAACATGTACTTTTACACGCGTTGCTGTGGGAACATGTACTTTCATACACGTTGCTGTGGGAACATGTACTTTTACATGCGTTGCTGTGGGAACATGTACATTTACACGCGTTGCTGTGGGAACATGTACATTTACACGCGTTGCTGTGGGAACATGTACTTTTACACGCGTTGCTGTGGGAACATGTACTTTTACATGCGTTGCTGTGGGAACATGTACATTTACACGCGTTGCTGTGGGAACATGTACATTTACACGCGTTGCTGTGGGAACATGTACTTTTACACGCGTTGCTGTGGGAACATGTACTTTTACATGCGTTGCTGTGGGAACATGTACATTTACACGCGTTGCTGTGGGAACATGTACATTTACACGCGTTGCTGTGGGAACATGTACTTTTACACGCGTTGCTGTGGGAACATGTACTTTTACATGCGTTGCTGTGGGAACATGTACTTTTACACGCGTTGCTGTGGGAACATGTACTTTTGCATGCGTTGCTGTGGGAACATGTACTTTTACACGCGTTGCTGTGGGAACATGTACTTTTACACGGGTTGCTGTGGGAACATGTACATTTACACGCGTTGCTGTGGGAACATGTACTTTTACACGCCTTGCTGTGGGAACATGTACTTTTACACACGTTGCTGTGGGAACATGTACTTTTACATGCGTTGCTGTGGGAACATGTACTTTTACACGCGTTGCTGTGGGAACATGTACATTTACACGCGTTGCTGTGGGAACATGTACTTTTACACGCCTTGTTGTGGGAACATGTACTTTTACACGCGTTGCTGTGGGAACATGTACTTTTACATGCGTTGCTGTGGGAACATGTACTTTTACACGCGTTGCTGTGGGAACATGTAGTTTTACACGGGTTGCTGTGGGAACATGTACTTTTACACGCGTTGCTGTGGGAACATGTACTTTTACATGGGTTGCTGTGGGAACATGTACTTTTACATGTGTTGCTGTGGGAACATGTAGTTTTACATGCGTTGCTGTGGGAACATGTACTTTTACACGCGTTGCTGTGGGAACATGTACTTTTACATGCGTTGCTGTGGGAACATGTACTTTTACATGCGTTGCTGTGGGAACATGTACTTTTACACGCGTTGCTGTGGGAACATGTACGTTTACATGCGTTGCTGTGGGAACATGTACTTTTACATGCGTTGCTGTGGGAACATGTACTTTTACACGCGTTGCTGTGGGAACATGTAGTTTTACATGGGTTGCTGTGGGAACATGTACTTTTACACGCGTTGCTGTGGGAACATGTACTTTTACATGGGTTGCTGTGGGAACATGTACTTTTACATGTGTTGCTGTGGGAACATGTAGTTTTACATGCGTTGCTGTGGGAACATGTACTTTTACACGCGTTGCTGTGGGAACATGTACTTTTACATGCGTTGCTGTGGGAACATGTACTTTTACATGCGTTGCTGTGGGAACATGTACTTTTACACGCGTTGCTGTGGGAACATGTACTTTTACACGGGTTGCTGTGGGAACATGTACTTTTACATGCGTTGCTGTGGGAACATGTACTTTTACATGCGTGTTACAGCCTGGAGGCAGAATCTACTGACCGGCATGTGGGTGGCAAAGGCTGCACACCAGAGCCTAAAATGTCGCACACTGACATCGCACGAGCTTCCTGACATCAGCGCGCGGCATCGCGATATTTCGGTCGGCGGGCGCGCTCAGCAGAGGGACACGCATCCGTCATTAACTAAAGGCCTCGTTAAGGTCCTTAATTTGCCAATTGCCAATGATTTTGAGGGGCCCGTGTGAACTTCGACTCGGCTCACGGGCCCAGCGGACAGGCGGGAGGGGATTTTTTTACAAACCTCATCGAGCAGCCGGATGAAGTTCGATCGCGGTTTTAAAAACGTTTAATAAAGTCTTTGTTTATTTCATTAACATGTCCCATCTCGTGTGACATTTTCACATGAGGGGGAGGTGCTAATGAATTTTTTATTGTTCTATTTTTTATATTTGCCAGCCTTTCAGCGATCTCCCTGAGGCTGCACTTAGCCTCAGGGAGATATGCGCTCTATCGTGCACATGACAGATGGGGAATCCTTCCCCCCACCCCCTGCACAGGAAGCGTTTTGGCAGCGGCGATCGGCTGCCCTCCCACTGCCGAGCTGATGGGGCCCGCCTGCCCATCAAGGGAAAACTTCTGCCCCATGGATAGTGACGGTAGAGGCTTCTATTTCCTTCCATCCACACAGCTGAACAGGAATCTCTCCCACACTTACCACTTGCCACTAATGTGTGTTGGAAGGATTTACAAGTTGATAATCGACCTGTTTGGCTGCGTTATGACCACACCTTCCTTGGCCTTCAAGTCCTGGGGTGAAATTTTTAGCTGGGCAGGCGGGTGTGAACCTGACCCGACCAAGTGTAAAATGAAGCGGGAAGATGTTGAGCAAGTGTCCCAGCGTCACCGAGTATTTCAGTCAGCGGGCACGCGCTGCTGTCAGCTGAGTGCCCACCGACAAATGAAGGGCCTCTTAAGGCCATTAAAAAGTTAATTAAAATAATTTTTTTGAAGCCCGGCTGAACTCAAGGTCGGTGGACAGATGAAAACACCAAGCGGCCTTTGCACATTTTTGGAAACCTCATCCACGGCCGGGATGAGGTTTCCAAAAGCAAATAAAAATAAAATATTTTGTTTTTCATTAATAACATTTCCCTGCTCGTGTGACAGAGTCACATGAGGGGACTTGTTCCATTACATTTTTATTTTTTTTAAATTATTTTTTCATACATCTTCATCTCCCTGAAGCAGAGAGCTGCCTCAAGGAGATCAGATAGCGGGCACCCACGCACTTGTGCTCACCCAGGGGTTCACACTCCTCTCCCCCACCCCCCTCCACACACACACACACACACACACACACACAGAGGCAGCGCTGCCGCTCGCGTTTTACGCTGGATGGGCCTGATTGGTCAGCTTCTCAACCACCCCCTCTGAACCCGCATGCCAAGGGCAAAATTCTGCCCCTGGTGTGGGACACAAACCTGGAAGCTTCTGATTCAGAGGCAGGGACACTACCCACTGCACCAAGAGCCTCCTAAATACCCTATCACGAGTATCAAAATGTGTTTAGAGTATTAAATAAATCTTCCAGAAATATGCATTGGAAGTGGTTCAGAGGAGGTTTACTAGATTAACACCTGGAATGAGTGGGTTGTCTTATGAGGAAAGGTTGGACAGACTGGGCTTGTTTCCACTGGAGTTTAGAAGAGTGAGGGGTGATTTGATTGAAGTTTACAAGATCCTGAACGGCCTTGATAAGGTGGATGTGGAAAGGATGTTTCCTCATGTGGGTGATTCCAGAACTAGGGGGCACTGTTTTAAAATTAGGGGTCGCCCTTTTAGGACGGAGATGAGGGGAAATTTTTTCTCTCTGAGGGTTGTGTGACTTTGGAATTCTCTGCCTCAGAAGGTGGTGGAGGCGGGGTCATTGAATATTTTTAAGGCAGAGGTAGATAGATTCTTGTTAGGCAAGGGAATCAAAGGTTATCGGGTTTAGATGGGAATGTGGAAATCGAAACACAAGGAGTTCAGCCATGATCTTATTGAATGGTGGAGCAGGCTTGAGGGGCCGAATGGTCTCCTCCTGTTCCTATTTCTTATGATCTTATGTTCTCTGTAGATTTTCTAGTTTCATTAGTGTTGAAAAAACTGAAGTTTCAATAAGTATTTCTTTTCTTTGCAACAGTAATGCATAGCTATTAAAAATATCTTCTGAATAAATAAAGATTATATTCACAAGGTGTTTGTTCTTTTGAATTCTATATCATAGTATTAACGTCCTTCAAATGATCAGCTTTCTTTTTGTCTGAGTGTTGCACTGCATATCAATTAGAGCTGAGAATTTGGGTCAACTCTCACCTCCATTTCTAACATGGAAGACATTTTGGCAAAGCCACATCATGTAGCTCAGAGTTAGTGGCAGGTTCTGTCCATGCATCTGACTCTCAATGAATTCTCTCTATCAGGCTCACAATTAGTGCCATTCTGAGCTGCACAACTGGTTGTAATGACTTGACTAAATGCAAGATCACCTCCCCGTCTCCACCAGATGTAACACTGACATAAGATCCACCTACTCTCATTCCATCAGGCAAGCACCCCAACACTCAATGCAATCTATTATATCTTCCACATCATTTTTCTTGGATTATTTCCCATTAAACTTCTAGGAATAGATGAAAGTGCTAGTATCTTGTCTAATAACAACAACAAATTTGCATTTAGAAAGCATCTTTAGTAGAGCCAAACATCCAAGACATCTCAAGTCGCTAGCTAGTCAAAAGAAAAACATAAAATATAGAAGTGATGTCTTAAGTCTTTGCCAAAGAGGTAGGTTTCATGGCGGCCTTAAAAGAGGAGACCGAAGAAGGGGGAATTCCAGAGCGTAGGACTGAAGCAGCTGAAGGTACAATTGCCAGTGATAAAGCAAATGGAGGGGAATGAAGAGGATGTCAGGGTCAGAGGCCTGCATGAGCCCAAGAGAATGTTACTGAAATAAGGAGGATCAATGATATAAAGGGTTTAAGTGTGAGGATAAAATGTTAAATTGAAGGCATTGCAGGGGACTGGAAGCCAATGCAGGTCACTGAGCACAAGGATGATAGTGAATGGGGTTTGACATGGAATTAGATACAGCCATCTGAGTATTAAGGAGCTAAAGCTTAGGGAGAATGGAGGACTGGAGACTGGTCAGATGAGTAAGGAATAGTCAAGTCTAGACGTCCAAGAAATCATCCAATCTTAGATGAGTTTGCCATCGCCACAGGCTGACCTTGCTACTAGTAAAAGAGTTTGGATTGACAGTACTAGTATTATCGGGGCCTTAAAAGAGGAGACCAAAGAAGGGGAATTCCAGAGCATAGGACTGAAGCAGCTGAAGGTACGATCGCCAGTGATAAAGCAAATGGAGGGGAATGAAGAGGATGTCAGGGTCAGAGGTCTGCAGGTGTCCAAGAGGAGGTTACTGAAATAAGGAGGATCAAGGATATAAAGGGTTTAAATGTGATGATAAGATGTATTATATATCTCTTTTATGAGAGATAAAAGATGGATAATAAATGCTCACCAGTACGAAGAGCCTCATATCTCACTGGACTATTCAGAATCAGCTATAAATGCACCATTGATACAAACACTTCCACCCTAAGGTGATGGTGAGTCTTCTTGAACTGCTGCCCCGCACCCTGTGTGGTGTTCTCTGTAGAGGATCTGACACAAGTGTATGTCTTTCTAGACCATTTCATAAGGTGGTTGATAATCAGGCATGTTGGTGTCACCCTAGAGTCACATATCGGCCACTCTGGGTAATGATAGCAGATTTCTTTCTCTTAAAAAACAAACATGAGACACTGGGGGTTTTTACAACAGCTTCGTGATATCAGCTTTTACTTCCCAGTTATTTTCTTAGAAGCAAATTTAACTCCTGGAAAGTGTTGTATTTTCTGGATTTTTAACCTGACCCCTGGGTCCAGTCCAGTCACATAAACACTCAGCTATCAGCCCATTCCTCTTCAAGGGTGATGGGCAGCCCTTTCAGGGTCACTAATACTCAATATTTCACTTCCTAATCCCTGTGTATGCCTAGCACATCATGCACTGGGCAGCATGAATTTACTTAGATGAGCTGACCCGGCTTAGTACTCAAAATCAGCTTAGTCTGCTAAAGGTGAGCAAAGCACTGAAACAGAATTAATCCCCAGTATTGGCCCAACTATTGACTGCAAAATGGAATGGTAAAGTTTAACATTTGGAACAAATGCATATCATTCGACACAAGGACACAGGTGGTGGTCTGGCTACTAATGTATACTAAACTGGGTTGGTTACTAATGTATAATATTACTATATAGAGCAGTAAAACAGGTTGAAACTTTTATTTGGCTTTAACAGGTCAATTCCTTCGTTGTACATTGCAGTGCGTCACCAGGGGTGAGTGGCGTATTTTTTGATTTCTATTAACATTGGAACAAACTGAGAATTGATTTTTGATGGTTGAGAGTTGCTGGGCAAGCATCGATTTTTCCAATAAACTTCTCTCTGTGTGCAAGGCCCTGCCAGAGATGCGGTCTCTCAAATAATTTCAGCCATCATTCAAGTCTTGCATTCATGCGTCTCCCCAACTGCTGTAATACCACAAATAACTTCAAGATTATTACACTGGTTTTAATTTAGGAATTACCTCCTCAAAACTCCTTTCCTATCCCTTAATCATGTTTTATTTGCCCAGTACTTTCACTCCTTGGAACTGGGCGGACCATTTGAATGGACCCTTGGCTTTCAGATGCAGGGAGGTGATCTGCTCCTCCAAAGTTGGAAGCCTCTCTCACTATAACTCCTCTTTTTTCAATACAGCCACTTCTCCTACTGGACAACCACTGACGCTTGTGTGTCCTGGCGTTAAATCAAGACTATCAATTGAATCCAGGGTCGTAATGTTCTGGCTGACCGAATTCATGCTGAACAGTGCATGTGTGTGATGAGGAAGAGCTGGGGACATTTCTTTTACTAAATTCACCTGTTTTGACAACTATAGATTCAATAGTGTTTGAAAGTGTTCTGACGTTTTTCCTGTATCACTAGCATTTCCTGGAGGGAATAGCTTGTGTTTACCACTAAATATAAGCATTAATTTTCATACTGCAGTCTTCCTTAGATGAAAGTGCATTTTTTAAAGTCTTCCAGCTTGAATCGTGCTACAGCTTAATTTTTAAATCAATTTATGGTAAAATAGTTTTCCCCATTTATGGAGCCAAATGATTGGTTGCACAAATGTGAAATGTTGGAGTGCTGTGTTCAAAAGCTGCAGCTCCTTTCAACTCCAGCCAAAATGTCCACATTGTCATCAGTAATAGACTGTCGAGGCTGTGCACACCACTCCTACAACATCTTGTTTGTTGGTGCCGAGTATGACATCAAAGGACTTGTTTTAAAAGTCAAATATTTCAGCTTGTTTGTGTCAGGAGCAATGAAATATTAACTGTAGAGGACATATCATAGCGTGAAGGGTTTGCTGTGCTTATAAATGGGACAAAGACAGCAATGTTTAGTCAAAAATGTTCAATCATAGAGGTTCCTATGTGAAATGCTTCATTGAATTTATATCGATCACCTTATATAAAATGCTTGAGTGTTTATGGGAGAAGAGGCTCGTTGAACACAAGCTTGTTTTCTGTGCTCTGTATTTGCACTCCAGCACTTGTGTCAATTGAAGAACTGAATGATCTAATCAGTGAACACCACCCTAGTTCTTATCAATGCTGTTGGTCAACTCATCAGGAAGGCCAGCTCTGGCTCAGCATGGCCCAGTGCCTATTCCCCACAGGCACCAGCCTTCACTCTGCTGCCCACCAATAACCATTACAAACCCACCGACTCCCACAGCTATCTCGACTACAGCTCCTCACACCCCGCTTCCTGTAAGGACTCCATCCCATTCTCTCAGTTCTTTCGCCTCCGTCGCATCTGTTCCGATGATGCTACATTCAAAGACAGTTCCTCTGACATGTCCTCCATCTTCCTTAACCGAGGTTTTCCACCCACGGTCATGGACAGGGCCCTCAACCGTGTCCGGCCCATCTCCCGCGCATCCGCCCTCACGCCTTCTCCTCCCTCCCAGAAACATGATAGGGTCCCCCTTGTCCTCACTTATCACCCCACCAGCCACCGCATTCAAAGGATCATCCTCCGCCATTTCCGCCAACTCCAGCATGATGCCACCACCAAACACATCTTCCCTTCACCCCCCTTATCGGCATTCCGTAGGGATCGCTCCCTCCGGGACACCCTGGTCCACTCCTCCATCACCCCCTACTCCTCAACCCCCTCCTATGGCACCACCCCATGCCCACGCAAAAGATGCAACACTGCCCCTTCACTTCCTCTCTCCTCACCGTCCAAGGACCCAAACACTCCTTTCAAGTGAAGCAGCATTTCACTTGCATTTCCCCCAACTTAGTCTACTGCATTCGTTGCTCCCAATGCGGTCTCCTCTACATTGGAGAGACCAAACGTAAACTGGGCGACCGCTTTGCAGAACACCTGCGGTCTGTCCGCAAGAATGACCCAAACCTCCCTGTCGCTTGCCATTTTAACACTCCACCCTGCTCTCTTGCCCACATGTCTGTCCTTGGCTTGCTGCATTGTTCCAGTGAAGCCCAACGCAAACTGAAGGAACAACACCTCATCTTCCGACTAGGCAATTTACAGCCTTCTGGACTGAATATTGAATTCAACAACTTTAGGTCGTGGGCTCCCTCCCCCATCCCCACCCCCTTTCTGTTTCCCTCTTCCTTTTTTTTCCAATAAATTATAAAGATTTTCCTTTTCCCACCTATTTCCATTATATAAAAAAAAAACCCACTAGAGCTATACCTTGAGTGCCCTACCATCCATTCTTAATTAGCACATTCGTTTAGATAATATCACCAACTTTAACTTTAACACCTATGTGTTCTATTGTACTATTGTTGTTGACATCTTTTGATGATCTGCTTCTATCACTGCTTGTTTGTCCCTACAACCACACCACCCCCCCTCCACCTCTCTCTCTCTCTCTCTCTCCGCCCCCCACACACACACCTTAAACCAGCTTATATTTCAACTCTTTCTTGGACTCGAACTCAAGTTCTGTCGAAGGGTCATGAGGACTCGAAACGTCAACTCTTTTCTTCTCCGCCGATGCTGCCAGACCTGCTGAGTTTTTCTGGGTAATTCTGTTTTTGTTTTGGATTTCCAGCATCCGCAGTTTTTTTGTTTTTATTTTTTTTCACTCTGCTGCTGTTGCCTGTGAGAATAGACCTTGGGGGTAATAATGACTTTGCTAGTTAGTGTAAAATGGGTAATAACCAGTTGGCTTTAATGGAAATAAAAATAAAGAGATGCAAAGTGGGTTGGCGAATCAGCATTACCTGCTCTCAACCATTGCAAAAAGTCAACTCCCCTCCTGTCAAAACGCTATTGTCTGAGAAATTCTGTCATTCAAATAACAATGGTGTTTTTTTCTTCAAAGTCTGGTGTCACAAGTAAATTGGTCTTGCATCCTTCACTACCCTGTTATTACTGGTTACTGCAGGTATATAAATGAGGGCCTTGGATAGCTCTACATGTTTGGGGGGTGATTTTTCAATATCATAACCAGGTTATTTCCAGTCAACATGCTTTGCAAATATTGGGGTTTCACTGGGATGAGGTAGAGGCAGTGAAGATACTTAGTAGAATTGAGAGGCACAGAGATACTGGGACCTGCTATTTAACATTTGCTTCCTGAGCACTAATGGGGGGGATTTGAGATGGATGAATAATAGATCTTGAGAAAAGAGGCCACTGGCATTTTCCTAATTCCAGACCCAGTCCAATCATTGATTGTTCCACAGGACACGTCCATATACAGTATTTATTGTAGATAAGTTGGATTACACCATGGTGGAGGAATACACCTTAGTATGTTGGGTGAATCCCGTGAAAGGCCTCATCAGTGGGACTATCGCTCGCCAGTTGAGCATGAGTAGAGTTGAGTTTGAGAACAAGTTATAAGATATTCGTACCTCTAGTGCTTTCCAGGACCTCTGCTTAGTAGATAGGAATGGGGAAGAGTCAGGAAACAAAAAGAAAAGGAAAGGGTAGAATCAGTAGCAAAGAGTAAGACCTTCACTTACTGATTCCTGCGCTGTTATACTGGAAACAGACTGCTTAGAGCAAAAATCCAACTGGTGTAACATGAAGGAATGTTATGATGTCACAGGAGAAGAAATTACACAAAATGTCTTAGAAATTGATCCTGAAGTCTCCAGGCTGAGAATGGGGCACAAAGGACCATTTTCCAGGGCTATGTCCTGTGCCTCTTGAACAGCTGAGAGACAACCGGCTCCATGTTGGGTCAGTGTTCTGGGTGCCCAACTAAAATTGACATTATCCCCTTTGGATTTATTAGCAAGGAGTCGAAGGCACATTTGAGAACTCTCACCCAATGGGCTGGATTTCACAGAGCGCCGTGGTCCCCACCCGCCAAGTCAAAATGTTACAGGAGAGCCCACCCATAAACAACAGCTTCCCCACAGCAACTTAATGCCGGGAGCAGCATTGATTGCTTTAAGGTGAGATGTCCGCCCCTATCTTGGGAGGAATTGCCACACCTGCTGGGGATGGTAGTCATGGCTCAGACTGCAGGCGGTCCCAACACACCAAGGAGCCCAGGTAAATCCGGGATCCAGAGTCTCAGTGAGGGGGGAGAGTGAGTGGAGTGGGGGACTGGGTTCAAGAGGCCGGGGGAATGTTAAATGGGGGACTGACCTTGAAGCGGGGTGGCCTCCAATGGCTCCCTGGGACCTGCAAAGAAGGTTTTCCCCATCTTACCTGACACTCGACTGCTAAAGCTGCTGGGTTTCCTGTAAGGTGTGGGCCTCACTGCACCATGGGTATAACACCAGAGGCGGCAGGATGAGGTCATTAAGTGGCCATTAATTGACGATTTAAGGGCCTTAGTAGAGCGAAGAGAAGGTGAACCCTGCCCACTGTAAAATTTCAGGCATCCTGGGGGGGGGCAGGTAGGTGATGGGAAGGCCGCTGCTAAATT
This sequence comes from Carcharodon carcharias, assembly GCF_017639515.1. NCBI lineage: Eukaryota > Metazoa > Chordata > Chondrichthyes > Lamniformes > Lamnidae > Carcharodon > Carcharodon carcharias. The sequence continues at coordinate 132,734,737 of NC_054481.1, forward strand.
TAACGAGCTGCCCTGTACCCTGCCCCCCGGCCTTTGAACCCGCTGATGGGAGAGTATAAAATCCAACCCATAGATATAAACACATCTATGCATACACACTCACACACACATTCTCCTGTCATCATTCACTTTTCATTTAAGTACAATAGAATTCACCTCTGATCCTTAAGTTAAAACACCACAACACATTGGGGATCATGACCAGGACTTCTCTTCCCCATTTGGAAATCCCGGTCCAGGAAAGATTGGGGTCTTATGACTCTAAGATTGTCCAGCATCCACCTTTACCTCCATAACCCTAACCCTGACCTCTAACCCTGACCCTCCATATCCCTAACCCTCCCTAAACCTCTAAACCCATGTCCCTAACCCTAACCCTCCATATCACTGCTTCAAAATTTCCACCCCATTTGTTTCTGAATCCTGCTTCTGCACAAACCCTAATCACGGAGGATTTCTTTCAGAATTTCTAAAAATGTGAAAGGTCACCATAAACAACCCTATTTACCATTTCTCTCATGACTGAGAGTCTTTCCTTGTATTTTTTAAATCTCTTAAGATACAACCTTATCACTCCCACTCCCCCCCTCCCCCACACCTCCGCAGCATTTTTAGTGACTGTTCACTGTTATATACAGGTTGGGTGTGATCATAACACAATCCTGCTCCTAGTCCAAAGCAGAGGCCCCTCATTTCATTGACTATGGATGGGATATATAACCAAATTTTAGCAGTTCAAGATTTTTTTCTAGTGAAGTCAGATAAGGCAGATTTGGGTTATTTTTTTACCAAGGTAAAGTTATTGGCCCTGAGAAAAACTGCTGATAATATAAACGATAGTGCGCTGATTCTCATACAGATCAATGAGTCCATTGAAATCTTTACCTGCTGTTATAAAGTGGCAGGTGATGTGTGCCAGGCAGACTAAATCCACAAGGGAAACTTGGCCTCTCTATCACAACGGTTTTGCAATTTGTATTTATTACGAAAAGATTTGTGCATGGAAATCAGAAGTAATGAATTCACTAACACCTTTAGAGATTTTAAAAGCTAAATTAAAACACTTATTAACAAAAGAAAGGATTTCAAGCACATACATAAGACTACAGTTACTTAAAACTATAACAAATCCCAAAATCCCTAATTAACCTGACTCTCAACTATACACCCCCTGTAAGGCAAAAGTCCAAAATAGATTTTAAATTTAAATAGGCAAGCCAGCAAGTTTACCACAGCACCTACTCAACAATAGATTTCCAAAGGCTTTCCTCCACTTCTGGTTGCTGGGCACAGCAGACTTCTGCAAAAGTGGTTAGAGCCTTCCCCAAGATTGTTTTACATAGCCCTTTTAGATCTTACATGCCCCCCCCCCCCCCCCCAAATGTAACCTTCCATCCTTCCTTATATATGTTTCTCTCTCCTTAATCTGTAAATTCCATTGTTCTATATGTCTTTGGAAATTTATTTTCCCATAGTATAAAAATCTTTCATGTTGCCAATATGGTCAGTACCTTTGGGAAAAATAAACATACTATTTGTCCTAGCTTATCTTGTCAGTTGTAAACATCCTATCATCCCTTTGAAACCTAAACAATTCCTTCACTTATTTAAAAATGCAAATTTCCTTCATGCCCTACATTCTGCCCTCATCCATGTTTACTTGTTAGCATTTCCAACGCTCTTTGCCCCAACTTCTTTCGATAAGTTCAAGCTTGCAGTTTATCTGACTCTAATTTAGTTAAATCACACAGACAAAGCCATCTATATTCATATCCATAAGCCTACTTTACAATAGACCACAATAACAAAATGAAAAAATATGTTCGTTTCGTGAGGCTGCTTGATCAAAACGATTTCATCTCACAGTAAAACGCCTGCACAGGCTAATCATAAAGATCTCCTTCTTTGCTGGAGCTCAATAATGTGCCAAAAAGGCACTGCTTCAAATCAGATTCATGGCTGTCTCAAATTCCATCTGCCAAACGGGATGATAGATACAAATCAGAACAACACCTGCAGTGAAAAGCAATTGATCACAAGGGTGTAAAAATAAATCCTCAATCTCCAATCATGAGAATGAGTAACCAATCAGGAGGAGCAGTGGCCAATCATCCAACCAATGTCAACAGTTATCCAGCAAATAGGCTTTGAGTGCAGACAGTGGAGGCCCACAAGTTCACTATTGGACAAAATGCTTTGCTGTGTGACAGAGGAAAACAAACACCACAGAACATTTTAGCTATCCTGAAGCGGAGTGACAGTAAAAAACTGTGATCACTGGGAGGAGCAGTGAGTAAAGCAAATAAACATATGTCCATAAACGCTAAAAAGAGTCCCGAAAGCTGACAAACTATTCTGAAAATTCAGAATGGTTGCTTGTACTTTGGGTAAATTTTTCAATCCATTTTTCCTAGAGTATAGAATTATTAATATGAGATAATCCACAATGCAGTTATTGCCCGTGTAAAGATAGTAAAAGGAATGCTGTCCTCAGAAACAATCATCTCTGTTTCAAAGGCTTTCCCCAATCTTTAATACTGAAAATCTCCAATTAGTTATCAAGTTTTATTCTATCAGCTGTGGCTAAGTTGTTAGCAATCTTGGCTCTAGGCGACAAAGTTTTGGGTTCAAGTCCCACTCTATGATTTGAGCACTAGAGAATTAGGCCTGATATTGCAGTGCAGACCTGTCCTGGTCAGTGTTGTACTGTCATGGTCAGTGTCGTACTGTACTGGTCAGTGTTGTATTGTCCTGGTCAGTGTTATACTGTCTTTCAGATGAAATTTTTGTCTTCTCAGGTGACGGGTAAAAGATCCTATTTCAAAGAATAACAGGGAAGTTCGCTCCGGTGTCTGGCCAATATTTACCCCTCAAACAACATCATAAAACAGATCATTTGGTCATTATAACATTGCTGTTTGTGTTTGTGGGAGCTTGCTGTGCACTAACTGGCTGCCCCACTTTCTACACTGCAACAGTTATTGTACTTCATTGGCTGTAAAGCGCTTTGGGATGTCCTGTGTTCATGAAAGACCCTATAAAACATACAAATTAATTATAAATAGAAGCTTTTCTATTTTTATATTGAAATGCTACTTTTTAGGATACCTAATTAGTGAGAATAACAATTACAATGCTCAGGAAATTAACTGTAAAAGGAGAACAATTGAAATTAGAATTTTTCTGCAGCTAGATCTCAGCTTCCAAATATTCAAGGCAATTTAACAGTCAATTAATGTCATTCTTCAAGTTGCTCCACAGTTGATTTAAGGAGTAACTGATTGCTGGGTGCAGGGCTGGGGAAGGGTCACAAGCCTGAATGTCTGGCTGGCAGCCAGAATCAACTAGCACTGTCCAGTGTCATTAATATCGATGCAGACAAGAGATTTCATCTGATGAAACCTCAGTGTGATCGTGAACAAATTCTTTCAAAAAAACATTTAGTCCCTGTGGCTGACAAGTCCAGATATGTCAGATAGTCATTAATTGATTGGGACAAGGCCTTAGAGGAACACTAACAGTGAATTCTGTCATCTTTAGTTAAGTACTTGAATAGAAAAATATGCCTTTTTGATTAGATTCTTTGTTTAAATACACCACTATCACATACAGAATAACATACACCTGGGAATGATTGCAAGGCAATTATGCCATTAATTAATTTAAGTGTTTTTAATGTTTCTGTTTCATTGTTATTTTATTCACAAAGAGTTCAGAATTAATTGTTACGTGAATATATATCCCGGGGTGTCACATTTCACTGCTGTGTTACACTTGTCACTTGTAACACTGTGTTACAATTATCAGCCTATCAGCCCACCAGCCACATGGAGAGAGAAATACATTATTGAAGCTCCAGCATTTTGAGTCTAATGAGTGATTATTTCTAACTTACGAGAACCAGAAGACATAACCTAGTGGCCGCAGGTGTCTGTGAGCGAAAACCCAAACATTTCAAATGGATTTAACGCTGAATTAGATGGAAAAAAAACAGCCTGAATTAGTACCGGAGACAGGGAGAAAAACTGAGTGAATCGTGCAAAATCAAATAGCTGCCACAGCAGCATACATGATGAGTTGGGAGGCTGATGGTGTCATAGAGGCATTTGAGAAGTTTAAACGCAGGCTGACATTCAGTAGTTTTCTAAAAGGCACTTGCGAAGATGAAAAGGTCAGCTACATTCTTTTGTGGGCAGGATAGAAAGGGTTAAATTTGTTTACACGCTGGGAGCTGAGGGAAGATGATAACAAAAACCCAGATAACATTTTTGAAAAATTCAGCACACGGCTCCAGCTAAAGTCAAATCATCAGGCCTACTGAAATGAATTTCAAGCTTGAGGCAAGAATCAGGTGAGACTGTTGTCAATTTCCTGAAATGCAGCCAGACACTGTAAATTCAAGAGTACAAATGAAAGGCTGCTGGATTGGCTCATTTGGGGCTATCACACTCTGAAGTACAAAAAGATTTAAGTGGAAAGGACAAGCTCAGTATATCGCAGGCTCTAGACACAACCCAAGCACATGAAGCAACGAGTAGACAGATGAAGACACTGACTACCCAAACAGCTAGCTTTCAGTCATGTCAAGAGAAAGGCAACAGTGTTGATGTAGTGAAACAACAACAAAAATATGCACAGCAGGCAGAAAGATTTGCTGGAGCTGTAGACGACCACATGAGTTCATAGATAGAAGGAAATGTCCCGCATATGGATCAAACTGCAGAGCTTGGAAAGTCAAATTACTGGGAAAGGACAAAGTAAGATGTTAGTAAATGAGGTATCAGAGCGAGAACAAATGGGCAAATGAGAAGTAAAGAAACCAAGAACCCATACTCTGAAAGAGGACGATGGGTTTGAGGACACAACAGATATAGGAACCATATAACTACATGAAATGGCTGGATGTGACAGTTCCCTGAGAAAAGAAATTCACACAATCATTTTGATCAGGAAGAGGGTGAGGAATAAGCTCACAGTCATAAATCTGTAGCTGAAGATTGAAACCAGAACACAGAGTAACACATCCTGCTCAGGCTATACCAGAAGGTCTTTCCTGAAAATTTTGAAAGTAACTGGGTACTCAAGGAAAGGTGCACTGAAACTAAGCAATGCCATGCTGACAGCATACAAGGGAACTGGGATTTGGCAGTTAAGAACAAATCAAATCAGAGGGACACACAAAGGCAAAGACATTAATTGTACATTCTACATCACTGAAACAGATGGTCCTGCTATCCTGGGGTTGAGCTCCTGCAAGGAGCTACAGATTATCTTCATAAATCATGAGTCAAAAAATCTAGGTACAAAGATCCATTACCCAGTGAATGTAACACCACTGAAACTGAGTCAAATTAGAGAAGAGACTAGCAAAGATGAGGAGTTACAGATGCTCTCTCAGCAAGAGATCCATGGATGACCTGATAAGATACAACAAACACAGCCAGCAATACGGCACTACTGATCTATCAGAGATGACATCTCACTGGAAGATGGTGTTCTGCTAGCTGGATCCGGAGTGATCAAACCCAGAACAATTTAAAAAAAATTCGGTCATGGGATGTGGGCGTTGCTGGCTAGGCCAGCATTCATTGGCCATCTCTATTTGCCATTGTTCAGATGGCATTTAAGAGTCAACCACTTTGCAGGAAGAACTTCTCCAGAAGATACATGAAGGTCACATGGAATGGAGAAGTGTGAGCTCAGAGCCAGATCAGCTGTGTAGCCATCTGTAAAGCCATTGAAAATATGATGATAAATGCAATGTAAGCCATTAATACAGAAACACATTGCAAAAAGAGGAGTTGATAGCTACTGAAGCACCTTCCAGACCATGGCGTACTGTAGGAGCTGGTTTATTCACACACAATCAAGAATGGCATCTCACAGACACAGACTACTACTCAAAGTTCCCTTTTACCTGAAAGATGAAAGATTTGAGAGCTACCATAATCATCTCAGCCGTACCAGTTGTGTTGGCTGAGCAAGGGATTCCTGAGAGAATAATATGTGACAATGGAACATAATTCACCTCCAGGTGATTTAAGGTGATTTAGTATGGGTTCAACATCATCATCAAATTACCCAAGGGGTCATGGGTTTATAGAAAGACAGGTCCAGATGGTCGAAAGAACTCTCACATACCAAGAGACATTCGAAGACCAAACCTTGTCCTTTTATCACTCCAATATGCCAAGTAAAATATTCCCCCCAAATGATCAGGAGGAAGTAAGACAACAACTCACTGCTGCACAGGTAGAAGGAGGTCACCACTTCAGCAAGCGTGCTAAATCCTTGCCTGAGCTGTTGAAAGGATAAACTGTACAGGTACAGGGTAGTTAAAGAAAGAGTAGGGCCGATTAGGGACATAAAAGGGGACTTGCATGTGGAGGCTGGAGAAAAAGCAGAGGTATTGAACGAGTACTTTGCATCTGTCTTTACAAAGGAAGAACTTGCTACCCAGGCTGAGGTGAGAGAGGAGCTAACTGGTACACCAGGAGAGCTTACAATTGAGAGGAAGGAGGTGTTGGAAGGGCCATCATTACTTAAAATAGATAAGATGCCAGGACTGGATGAAATGCATCTGAGGATACTGAAGGAAGTGAGAGTGGAAATTGCAGAGGCACCAGTGATAATCTTCCAGCCTTCCTTAGACACAGGGGAGGTGCCAGAGGACAGGAGAACTGCGAATGTTACACCCTTGTTCGAAAAGAGGTGGAAGGATAAAACCGGCTACTTCAGGTCAGTCAGTTTGACCTCAGTGGTAGGGAAACTTCTAGAAACTATAGTACAGGATAAAATCAATAATCATTTAGACAAGTGCAGGATAATTAAGGAAAGCCAGCATGGATTAATTTAGGGAAAATCATATTTAAGCAAACTTGCTGGATTTTCTTTTGAGGAGGTAACAGAGAAGGTTGATAAAGGAAAAGCTGTTGATGTGCTGTATATGGATTTTCAAAAGGCATTTGATACAGTGCCACACAACAGAATTGTGAGCAAAATTCTAGGTCATGGAGTGAAAGGGAGAGTAGGCACTTGGATAAGAAATTGGTTGAGTGACAGGAAACAGAGAGTAGTGATAAATGGTTGTTTTTCATATTGGAGGAAGGTCTGTAGCAGAGTTCCTCAGGGGTCAGTGTTGGGACCCTTGCTCATCCTGATATATATTAATGACCTAGACTGTGGTGTTCAGGACATGATTTCAAAATTTGCAGATGATATGAAGATTAGAAATGTTGTCAGCTATGATGGGGATAGTCTTGAACTTCAAAAGGACATAGAAATGTTGGTGGATTGGGCAGACAAGTGGCAGCTAAAGTTCAGTGCAGAGAAGTGTGAGGTGATGCAGTTTGGCAGGAAGAATATGGAGATACAGTACAAAATAAAGGGAGAAACTCAAAAGGAGGTGCAGGAACAGAGGGACCTTGGTGTATAAGTACATAGGCCATTGAAGGTGGCAGGGCAAGTTGAGTGATCAGTTATTAAATCATATGATATCTTAGACTTTATTAATAGGGGCATTGAATACAAGGGTAAAGAGGTCATGTTGAACTTGTATACGGCACTAGTTAGGCCTCATCTGGAGTACTGTGTTCAGTTCTGAGCACCATACTTGAGGAAGGATGTGGCAGCATTGGAGAGAGTTCAGAGGAGATTCACAAGAATGATTCCTGGGATGAAGAACTGTAGATATGAGGATAGATTGGAGAGGTTGGGCCTGTTTGCCTTGGAGAAAAGAAGGTTGAGAGGAGACCTGATAGAAGTATTCAAGATTCTGATGGGTATGGACAGGGTAAATATTAAGAAACTGTTCCAACTCAAGAAGATATCAAGAACTAGAAGGCACAAGTTAAAAATAATTGGCAAAAGGAGTAAATGTGATGTAAGGAAATTTTTTTCACCCAGAAGATAGTTGGAATCTCGAACAACCTTCCAGAGAGGGTGGTGGAGGCAGGTTCAATCGTGCTATTCAATAGGGAATTGGATTGATACCTGAAAAGAGAGAATGTGCAAGGTTATGGGGATAAGGCAAGGGAGTGGGACTAGGTGGAATGCTCTTTCAGAGAGCCAGTGCAGACTCGATGGGCCGAATGACCTCCTTCTGCACTGTAAAGATTCTGTGATACTGTGATGAAAACCTGGGACCCAGCAAAAGTTGTTGATGAAGCTGATACTCCGAGATCATACATCAGTGAGACTGAGACCAGTGAGCAAATGAGAAGGAGCCGAGTCCACATTTGACCTACGTCCAAGTTGGGAAAGAAGAAAAGATCATCAATAATGCCAGGAACATCATTAACCAGCGAGACAACATCACCAACAAGTGACACCACATCAGCAACATCAAGCATGACTCCGACAACAGCAGGAGCAACAAACACAACATCGCCTGTGCAGTTCAGCATATGATGAGAAGGAAAAGAGAGGCTTTTAGCAGGTACAAGGGAAGCAAATCAGCAGAGGCATTAGTGGGGTACAGACAGTGCAGGGTGGAGCTTAAGAAAGCAATTAGGAGAGCAAAGAGGGGAGATTAGAAAGCTCTGGCTGGTAAAAGTAGGGAAAATCCCAAGATATTCTATAAGTATATCAATGGGAAGAGGATAACCAGGGAAAGAGTAGGGCCCATTAGGGACCAAGAGGGCAATCTATGGGTGGAGCCAGGGGACATCGGTAGAGTGTTGAACGAACACTTCACATCTGTCTTCACCCAAGAGAATGAGAATGAAGGTATCGAACTCGGGGAGAGAGACTGCGAGGTTATTGAGCAAATTGATACAGGGAGTGACAAGGTATTGGAGGTGTTGGCAGGCTTCAAAGTGGACAAATCTCCAGGTCCGGATGATGTGTCCCAGACTGCTGAGGGAGGCAAGGGAGGAGATCGCAGGGGCTCTGACCCGAATTTTTAATTCCTTTCTGGCCACAGGGGAGGTACCAGAGGACTAGAGAACAGCTGATATGGTTCCGCTATTTAAGAAGGGTTGTAGAGATAAGCCAGGGAACCACAGGCCAGTGAGTCTCACGTCAGTGGTAGGGAAATTATTGGAGAAAATTCTGAAGGAGAGAATCTATCTCCACTTGGAGAGGTAAGGTTTGATCAGGGATAGTCAGCATGGCTTTGTCAGAGGGAGGTCATGCCTAACAAATGTGATTGAATGTTTTGAGGGGGTGACCAGGTGTGTAGATGAGGGGAGTGTAGTTGATGTAGTTTATATGGATTTCAGCAAAGCCTTTGACAAGGTTCCACATGGGAGACTTATAAAGAAGGCAAATGCACATGGGATACAGGGTAATTTGATAAGGCAGAATCAAAATTGGCTTAGTTGTAGGAGACAGAGGGTGATGACAGAAGGATGCTTTAGTGACTGGAAGCCAGTGTCCAGTGGCGTACCACAGGGATCTGTGCTGGGTCCCCTATTATTTGTCATTTATATAAACGACATAGATGACTATGTGGGGGGTAAGATTAGTAAATTTACGGATGACACAAAGATTGGCCGGGTGGTTGGCAGAGAGGTTGGGTGTCTTGGGCTACAGGAAGATAGAGATGGGATGGTCAAATGAGCAGATAAGTGGCAGATGGAATTTAACCCTGAAAAGTGTGAGGTGATACACTCTGAAAGGAGTAATTTGACAAGGAAGTATTCAATGAATGGCATGACAATAGGAAGTTCTGAGGAACAAAGGGACCTTGGCATATGTGTCCATAGATCTCTGAAAGTGGAGGGGTATGTTAGTGGGGTGGTGAAAAAGGCACTTGGGACACTTGTCTTTATCAATTGAGGTATAGATTACAAAAGTAGGGAGGTCATGTTGGAGTTGTATAGAACCTTGGTGAGGCCACAGCTGGAGTACTGTGTGCAGTTCTGGTTGCCACATTATAGGAAGGATGTGATTGCACTGGAGGGGGTGCAGAGGAGATTCACCAGGATGTTGCCTGGGATGAAACATTTAAGTTATGAAGAGAGGTTGGATAGATTTGGGTTGTCTTCATTGGAGCAGAGAAGAATGAGGGGCGACTTGATGGGGGTGTACAAGATTATGAGGGGCATGGACAGGGTGGATAGGGAGCAGCTGTTCCCCTTAGTTGAAGGGTCAGTCACGAGGGGACATAAGTTCAAGGTGAGGGGCAGGAGGTTTAGGGGGGATGTGAGGAAAAACCTTTTTACCCAGAGGGTGGTGACAGTCTGGAATGCACTGCCTGGGAGGGTGGCGGAGGTGGGTTGCCTCACATCCTTTAAAAAGTACCGGGATGAACACTTGGCACATCATAACATTCAAGGCTATGGGCCGAGTGCTGGTAAATGGGATTAGGTGGGTAGGTCAGGTGTTTCTCATGTGTTGGTGCCGACTCGATGGGCTGAAGGGCCTCTTCTGCACTGTGATTCTGTGAATGTGCCAACTCACCACTGAGAGCAATGAATGCCAAATCTACAAAACAGAGGCACAACATCTTACTGCTATGCAATACCATGAATAATATTTTAAGAATAGAAAACAAGGTATAAAAGATTCTTAAGGTGTTCAATTTATAAAAGTCGATTGTTAATCTTCTTTAGTTTAGAAAAAGAAGTTAATGATTGCAACGGTTATTGATATAGAGGCATTATATTTTTTCAAAGAAAGAGGGATGTTTTATTGTCAGGTTGTTTTGTTATTGGTAAAGAGCTAAGAGCTAATTGTTTTGTGAATAGACATCCCAGGTGTCATATTCACTCTTTTTAAATTCATTCTTGTGGGATGTGGGCATCTCTGGCTAGGCTAGTATTTATTGTCCATCCCTAATTGCCCTTGAGAAGGCAGTGGTGAGCTGCCTTCTTGAACCGCTGCAGTCCATGTGGTGTATGTACACCCACAGTGCTGTTAGGGAGGAAGGGATTTCCAGAATTTTGACCCAGCAACAGTGAAGGAACGGCAATATACTTCCAAGTCAGGATGGTGAGTGAGTTGGAGGGGAAATTGCAGGTAGTGGTGTTCCCATGCATCAGTTGCTCTTGTCCTTCTAGATGGTTAAGGTTACAGGTTTGGAAGATGCTGTCAGAGGAGCCTTGGTGAATTCCTGCAGTGCATCTTGTAGATGGTACACACACTGCTGCAACTGTGCATCAGTGGTGGAGGGAGTGAATGTTTGTGGATGGGGTGTCGGTCAAGTGGGCTGCTTTGTCCTGGACTGTGTCGAGCTTCTTAAGTGATGTTGGAGCTGCACTCATCCAGGCAAGTGGGGAATATTCCATCACGCTCCTGACCTGTGCCTTGTAGATAGTAGTCAGGCTTTGGAGAGTCAGGAGGTGAGTTACCCTCTGCAGGATTCCCAGCCTTTGGGTGGAGCCAGAGGACATCAGTAGAGTGATCCTGCTCTTGTAGCCACAGTATTTATATGGCTAGTCCAGTTCTGTTTCTGGTCAATGGTAACACCCAGGATATTGATCACTGTTGCACTGCACTTGTGTCGAGCGACAATGTAACAGTCTACCAACCACATGGAGAGCAGATAGAAATACACCTGATAAAACTCCAACATTTTGAGTCTAAAGTTTAATTACTTTTAACTTCAATGGACCAGAAAAAGTATCAATTTTCTCTCTCCATTTTTCTGATGTGCCTTCTCCTGTTGCCTCCCCTCCCCAAACCTCTAGTGTTGTCTCCATAGAGTTTCTTTTCAAACATCCTTTGCCTCCTGTGAGAGTCTGGAACCATTTCTAACCAAGAATCCTCGGTGTTTAACAAACGATTTGTGCCTCCTTCTATTCCATTAAATAATGATATTCCCGTGTTGAATGATGGATTCTGTTTGATGTGAATGAAAGCTGACATTGTACTCTGATAATCAGAAGCCTTAAGTTTTATGACAGTTTATCTGCTCACCAGATTCAGTATCGAAAATCTCCAGCTGCTTGTTAATTTTAATAATTTTGCGAAGCTGCTCATTAAAATAATTAATCATAAAAAAATTAGGCTATTTGTTCCATGCATTAAGTGTAGAAAAGTGAGAAGTGAATTTTCCCTGCAGACACCCCATGGGATGCAGCATTTAGACTCTACGTCACAGAATCTCACAGTGCAGAAGAGGCCCTTCGGCCCATCGGGTCTGCACCGACACGTGAGAAACACCTGACCTACCTCCCCAATCCCATTTACCAGCACTTGGCCCATAGCCTTGAATGTTAAGACGTGCCAAGTGCTCATCCCGGTACTTTTTAAAGGATGTGAGGCAACCCGCCTCCACCACCCTCCCAGGCAGCACATTCCAGACCGTCACCACCCTCTGGGTAAAAGGTTTTTCCTCACATCCCCCCCTAAACCTCCTGCCCCTCACCTTGAACTTATGTCCCCTTGTGACTGACCCTTCAACTAAGGGGAACAGCTGCTCCCTATCCACCCTGTCCATGCCCCTCATAATCTTGTACACCTCCATCAGGTCGCCCCTCAGTCTTCTCTGCTCCAACGAAAACAACCCAAGTCTATCCAACCTCTCTTCATAAGTTAAATGTTTCATCCCAGGCAACATCCAGGTGAATCTCCTCTGCACCCCCTCCAGTGCAATCACATCCTTCCTATAATGTAGTGACCAGAACTGCACGCAGTACTCCAGCTGTGGCCTCACCAAGGTTCTACACAACTCCAACATGATCTCCCTACTTTTGTAATCTATGCCTCGATTGATAAAGGCAAGTGTCCCATATACCTTTTTCACCACCCCACTGAAGATGCCCCTCTGCCTCCAGAGATCTATGGACACACGCCAAGGTCCCTTTGTTCCTCAGAACTTCCTAGTGTCATGCTGTTCATTGAATACTTCCTTGTCAAATTACTCCTTCCAAAGTGTAGCACCTCACACTTTTCTGAAATTCATCTCTTCATTATTTTAAATGGATCAGCATCTCCATCAACACGGATAGAGGGGAATTTCTGGCCAACACATTCACATGTTAGTATCCCGCAGCGTCATTTCGGAGCTGCTGATGCTTCCTGAAACTTTCAGAACAAAAAGGTTAATTAGGAGCAACCAGTGAGCTTCCAGCAGCTTCTTTTAGATGCCCTGGATCGCAGTGTAAGAAGTAGGTTTCACCAAGTGGGTCTGGAAACCTGAAAAAACAAACGGAAAATGCCAGAAACACCCGACAGGTCAGGCAGCATCTGTGGAGCAAGAAGCAGAGATGAACAGGTGGAATGTCCCCAGTCCTGCCAATGGTGGGTTTTGAGACAGGCGGGAGCAGAAAATTTGGAGGCCAAAAATCAGATTCCTACCAGCGGGAAATCAGTTTGGAATTTCCCCCTCACCACTTTCATGGCGGGCTGATGGTGGTCGGCTTTCCCGATGATCCATGTCGGGAACGCCATTTGCATTCCTTATCATGTCATGAATACTCATTAAAAATGCCATTCAGCAGAATCGCGTTCCCCCTCCCAATGGCTTACTGCACCAGCGGGAACTTAGACTGATCTAAATCACGTTCAGATAGAAGTGGGGTGCAGGTCTCCTCCCTCACTTTATTCGTGACTTCAAGGCGAGTGCAACACTCAAAGCCTACCTGCAGCTTCTCACCAATGCCAATGCGATTCCACATTGGTGGGGGTGTAGGGTTGGTCTGCTCACTGGGTTCCTCTGCACTCTGGGAGGGTGTCTTCTGCGGGGTTCAGGCAGGGGTACACTCTGAAACAGAGAGCAGCATTGTGACTGGGATGGGGTCACGGGGGTCGGGGGGTGGGTGGGGGTGGTCTTGAAGGATGACGGAGACATGGAGGTCAACGGGCTATGGTGAGGTTGGAGAGTTGGGGTGTTCTGGCAGGCCTAGGGTGGGGAAGCTGGAACCTGACCTTGGAGACTAGAACACAGACTCAGAAGCAGGTGGATGGGAGCTGAACTCTATGTGTGGAAGGGGGATGCACGCAGACTCCAGAATGGTGGGGTTGGGGAGGTTGTGGTAATGTGCCACCAGAGGGTCAGGCTGCACAGTGACTCATGGGGGAGGGCGGGGGGGAGGGGAGACTGTGTTGTGATCCGTCATGAAGGAATGAGAGAGCTCATGGAAAGGCAGTCATGGTCCCTGGTCTGAGGCCAAGAAGTCGGGGTGAGAGGTTAAAGGCTGCCTGGGGCTTTGTGGGCCATGCTAGAGGGCTGTGCATGACACACACATCATAGTCCCACTCCAGGGAGGGGCAAGGCCTGTGTGCTCAACTGGGATAAGACACAGCTTGGTGTGCAGGGTGTGGTAATGGGGTGTCTGGCTCCTTATGGGGCTGCCGGTGGGATGGTCATGTCTAGGGGAGGCATCTTCAGCCTGTAAATGGAGAATACGTCATAAAGGTGTATTCAAAGCTCTCCTGGGGGGGGGTTCTCCTCCCAATGTAACTGAGCACCCAGCCTCGAGATGGGACGGGGTGAGGTCCATGTGTGGCACGGGGACATCAACCGTGATGGGTTCAGTGGGGAGGGTGGATTGTCCACCACAGTGACAATGGGGTCCAGGGTTACTGGGGAGGCTGGAGAATAACCGGAGGAAGGTCTACCTGCACATTGTGAGGTTCCAGGAAGATTGGAGGGACCCAACCACTAACGGAGGAGGGTCGAAGCTGGTCTCAAAATAAAAGTGCAGCACCACCATCTTGAAACCCCGAAGTTCTTGCACAGAATTGAAATCAAAGATGGAAAAGAATCTGCATGGGGAGGGGCCTGAGTCAGTGTGGGAGGAGCCCATGGCTGGACTAAGCGACCCTTTCATGCGGCAGCCTCAAACTGCATAAAGCCACAACATTGAAATAGGTTCCGAGCTGAGAGCAAAGAGGAAGATCTCCTTGTGAAGCTGCAGTTGGAGCCACTGCCTATTTTTGCTCTTTAACGAGAGACTGCAGGAGTCACTGGCTTCACAATATAGTCGTTCCATTTGAGCTTGAGAGAGGAATGTGAGTGTGTAAATGAGGGCAAGCATCTAGGAAGTACAGACACTGCATGTGTGTCAGATCATCAATGAAAGCCTCTAATGTACTTTCTCCAATTGGCCTGGATAACAGGCCAAAGGGCATCTGGTCAGTGCTGAAATGTAACGTTGATCAGATTGCAGAAGTTCCTTTGGTGAAATGGCACATTTCATGAACATGTCCCACCCTCTTCCAGCCTCTGTGGGATTGAGATGTAAAGTACCGGAGTTGGCATCTTGGTCACCTAGATCTGAGTGTGTGCCCCAGCTGCAAGGCTGAATCAGAGAGAAGCCAGTAACACAGACACAGCTCGAGGGCACAACATTGTCTTTCTGTGTGTAAGTGGGAAGGCTACAATATCTGCCCAGTGTTCATTAATCTCTCACATCTACCATTCCCCAGGCAGGAGGAGGATTGGATAATGGATCCTGTGGTCAATGCTGCCTTCCTGATGGCAGTGATCTGATTGAGGAGGATTAGAGGGGCCCAACGCCACCCAGCACAGCTTCGGAGGAGGCTCGGAATCAGGGGAGCCCCAGCTACAACCAGAGGAGGAGGAGGAGGAGGCTGGGCCCATCCCAACGAGGGGACCCACATGACCAAGGGCCTACCGAGGAAGATTCTCCTATCTGGAGCTGAGTGAAAGACAATGCCATGCACGTTCTGCGCTTCTCAAGAGATGTGGTGGATCATATCTGCCACATCCTGCAGGAGGCTCTAATGCCCCATGGACTGGGAGGACATCCCCTGCCTGTGGCCCTGAAGGTCACCATCGGACTCAAGATTTTTGCCTGCGGATCATTCCCAGGGATCCACGGGGACCTATGCAGCATCTCACATAAATGTATCAAGGAGGTGACGGATGCCCTCTACAGTAAAGCTCATTACTATGTGAAGTTCACACTCGATGAATCTAGCCAAGCTGCTAGATTTGGGGGGTTTGCAGCTATCTCAGGTTTCCCTGGAGTACAGGTACAATCCACTGCAAACACGTAGCACTGAGATCTCCATGGCAACAGGCCCTGATGTTCATTAACAAGAAAGTGTTCCACTCCCTGAATGTTCAGCTGGTGTGTGATCATCAGGAGTACATCAGGCACATTTGTGCAGGGACCCTGGGACTTCCCATGACTCATACATCCTGACTCACTCCCAGGTGCCTCACATATTCAAAGGGCCTCAGCGATTACAGGGGTGGCTGCTTAGGGATAAGGGCTACCCACTCAAACGATGGCTCATGACACCCGTGTGTTGTCCTCTCAGTGTCTCGGAGGAGAGATACAACAAAGCTCATAGCTCAACATGATCCATCAATGAGCAGACCATTGGTATCCTGAAGATGTGCTTCTGATGTTTGGACCTCCTAGGTGGGGGTCTGCAGTACTCTCCACAGAGGGTGTCCCACCCGTGGTCTGTTGCACCCTTCACACCCCGGTGCTTTAAAGGAGGGGTGCCTTGCCAGAGGGAGAAAAGGAGGAGGCCGAGAGCTCCTGTCACGATGAAGAACAGGAAGGCGGAAAGCTGAAGAGGGAGAGGAGGGTCAGCTTCCATGTGAGGATGCCATCGAAGAAGGATGACATGGAAGAGGTGCCTGTGCCACACTGATAGACACAAGATTCCAGGAAGAGTAGGGTACGGGTAATGGGACACAGCCACGTTCCTTCTGTCCCTTAGGGCCTTGCCTGTGCACTGAAAGGCCTTCACAACCAGAGTCTCCGAGGGCAAGTTCAGCACTCAGACTTGCACCTTCAACCCTCATGATTCATCAGGCCCTAATCTTTAGAAAGGTCAGTGGCGAACCCTGTAACCGTGCACTCTGGGAAGTGGAAGTCGGCACAACAGCACAGACGCTGCATCAAAGGACTTGATGCAGTCATCACCACCTTAATTAGAAACTTTCAGCTATGTCTAGGTGCATCCCACATCTGCAGCAGAGGTGGAGACTGCCTGCTGACTGCTAAACCCTGTTGTCTTTGATGATTTTGACGGGCATTCTCGAGACGGCCTAGACCTGGAGGAACCCGGCCAGCTGTGGGTATCCTGCTGTGGGGCAGGTGCACCCTCCTCGGCCTGTACGGCTGGAGGTGATGGGGTCACAGGCAGAGGGGATAGGGATTGGCTGGACTCTCTCGGAGTCACCTGGGTGGATGGCCCCAGGTTCTCCAGCTGCTGGTCCTCCTCCCTATGGGTGCCTGAGGGCCCCTGCCTGACTTCATGAGGGGAAGGGGCTCCTGGAGGGAGGTCAAGGTGCCCTGCCCCCTCTCACCTAGCCACTGATGGATCCCAACAATGCCTGTAGTGGTGGAGCGCAGGTCCGAGTGCAAATCCAGCAGAACCTGCTGGACCAAGCTCTCCAAAGTGGCCACCATCTTTCCCATGGAGACCTCAAGATGCTCACATGTCGGAACCACAACGTCAGACAGAACCCAGAAGGACTCCTCCATCCTTCGCTCTAGTCTGTGGACTGCCTCTCGAAACTCTGCCTGATTCTCACCTCCTTAGTTAGTGATAGCCGCCTGCACAGGCTCATCATCTGACTCAGACTCAGCGGGCGCCAGATCTCCAACAGTTCTCCGAGTACAATGTAAGGCCTGACTGGAATCATCCCACCCATGCCTGATTTACCGTTACCTTGGGTAGAAAGCTCACTGGCCCAGAACATGTCTGGACAAGTGAGACGTACAGAAGTCAGGACTGACCATTAGGGCCTTGCTCACATCACGGACATCCGAGGAGAAGATTCTGGAGCCCCACAGGATCCGACCCTGGAAAAGCACGGGCGTTGCATGCTGGGTGAATTCTCATGGACACGAACACAGAAGGTGGGAGGTCTATGCTGATGCTTCGGGTCTGCTTTGGAACACCACGTTCTGGGCCATGGGCTACTATTGATGAACGAGGAAGCTCCAGCAGTGAGTGGGAGAGAAAGGCGTATGGGAGTGGGGCGTGGGAGAGGAAGATCTAGGTGTGAGTGGGAGAGTAAGGTGTATCCGGGGGAGTTAGGTTGGCAGGGGGGTGAGGAGCAAAGGCATCATGGGGGTGGGTCGTGAGGTTGACAGAGGGAAGGAGGGAGTATGGGGCGAGCATGGTGTAATGGGGGAGAATGCAACAAGTGGGGAGGTAAGTGTAAGGGGGGGTAAGGTTTAAGGGAAGGAGTTTGGAGGGCAGTCAGTGTATGGGGGAAAGAGGGAGATCGGAGGGTTTGCTGTTGGAGGGATGCTGAATGTTCCAGCATTATCTGTTTTTATTTCCGATTTCTAGCATCTGCAGGGTGTCTTGCTTTTGTAAGAGGTCTGAACGTTCAGCCCACGACCGAAATAGCTGCACTGCCGAGTGTCATTAATAACAAGGCAACTGGGATTTCACCTCAAGAAACCTCAGTCTGAATGTGAACAAACTATGTCAAAAAAAAAAATCAGCGTCTGTGACTGACAAGTCAAGAAATGTCAAATGGCCAACAATTGATTGGGACAGGGACTTAAGGAACACTAACAGACAACTCTGTCATCTTTGGTTAAGTGCTTGAATAGAAAACACGTTTGTTTCATTCAATTGCTTGTTTAAAAGTGCTTTATAACGGTTATATGTAAAAAAGAGTGAATGCAAGATAGCAGCAGTGTTGAGTGATTTTAAAAGTGTTACCCTTACCTGCTCCCTTTTCCTCTTCACTCTGCAACTCAAAGATTCATGGCTGAAATATTCCAAACAATTTACTGGCTGAATAGTATCTTCTCCCAGTTTTTTGTAATCTGTTTAATTAACTTTAATTGTGGTTTACAAAGAAATAGGTTACATTTGGGTTAGGTTCTGCTGTTTAAACCTCAATAAGTTTTAAGGCAACATCCAGAATTAACTGAACTTGTCAAGTGTCATTAACAGTAGAAGCCACGGAAAGGAATCAGGAGCAAGGTCAGAACCAGGAGCAAGGTCAGAACCAGGAGCAAGGTCAGAACCAGGATCAAGATCAGAACCAGGAGCAAGGTCAGAACCAGGAGCAAGATCAGAACCCGGAGCAAGGTCAGAACCAGGAGCAAGGTCAGAACCAGGATCAAGATCAGAACCAGGAGCAAGGTCAGAACCAGGAGCAAGATCAGAACCCGGAGCAAGGTCAGAATCAGGAGCAAGGTCAGAACCAGGAGCAAGATCAGAACCAGGAGCAAGGTCAGAACCAGGAGCAAGGTCAGAATCAGGAGCAAGGTCAGAATCAGGAGCAAGATCAGAATCAGGAGCAAGGTCAGAACCAGGAGCAAGACCAGAACCCGGAGCAAGGTCAGAACCAGGAGCAAGGTCAGAATCAGGAGCAAGATCAGAATCAGGAGCAAGGTCAGAACCAGGAGCAAGATCAGAACCCGGAGCAAGGTCAGAACCAGGAGCAAGGTCAGAACCAGGAGCAAGATCAGAACCCGGAGCAAGGTCAGAATCAGGAGCAAGGTCAGAACCAGGAGCAAGATCAGAACCCGGAGCAAGGTCAGAACCAGGAGCAAGGTCAGAATCAGGAGCAAGGTCAGAATCAGGAGCAAGATCAGAATCAGGAGCAAGGTCAGAACCAGGAGCAAGATCAGAACCCGGAGCAAGGTCAGAACCAGGAGCAAGGTCAGAATCAGGAGCAAGGTCAGAATCAGGAGCAAGATCAGAATCAGGAGCAAGGTCAGAACCAGGAGCAAAATCAGAATCAGGAGCAAGGTCAGAACCAGGCGCAAGGTCAGAACCAGGAGCAAGGTCAGAACCAGGAGCAAGGTCAGAACCAGGAGCAAGGTCAGAACCAGGAGCAAGGTCAGAATCAGGAACAAGGTCAGAACCAGGAACAAGGTCAGAACCAGGAGCAAGGTCAAAATCAGGAGCAAGATCAGAACCAGGAGCAAGGTCAGAACCAGGAGCAAGGTCAGAACCAGGAGCAAGGTCAGAACCAGGAGCAAGATCAGAACCAGGAACAAGGTCAGAACCAGGAGCAAGATCAGAATCAGGAGCAAGATCGGAACCAGGAACAAGGTCAGAACCAGGAGCAAGGTCAGAACCAGGAGCAAGGTCAGAACCAGGAGCAAGATCAGAACCAGGAACAAGGTCAGAACCAGGAGCAAGGTCAGAATCAGGAGCAAGGTCAGAACCAGGTGCAAGGTGAGAACCAGGAGCAAGATCAGAACCAGGAACAAGGTCAAAATCAGGAACAAGGTCAGAATCAGAAGCAAGGTCAGAACGAGGAGAAAGGTCAGAACCAGGAGCAAAATCAGAACCAGGAGCAAGGTCAGAACCATGATCAAGGTTAGAATCAGGAGCAAGATCTGAATCAGGATCAAGGTCAGAACCAGGAGCAAGGTCAGAATCAGGAGCAAGATCGGAACCAGGAGCAAGATCGGAACCAGGAGCAAGATCAGAACCAGGATCAAGGTAAGAACCAGGAGCAAGGTCAGAATCAGGAGCAAGATCAGAACCAGGAGCAAGATCAGAATCAGGAGCAGGATCAGAACCTGGAGCAAGGTCAGAACCAGGAGCAAGGTCAGAACCAGGAGCAAGGTCAAAACAAGGAGCAAGATCAGAATCAGGAGCAAGATCAAAACCACGAGCAAGATCAGAACCACGAGCAAGATCAGAATCAGGAGCAAGGTCAGAACCAGGAGCAAGGTCAGAATCAGGAGCAAGGTCAGAACCAGGAGCAAGGTCAGAATCAGGAGCAAGGTCAGAACCAGGAGCAAGGTCAGAACCAGGAGCAAGGTCAGAATCAGGAGCAAAGGTCAGAATCGGGAGCAAGGTCAGAACCAGGAGCAACGTCAGAACCGGGAAAAAGGTCAGAACCGGGAGCAAGGTCAGAATCGGGAGCAAGGTCAGAACCGGGAGCAAGGTCAGAACCCGGAGCAAGGTCAGAACCAGGAGCAAAGTCAGAACCAGGAGCAAGATCAGGACCAGGAGCAAGATCAGGACCAGGAGCAAGGTCAGAACCAGGAGCAAGGTCAGAACCAGGAGCAAGGTCAGAACCAGGAGCAAGATCAGAACCAGGAGCAAGGTCAGAACCAGGAGCAAGTTCAGAACCAGGAGCAAGGTCAGAATCAGGAGCAAGGTCAGAACCAGGTGCAAGGTGAGAACCAGGAGCAAGATCAGAACCAGGAACAAGGTCAAAATCAGGAACAAGGTCAGAATCAGAAGCAAGGTCTGAACGAGGAGCAAGGTCAGAACCAGGAGCAAGATCAGGACCAGGAGCAAGGTCAGAACCAGGATTAAGGTTAGAATCAGGAGCAAGATCTGAATCAGGATCAAGGTCAGAACCAGGAGCAAGATCAGAACCAGGATCAAGATCTGAATCAGGATCAAGGTCAGAACCAGGAGCAAGGTCAGAATCAGGAGCAAGATCGGAACCAGGAGCAAGATCGGAACCAGGAGCAAGATCAGAACCAGGATCAAGGTAAGAACCAGGAGCAAGGTCAGAATCAGGAGCAAGATCAGAACCAGGAGCAAGATCAGAATCAGGAGCAGGATCAGAACCTGGAGCAAGGTCAGAACCAGGAGCAAGGTCAGAACCAGGAGCAAGGTCAAAACAAGGAGCAAGATCAGAATCAGGAGCAAGATCAAAACCACGAGCAAGATCAGAACCACGAGCAAGATCAGAATCAGGAGCAAGGTCAGAACCAGGAGCAAGGTCAGAATCAGGAGCAAGGTCAGAACCAGGAGCAAGGTCAGAACCAGGAGCAAGGTCAGAATCAGGAGCAAAGGTCAGAATCGGGAGCAAGGTCAGAACCAGGAGCAACGTCAGAACCGGGAAAAAGGTCAGAACCGGGAGCAAGGTCAGAATCGGGAGCAAGGTCAGAACCGGGAGCAAGGTCAGAACCGGGAGCAAGGTCAGAACCCGGAGCAAGGTCAGAACCAGGAGCAAGGTCAGAACCAGGAGCAAGATCAGGACCAGGAGCAAGATCAGGACCAGGAGCAAGGTCAGAACCAGGAGCAAGGTCAGAACCAGGAGCAAGGTCAGAACCAGGAGCAAGATCAGAACCAGGAGCAAGGTCAGAACCAGGAGCAAGTTCAGAACCAGGAGCAAGGTCAGAATCAGGAGCAAGGTCAGAACCAGGTGCAAGGTGAGAACCAGGAGCAAGATCAGAACCAGGAACAAGGTCAAAATCAGGAACAAGGTCAGAATCAGAAGCAAGGTCTGAACGAGGAGCAAGGTCAGAACCAGGAGCAAGATCAGGACCAGGAGCAAGGTCAGAACCAGGATTAAGGTTAGAATCAGGAGCAAGATCTGAATCAGGATCAAGGTCAGAACCAGGAGCAAGATCAGAACCAGGATCAAGGTCAGAACCAGGAGCAAGGTCAGAATCAGGAGCAAGATCGGAACCAGGAGCAAGATCGGAACCAGGAGCAAGATCAGAACCAGGATCAAGGTCAGAACCAGGAGCAAGGTCAGAATCAGGAGCAAGATCAGAACCAGGAGCAAGATCAGAATCAGGAGCAAGATCAGAACCTGGAGCAAGATCAGAATCAGGAGCAAGGTCAGAACCAGGAGCAAGGTCAGAACCAGGTGCAAGGTCAGAATCAGGAGCAAGATCAGAATCAGGAGCAAGATCAAAACAAGGAGCAAGATCAGAATCAGGAGCAAGATCAAAACCACGAGCAAGATCAGAACCACAAGCAAGATCAGAATCAGGAGCAAGGTCAGAACCAGGAGCAAGGTCAGAATCAGGAGCAAGGTCAGAACCGGGAGCAAGGTCAGAAACGGGAGCAAGGTCAGAACCGGGAGCAAGGTCAGAACCAGGAACAAGGTCAGAACCGGGAACAAGGTCAGAACCGGGAGCAAGGTCAGAATCGGGAGCAAGGTCAGAACCGGGAGCAAGGTCAGAACCAGGAGCAAGGTCAGAACCAGGAGCAAGGTCAGAACCAGGAGCAAGTTCAGAATCAGGAGCAAGTTCAGAAGCAGGAGCAAGGTCAGAACCAGGTGCAAGGTGAGAACCAGGAGCAAGATTAGAACCAGGAACAAGGTCAGAATCAGAAGCAAGGTCAGAACGAGGAGCAAGGTCAGAACCAGGAGCAAGATCAGGACCAGGAGCAAGGTCAGAACCAGGATCAAGGTTAGAATCAGGAGTAAGATCAGAACCAGGATCAAGGTCAGAACCAGGAGCAAGGTCAGAATCAGGAGCAAGATCGGAACCAGGAGCAAGATCGGAACCAGGAGCAAGATCAGAACCAGGATCAAGGTCAGAATCAGGAGCAAGGTCAGAATCAGGAGCAAGATCAGAACCTGGAGCAAGATCAGAATCAGGAGCAAGATCAGAATCACGAGCAAGATCAGAACCTGGAGCAAGATCAGAATCAGGAGCAAGGTCAGAACCAGGAGCAAGGTCAGAACCAGGAGCAAGGTCAGAACCAGGAGCAAGGTCAGAATCAGGAGCAAGGTCAGAACCAGGAGCAAGGTCAAAACAAGGAGCAAGATCAGAATCAGGAGCAAGATCAGAACCAGGAGCAAGGTCAGAACCAGGAACAAGATCAGAATCAGGAGCAAGATCAGAACCAGCATCGAGGTCAGAACCAGGAGCAAGGTCAGAATCAGGAGCAAGGTCAGAACCAGGAGCAAGGTCAGAACCAGGAGCAAGGTCAGAATCAGGAGCAAGATCAGAAGCAGGAGCAAGATCAGAATCAGGAGCAGGATCAGAACCTGGAGCTAGGTCAGAACCAGGAGCAAGGTCAGAACCAGGAGCAAGGTCAAAACAAGGAGCAAGATCAGAATCAGGAGCAAGATCAAAACCACGAGCAAGATCAGAACCACGAGCAAGATCAGAATCAGGATCAAGGTCAGAACCAGGAGCAAGGTCAGAATCAGGAGCAAGGTCAGAACCAGGAGCAAGGTCAGAACCAGGAGCAAGGTCAGAATCAGGAGCAAAGGTCAGAATCGGGAGCAAGGTCAGAACCAGGAGCAACGTCAGAACCGGGAAAAAGGTCAGAACCGGGAGCAAGGTCAGAATCGGGAGCAAGGTCAGAACCGGGAGCAAGGTCAGAACCGGGAGCAAGGTCAGAACCCGGAGCAAGGTCAGAACCAGGAGCAAGGTCAGAACCAGGAGCAAGATCAGGACCAGGAGCAAGATCAGGACCAGGAGCAAGGTCAGAACCAGGAGCAAGGTCAGAACCAGGAGCAAGGTCAGAACCAGGAGCAAGATCAGAACCAGGAGCAAGGTCAGAACCAGGAGCAAGTTCAGAACCAGGAGCAAGGTCAGAATCAGGAGCAAGGTCAGAACCAGGTGCAAGGTGAGAACCAGGAGCAAGATCAGAACCAGGAACAAGGTCAAAATCAAGAACAAGGTCAGAATCAGAAGCAAGGTCTGAACGAGGAGCAAGGTCAGAACCAGGTGCAAGATCAGGACCAGGAGCAAGGTCAGAACCAGGATTAAGGTTAGAATCAGGAGCAAGATCTGAATCAGGATCAAGGTCAGAACCAGGAGCAAGATCAGAACCAGGATCAAGGTCAGAACCAGGAGCAAGGTCAGAATCAGGAGCAAGATCGGAACCAGGAGCAAGATCGGAACCAGGAGCAAGATCAGAACCAGGATCAAGGTCAGAACCAGGAGCAAGGTCAGAATCAGGAGCAAGATCAGAACCAGGAGCAAGATCAGAATCAGGAGCAAGATCAGAACCTGGAGCAAGATCAGAATCAGGAGCAAGGTCAGAACCAGGAGCAAGGTCAGAACCAGGTGCAAGGTCAGAATCAGGAGCAAGATCAGAATCAGGAGCAAGATCAAAACAAGGAGCAAGATCAGAATCAGGAGCAAGATCAAAACCACGAGCAAGATCAGAACCACAAGCAAGATCAGAATCAGGAGCAAGATCAGAACCAGGAGCAAGGTCAGAATCAGGAGCAAGGTCAGAACCGGGAGCAAGGTCAGAAACGGGAGCAAGGTCAGAAACGGGAGCAAGGTCAGAACCGGGAGCAAGGTCAGAACCAGGAACAAGGTCAGAACCGGGAACAAGGTCAGAACCGGGAGCAAGGTCAGAATCGGGAGCAAGGTCAGAACCGGGAGCAAGGTCAGAACCAGGAGCAAGGTCAGAACCAGGAGCAAGGTCAGAACCAGGAGCAAGTTCAGAATCAGGAGCAAGTTCAGAAGCAGGAGCAAGGTCAGAACCAGGTGCAAGGTGAGAACCAGGAG
This sequence comes from Carcharodon carcharias, assembly GCF_017639515.1. NCBI lineage: Eukaryota > Metazoa > Chordata > Chondrichthyes > Lamniformes > Lamnidae > Carcharodon > Carcharodon carcharias. The sequence goes on from NC_054481.1 coordinate 132,759,771, forward strand.
CAAGATTAGAACCAGGAACAAGGTCAGAATCAGAAGCAAGGTCAGAACGAGGAGCAAGGTCAGAACCAGGAGCAAGATCAGGACCAGGAGCAAGGTCAGAACCAGGATCAAGGTTAGAATCAGGAGCAAGATCAGAACCAGGATCAAGGTCAGAACCAGGAGCAAGGTCAGAATCAGGAGCAAGATCGGAACCAGGCGCAAGATCGGAACCAGGAGCAAGATCAGAACCAGGATCAAGGTCAGAATCAGGAGCAAGGTCAGAATCAGGAGCAAGATCAGAACCTGGAGCAAGATCAGAATCAGGAGCAAGATCAGAATCACGAGCAAGATCAGAACCTGGAGCAAGATCAGAATCAGGAGCAAGGTCAGAACCAGGAGCAAGGTCAGAACCAGGAGCAAGGTCAGAACCAGGAGCAAGGTCAGAATCAGGAGCAAGGTCAGAACCAGGAGCAAGGTCAAAACAAGGAGCAAGATCAGAATCAGGAGCAAGATCAGAACCAGGAGCAAGGTCAGAACCAGGAACAAGATCAGAATCAGGAGCAAGATCAGAACCAGCATCGAGGTCAGAACCAGGAGCAAGGTCAGAATCAGGAGCAAGGTCAGAACCAGGAGCAAGGTCAGAACCAGGAGCAAGGTCAGAATCAGGAGCAAGGTCAGAACCAGGAGCAAGATCAGAACGAGGATCAAGGTCAGAACCAGGAGCAAGGTCAGAATCAGGAGCAAGATCGGAACCAGGAGCAAGATCGGAACCAGGAGCAAGATCAGAACCAGGATCAAGGTCAGAACCAGGAGCAAGTTCAGAATCAGGAGCAAGTTCAGAAGCAGGAGCAAGGTCAGAACCAGGTGCAAGGTGAGAACCAGGAGCAAGATTAGAACCAGGAACAAGGTCAGAATCAGAAGCAAGGTCAGAACGAGGAGCAAGGTCAGAACCAGGAGCAAGATCAGGACCAGGAGCAAGGTCAGAACCAGGATCAAGGTTAGAATCAGGAGCAAGATCAGAACCAGGATCAAGGTCAGAACCAGGAGCAAGGTCAGAATCAGGAGCAAGATCGGAACCAGGAGCAAGATCGGAACCAGGAGCAAGATCAGAACCAGGATCAAGGTCAGAATCAGGAGCAAGGTCAGAATCAGGAGCAAGATCAGAACCTGGAGCAAGATCAGAATCAGGAGCAAGATCAGAATCACGAGCAAGATCAGAACCTGGAGCAAGATCAGAATCAGGAGCAAGGTCAGAACCAGGAGCAAGGTCAGAACCAGGAGCAAGGTCAGAACCAGGAGCAAGGTCAGAATCAGGAGCAAGGTCAGAACCAGGAGCAAGGTCAAAACAAGGAGCAAGATCAGAATCAGGAGCAAGATCAGAACCAGGAGCAAGGTCAGAACCAGGAACAAGATCAGAATCAGGAGCAAGATCAGAACCAGCATCGAGGTCAGAACCAGGAGCAAGGTCAGAATCAGGAGCAAGGTCAGAACCAGGAGCAAGGTCAGAACCAGGAGCAAGGTCAGAATCAGGAGCAAGGTCAGAACCAGGAGCAAGATCAGAACGAGGATCAAGGTCAGAACCAGGAGCAAGGTCAGAATCAGGAGCAAGATCGGAACCAGGAGCAAGATCGGAACCAGGAGCAAGATCAGAACCAGGATCAAGGTCAGAACCAGGAGCAAGGTCAGAATCAGGAGCAAGATCAGAATCAGGAGCAAGATCAGAATCAGGAGCAAGATCAGAACCTGGAGCAAGATCAGAACCAGGATCAAGGTCAGAACCAGGAGCAAGGTCAGAATCAGGAGCAAGATCAGAATCAGGAGCAAGATCAGAATCAGGAGCAAGATCAGAACCTGGAGCAAGATCAGAATCAGGAGCAAGGTCAGAACCAGGAGCAAGGTCAGAACCAGGAGCAAGGTCAGAATCAGGAGCAAGGTCAGAACCAGGAGCAAGGTCAAAACAAGGAGCAAGATCAGAATCAGGAGCAAGATCAAAACCACGAGCAAGATCAGAACCACAAGCAAGATCAGAATCAGGAGCAAGGTCAGAACCAGGAGCAAGGTCAGAATTAGGAGCAAGGTCAGAACCGGGAGCAAGGTCAGAACCAGGAGCAAGATCAGAATCAGGAACAAGGTCAGAACCGGGAACAAGGTCAGAACCAGGAGCAAGGTCAGAACCGGGAGCAAGGTCAGAACCAGGAACAAGGTCAGAACCAGGAACAAGGTCAGAACCGGGAGCAAGGTCAGAATCGGGAGCAAGGTCAGAACCGGAAGCAAGGTCAGAACCAGGAGCGAGGTCAGGACCAGGAGCAAGGTCAGAACCAGGAGCAAGGTCAGAATCAGGAGCAAGATCAGAATCAGGAGCAAGATCAGAATCAGGAGCAAGATCAGAACCTGGAGCAAGATCAGAATCAGGAGCAAGGTCAGAACCAGGAGCAAGGTCAGAACCAGGAGCAAGGTCAGAATCAGGAGCAAGGTCAGAACCAGGAGCAAGGTCAAAACAAGGAGCAAGATCAGAATCAGGAGCAAGATCAAAACCACGAGCAAGATCAGAACCACAAGCAAGATCAGAATCAGGAGCAAGGTCAGAACCAGGAGCAAGGTCAGAATTAGGAGCAAGGTCAGAACCGGGAGCAAGGTCAGAACCAGGAGCAAGATCAGAATCAGGAACAAGGTCAGAACCGGGAACAAGGTCAGAACCAGGAGCAAGGTCAGAACCGGGAGCAAGGTCAGAACCAGGAACAAGGTCAGAACCAGGAACAAGGTCAGAACCGGGAGCAAGGTCAGAATCGGGAGCAAGGTCAGAACCGGGAGCAAGGTCAGAACCAGGAGCAAGGTCAGGACCAGGAGCAAGGTCAGAACCAGGAGCAAGGTCAGAATCAGGAGCAAAGGTCAGAATCGGGAGCAAGGTCAGAACCGGGAGCAAGGTCAGAATCGGGAGCAAGGTCAGAACCGGGAGCAAGGTCAGAACCAGGAGCAAGGTCAGGACCAGGAGCAAGATCAGGACCAGGAGCAAGGTCAGAACCAGGAGCAAGGTGAGAACCAGGAGCAAGATCAGAACCAGGAACAAGGTCAAAATCAGGAACAAGGTCAGAATCAGAAGCAAGGTCAGAACGAGGAGAAAGGTCAGAACCAGGAGCAAAATCAGAACCAGGAGCAAGGTCAGAACCATGATCAAGGTTAGAATCAGGAGCAAGATCTGAATCAGGATCAAGGTCAGAACCAGGAGCAAGGTCAGAATCAGGAGCAAGATCGGAACCAGGAGCAAGATCGGAACCAGGAGCAAGATCAGAACCAGGATCAAGGTAAGAACCAGGAGCAAGGTCAGAATCAGGAGCAAGATCAGAACCAGGAGCAAGATCAGAATCAGGAGCAGGATCAGTACCTGGAGCAAGATCAGAACCAGGAGCAAGGTCAGAACCAGGAGCAAGGTCAAAACAAGGAGCAAGATCAGAATCAGGAGCAAGATCAAAACCACGAGCAAGATCAGAACCACGAGCAAGATCAGAATCAGGAGCAAGGTCAGAACCAGGAGCAAGGTCAGAATCAGGAGCAAGGTCAGAACCAGGAGCAAGGTCAGAATCAGGAGCAAGGTCAGAACCAGGAGCAAGGTCAGAACCAGGAGCAAGGTCAGAATCAGGAGCAAAGGTCAGAATCGGGAGCAAGGTCAGAACCAGGAGCAACGTCAGAACCGGGAAAAAGGTCAGAACCGGGAGCAAGGTCAGAATCGGGAGCAAGGTCAGAACCGGGAGCAAGGTCAGAACCCGGAGCAAGGTCAGAACCAGGAGCAAGGTCAGAACCAGGAGCAAGATCAGGACCAGGAGCAAGATCAGGACCAGGAGCAAGGTCAGAACCAGGAGCAAGGTCAGAACCAGGAGCAAGGTCAGAACCAGGAGCAAGATCAGAACCAGGAGCAAGGTCAGAACCAGGAGCAAGTTCAGAACCAGGAGCAAGGTCAGAATCAGGAGCAAGGTCAGAACCAGGTGCAAGGTGAGAACCAGGAGCAAGATCAGAACCAGGAACAAGGTCAAAATCAGGAACAAGGTCAGAATCAGAAGCAAGGTCTGAACGAGGAGCAAGGTCAGAACCAGGAGCAGGATCAGAACCTGGAGCAAGGTCAGAACCAGGAGCAAGGTCAGAACCAGGAGCAAGGTCAAAACAAGGAGCAAGATCAGAATCAGGAGCAAGATCAAAACCACGAGCAAGATCAGAACCACGAGCAAGATCAGAATCAGGAGCAAGGTCAGAACCAGGAGCAAGGTCAGAATCAGGAGCAAGGTCAGAACCAGGAGCAAGGTCAGAATCAGGAGCAAGGTCAGAACCAGGAGCAAGGTCAGAACCAGGAGCAAGGTCAGAATCAGGAGCAAAGGTCAGAATCGGGAGCAAGGTCAGAACCAGGAGCAACGTCAGAACCGGGAAAAAGGTCAGAACCGGGAGCAAGGTCAGAATCGGGAGCAAGGTCAGAACCGGGAGCAAGGTCAGAACCCGGAGCAAGGTCAGAACCAGGAGCAAGGTCAGAACCAGGAGCAAGATCAGGACCAGGAGCAAGATCAGGACCAGGAGCAAGGTCAGAACCAGGAGCAAGGTCAGAACCAGGAGCAAGGTCAGAACCAGGAGCAAGATCAGAACCAGGAGCAAGGTCAGAACCAGGAGCAAGTTCAGAACCAGGAGCAAGGTCAGAATCAGGAGCAAGGTCAGAACCAGGTGCAAGGTGAGAACCAGGAGCAAGATCAGAACCAGGAACAAGGTCAAAATCAGGAACAAGGTCAGAATCAGAAGCAAGGTCTGAACGAGGAGCAAGGTCAGAACCAGGAGCAAGATCAGGACCAGGAGCAAGGTCAGAACCAGGATTAAGGTTAGAATCAGGAGCAAGATCTGAATCAGGATCAAGGTCAGAACCAGGAGCAAGATCAGAACCAGGATCAAGATCTGAATCAGGATCAAGGTCAGAACCAGGAGCAAGGTCAGAATCAGGAGCAAGATCGGAACCAGGAGCAAGATCGGAACCAGGAGCAAGATCAGAACCAGGATCAAGGTAAGAACCAGGAGCAAGGTCAGAATCAGGAGCAAGATCAGAACCAGGAGCAAGATCAGAATCAGGAGCAGGATCAGAACCTGGAGCAAGGTCAGAACCAGGAGCAAGGTCAGAACCAGGAGCAAGGTCAAAACAAGGAGCAAGATCAGAATCAGGAGCAAGATCAAAACCACGAGCAAGATCAGAACCACGAGCAAGATCAGAATCAGGAGCAAGGTCAGAACCAGGAGCAAGGTCAGAATCAGGAGCAAGGTCAGAACCAGGAGCAAGGTCAGAACCAGGAGCAAGGTCAGAATCAGGAGCAAAGGTCAGAATCGGGAGCAAGGTCAGAACCAGGAGCAACGTCAGAACCGGGAAAAAGGTCAGAACCGGGAGCAAGGTCAGAATCGGGAGCAAGGTCAGAACCGGGAGCAAGGTCAGAACCGGGAGCAAGGTCAGAACCAGGAGCAAGGTCAGAACCAGGAGCAAGGTCAGGACCAGGAGCAAGATCAGGACCAGGAGCAAGGTCAGAACCAGGAGCAAGGTCAGAACCAGGAGCAAGGTCAGAACCAGGAGCAAGATCAGAACCAGGAGCAAGGTCAGAACCAGGAGCAAGTTCAGAACCAGGAGCAAGGTCAGAATCAGGAGCAAGGTCAGAACCAGGTGCAAGGTGAGAACCAGGAGCAAGATCAGAACCAGGAACAAGGTCAAAATCAGGAACAAGGTCAGAATCAGAAGCAAGGTCTGAACGAGGAGCAAGGTCAGAACCAGGAGCAAGATCAGGACCAGGAGCAAGGTCAGAACCAGGATTAAGGTTAGAATCAGGAGCAAGATCTGAATCAGGATCAAGGTCAGAACCAGGAGCAAGATCAGAACCAGGATCAAGGTCAGAACCAGGAGCAAGGTCAGAATCAGGAGCAAGATCGGAACCAGGAGCAAGATCGGAACCAGGAGCAAGATCAGAACCAGGATCAAGGTCAGAACCAGGAGCAAGGTCAGAATCAGGAGCAAGATCAGAACCAGGAGCAAGATCAGAATCAGGAGCAAGATCAGAACCTGGAGCAAGATCAGAATCAGGAGCAAGGTCAGAACCAGGAGCAAGGTCAGAACCAGGTGCAAGGTCAGAATCAGGAGCAAGATCAGAATCAGGAGCAAGATCAAAACAAGGAGCAAGATCAGAATCAGGAGCAAGATCAAAACCACGAGCAAGATCAGAACCACAAGCAAGATCAGAATCAGGAGCAAGGTCAGAACCAGGAGCAAGGTCAGAATCAGGAGCAAGGTCAGAACCGGGAGCAAGGTCAGAAACGGGAGCAAGGTCAGAACCGGGAGCAAGGTCAGAACCAGGAACAAGGTCAGAACCGGGAACAAGGTCAGAACCGGGAGCAAGGTCAGAATCGGGAGCAAGGTCAGAACCGGGAGCAAGGTCAGAACCAGGAGCAAGGTCAGAACCAGGAGCAAGGTCAGAACCAGGAGCAAGTTCAGAATCAGGAGCAAGTTCAGAAGCAGGAGCAAGGTCAGAACCAGGTGCAAGGTGAGAACCAGGAGCAAGATTAGAACCAGGAACAAGGTCAGAATCAGAAGCAAGGTCAGAACGAGGAGCAAGGTCAGAACCAGGAGCAAGATCAGGACCAGGAGCAAGGTCAGAACCAGGATCAAGGTTAGAATCAGGAGCAAGATCAGAACCAGGATCAAGGTCAGAACCAGGAGCAAGGTCAGAATCAGGAGCAAGATCGGAACCAGGAGCAAGATCGGAACCAGGAGCAAGATCAGAACCAGGATCAAGGTCAGAATCAGGAGCAAGGTCAGAATCAGGAGCAAGATCAGAACCTGGAGCAAGATCAGAATCAGGAGCAAGATCAGAATCACGAGCAAGATCAGAACCTGGAGCAAGATCAGAATCAGGAGCAAGGTCAGAACCAGGAGCAAGGTCAGAACCAGGAGCAAGGTGAGAACCAGGAGCAAGATCAGAACCAGGAACAAGGTCAAAATCAGGAACAAGGTCAGAATCAGAAGCAAGGTCAGAACGAGGAGAAAGGTCAGAACCAGGAGCAAAATCAGAACCAGGAGCAAGGTCAGAACCATGATCAAGGTTAGAATCAGGAGCAAGATCTGAATCAGGATCAAGGTCAGAACCAGGAGCAAGGTCAGAATCAGGAGCAAGATCGGAACCAGGAGCAAGATCGGAACCAGGAGCAAGATCAGAACCAGGATCAAGGTAAGAACCAGGAGCACGGTCAGAATCAGGAGCAAGATCAGAACCAGGAGCAAGATCAGAATCAGGAGCAGGATCAGAACCTGGAGCAAGGTCAGAACCAGGAGCAAGGTCAGAACCAGGAGCAAGGTCAAAACAAGGAGCAAGATCAGAATCAGGAGCAAGATCAATACCACGAGCAAGATCAGAACCACGAGCAAGATCAGAATCAGGAGCAAGGTCAGAACCAGGAGCAAGGTCAGAATCATGAGCAAGGTCAGAACCAGGAGCAAGGTCAGAATCAGGAGCAAGGTCAGAACCAGGAGCAAGGTCAGAACCAGGAGCAAGGTCAGAATCAGGAGCAAAGGTCAGAATCGGGAGCAAGGTCAGAACCAGGAGCAACGTCAGAACCGGGAAAAAGGTCAGAACCGGGAGCAAGGTCAGAATCGGGAGCAAGGTCAGAACCGGGAGCAAGGTCAGAACCCGGAGCAAGGTCAGAACCAGGAGCAAGGTCAGAACCAGGAGCAAGATCAGGACCAGGAGCAAGATCAGGACCAGGAGCAAGGTCAGAACCAGGAGCAAGGTCAGAACCAGGAGCAAGATCAGAACCAGGAGCAAGGTCAGAACCAGGAGCAATTTCAGAACCAGGAGCAAGGTCAGAATCAGGAGCAAGGTCAGAACCAGGTGCAAGGTGAGAACCAGGAGCAAGATCAGAACCAGGAACAAGGTCAAAATCAGGAACAAGGTCAGAATCAGAAGCAAGGTCTGAACGAGGAGCAAGGTCAGAACCAGGAGCAGGATCAGAACCTGGAGCAAGGTCAGAACCAGGAGCAAGGTCAGAACCAGGAGCAAGGTCAAAACAAGGAGCAAGATCAGAATCAGGAGCAAGATCAAAACCACGAGCAAGATCAGAACCACGAGCAAGATCAGAATCAGGAGCAAGATCAGAACCAGGAGCAAGGTCAGAATCAGGAGCAAGGTCAGAACCAGGAGCAAGGTCAGAATCAGGAGCAAGGTCAGAACCAGGAGCAAGGTCAGAACCAGGAGCAAGGTCAGAATCAGGAGCAAAGGTCAGAATCGGGAGCAAGGTCAGAACCAGGAGCAACGTCAGAACCGGGAAAAAGGTCAGAACCGGGAGCAAGGTCAGAATCGGGAGCAAGGTCAGAACCGGGAGCAAGGTCAGAACCCGGAGCAAGGTCAGAACCAGGAGCAAGGTCAGAACCAGGAGCAAGATCAGGACCAGGAGCAAGATCAGGACCAGGAGCAAGGTCAGAACCAGGAGCAAGGTCAGAACCAGGAGCAAGGTCAGAACCAGGAGCAAGATCAGAACCAGGAGCAAGGTCAGAACCAGGAGCAAGTTCAGAACCAGGAGCAAGGTCAGAATCAGGAGCAAGGTCAGAACCAGGTGCAAGGTGAGAACCAGGAGCAAGATCAGAACCAGGAACAAGGTCAAAATCAGGAACAAGGTCAGAATCAGAAGCAAGGTCTGAACGAGGAGCAAGGTCAGAACCAGGAGCAAGATCAGGACCAGGAGCAAGGTCAGAACCAGGATTAAGGTTAGAATCAGGAGCAAGATCTGAATCAGGATCAAGGTCAGAACCAGGAGCAAGATCAGAACCAGGATCAAGATCTGAATCAGGATCAAGGTCAGAACCAGGAGCAAGGTCAGAATCAGGAGCAAGATCGGAACCAGGAGCAAGATCGGAACCAGGAGCAAGATCAGAACCAGGATCAAGGTAAGAACCAGGAGCAAGGTCAGAATCAGGAGCAAGATCAGAACCAGGAGCAAGATCAGAACCAGGAGCAAGGTCAGAACCAGGAACAAGATCAGAATCAGGAGCAAGATCAGAACCAGCATCGAGGTCAGAACCAGGAGCAAGGTCAGAATCAGGAGCAAGGTCAGAACCAGGAGCAAGGTCAGAACCAGGAGCAAGGTCAGAATCAGGAGCAAGGTCAGAACCAGGAGCAAGATCAGAACGAGGATCAAGGTCAGAACCAGGAGCAAGGTCAGAATCAGGAGCAAGATCGGAACCAGGAGCAAGATCGGAACCAGGAGCAAGATCAGAACCAGGATCAAGGTCAGAACCAGGAGCAAGGTCAGAATCAGGAGCAAGATCAGAATCAGGAGCAAGATCAGAATCAGGAGCAAGATCAGAACCTGGAGCAAGATCAGAATCAGGAGCAAGGTCAGAACCAGGAGCAAGGTCAGAACCAGGAGCAAGGTCAGAATCAGGAGCAAGGTCAGAACCAGGAGCAAGGTCAAAACAAGGAGCAAGATCAGAATCAGGAGCAAGATCAAAACCACGAGCAAGATCAGAACCACAAGCAAGATCAGAATCAGGAGCAAGGTCAGAACCAGGAGCAAGGTCAGAACCAGGAGCAAGGTCAGAATTAGGAGCAAGGTCAGAACCGGGAGCAAGGTCAGAACCAGGAGCAAGATCAGAATCAGGAACAAGGTCAGAACCGGGAACAAGGTCAGAACCAGGAGCAAGGTCAGAACCGGGAGCAAGGTCAGAACCAGGAACAAGGTCAGAACCAGGAACAAGGTCAGAATCGGGAGCAAGGTCAGAACCAGGAGCAAGATCAGAACCAGGAGCAAGGTCAGGACCAGGAGCAAGATCAGGACCAGGAGCAAGGTCAGAACCAGGAGCAAGGTCAGAACCAGGAGCAAGATCAGAACCAGGAGCAAGGTCAGAACCAGGAGCAAGGTCAGAATCAGGAGCAAGGTCAGAACCAGGAGCAAGGTCAGAACCAGGTGCAAGGTGAGAACCAGGAGCAAGATCAGAACCAGGAACAAGGTCAAAATCAGGAACAAGGTCAGAATCAGAAGCAAGGTCTGAACGAGGAGCAAGGTCAGGACCAGGAGCAAGATCAGGACCAGGAGCAAGGTCAGAACCAGGATCAAGGTTAGAACCAGGAGCAATTTCAGAACCAGGAGCAAGGTCAGAATCAGGAGCAAGGTCAGAACCAGGTGCAAGGTGAGAACCAGGAGCAAGATCAGAACCAGGAACAAGGTCAAAATCAGGAACAAGGTCAGAATCAGAAGCAAGGTCTGAACGAGGAGCAAGGTCAGAACCAGGAGCAGGATCAGAACCTGGAGCAAGGTCAGAACCAGGAGCAAGGTCAGAACCAGGAGCAAGGTCAAAACAAGGAGCAAGATCAGAATCAGGAGCAAGATCAAAACCACGAGCAAGATCAGAACCACGAGCAAGATCAGAATCAGGAGCAAGGTCAGAACCAGGAGCAAGGTCAGAATCAGGAGCAAGGTCAGAACCAGGAGCAAGGTCAGAATCAGGAGCAAGGTCAGAACCAGGAGCAAGGTCAGAACCAGGAGCAAGGTCAGAATCAGGAGCAAAGGTCAGAATCGGGAGCAAGGTCAGAACCAGGAGCAACGTCAGAACCGGGAAAAAGGTCAGAACCGGGAGCAAGGTCAGAATCGGGAGCAAGGTCAGAACCGGGAGCAAGGTCAGAACCCGGAGCAAGGTCAGAACCAGGAGCAAGGTCAGAACCAGGAGCAAGATCAGGACCAGGAGCAAGATCAGGACCAGGAGCAAGGTCAGAACCAGGAGCAAGGTCAGAACCAGGAGCAAGGTCAGAACCAGGAGCAAGATCAGAACCAGGAGCAAGGTCAGAACCAGGAGCAAGTTCAGAACCAGGAGCAAGGTCAGAATCAGGAGCAAGGTCAGAACCAGGTGCAAGGTGAGAACCAGGAGCAAGATCAGAACCAGGAACAAGGTCAAAATCAGGAACAAGGTCAGAATCAGAAGCAAGGTCTGAACCAGGAGCAAGGTCAGAACCAGGAGCAAGATCAGGACCAGGAGCAAGGTCAGAACCAGGATTAAGGTTAGAATCAGGAGCAAGATCTGAATCAGGATCAAGGTCAGAACCAGGAGCAAGATCAGAACCAGGATCAAGATCTGAATCAGGATCAAGGTCAGAACCAGGAGCAAGGTCAGAATCAGGAGCAAGATCGGAACCAGGAGCAAGATCGGAACCAGGAGCAAGATCAGAACCAGGATCAAGGTAAGAACCAGGAGCAAGGTCAGAATCAGGAGCAAGATCAGAACCAGGAGCAAGATCAGAATCAGGAGCAGGATCAGAACCTGGAGCAAGGTCAGAACCAGGAGCAAGGTCAGAACCAGGAGCAAGGTCAAAACAAGGAGCAAGATCAGAATCAGGAGCAAGATCAAAACCACGAGCAAGATCAGAACCACGAGCAAGATCAGAATCAGGAGCAAGGTCAGAACCAGGAGCAAGGTCAGAATCAGGAGCAAGGTCAGAACCAGGAGCAAGGTCAGAACCAGGAGCAAGGTCAGAATCAGGAGCAAAGGTCAGAATCGGGAGCAAGGTCAGAACCAGGAGCAACGTCAGAACCGGGAAAAAGGTCAGAACCGGGAGCAAGGTCAGAATCGGGAGCAAGGTCAGAACCGGGAGCAAGGTCAGAACCGGGAGCAAGGTCAGAACCCGGAGCAAGGTCAGAACCAGGAGCAAGGTCAGAACCAGGAGCAAGATCAGGACCAGGAGCAAGATCAGGACCAGGAGCAAGGTCAGAACCAGGAGCAAGGTCAGAACCAGGAGCAAGGTCAGAACCAGGAGCAAGATCAGAACCAGGAGCAAGGTCAGAACCAGGAGCAAGTTCAGAACCAGGAGCAAGGTCAGAATCAGGAGCAAGGTCAGAACCAGGTGCAAGGTGAGAACCAGGAGCAAGATCAGAACCAGGAACAAGGTCAAAATCAGGAACAAGGTCAGAATCAGAAGCAAGGTCTGAACGAGGAGCAAGGTCAGAACCAGGAGCAAGATCAGGACCAGGAGCAAGGTCAGAACCAGGATTAAGGTTAGAATCAGGAGCAAGATCTGAATCAGGATCAAGGTCAGAACCAGGAGCAAGATCAGAACCAGGATCAAGGTCAGAACCAGGAGCAAGGTCAGAATCAGGAGCAAGATCGGAACCAGGAGCAAGATCGGAACCAGGAGCAAGATCAGAACCAGGATCAAGGTCAGAACCAGGAGCAAGGTCAGAATCAGGAGCAAGATCAGAACCAGGAGCAAGATCAGAATCAGGAGCAAGATCAGAACCTGGAGCAAGATCAGAATCAGGAGCAAGGTCAGAACCAGGAGCAAGGTCAGAACCAGGTGCAAGGTCAGAATCAGGAGCAAGATCAGAATCAGGAGCAAGATCAAAACAAGGAGCAAGATCAGAATCAGGAGCAAGATCAAAACCACGAGCAAGATCAGAACCACAAGCAAGATCAGAATCAGGAGCAAGGTCAGAACCAGGAGCAAGGTCAGAATCAGGAGCAAGGTCAGAACCGGGAGCAAGGTCAGAAACGGGAGCAAGGTCAGACGGAGCAAGGTCAGAACCAGGAACAAGGTCAGAACCGGGAACAAGGTCAGAACCGGGAGCAAGGTCAGAATCGGGAGCAAGGTCAGAACCGGGAGCAAGGTCAGAACCAGGAGCAAGGTCAGAACCAGGAGCAAGGTCAGAACCAGGAGCAAGTTCAGAATCAGGAGCAAGTTCAGAAGCAGGAGCAAGGTCAGAACCAGGTGCAAGGTGAGAACCAGGAGCAAGATTAGAACCAGGAACAAGGTCAGAATCAGAAGCAAGGTCAGAACGAGGAGCAAGGTCAGAACCAGGAGCAAGATCAGGACCAGGAGCAAGGTCAGAACCAGGATCAAGGTTAGAATCAGGAGCAAGATCAGAACCAGGATCAAGGTCAGAACCAGGAGCAAGGTCAGAATCAGGAGCAAGATCGGAACCAGGAGCAAGATCGGAACCAGGAGCAAGATCAGAACCAGGATCAAGGTCAGAATCAGGAGCAAGGTCAGAATCAGGAGCAAGATCAGAACCTGGAGCAAGATCAGAATCAGGAGCAAGATCAGAATCACGAGCAAGATCAGAACCTGGAGCAAGATCAGAATCAGGAGCAAGGTCAGAACCAGGAGCAAGGTCAGAACCAGGAGCAAGGTCAGAACCAGGAGCAAGGTCAGAATCAGGAGCAAGGTCAGAACCAGGAGCAAGGTCAAAACAAGGAGCAAGATCAGAATCAGGAGCAAGATCAGAACCAGGAGCAAGGTCAGAACCAGGAACAAGATCAGAATCAGGAGCAAGATCAGAACCAGCATCGAGGTCAGAACCAGGAGCAAGGTCAGAATCAGGAGCAAGGTCAGAACCAGGAGCAAGGTCAGAACCAGGAGCAAGGTCAGAATCAGGAGCAAGATCAGAACCAGGAGCAAGATCAGAATCAGGAGCAGGATCAGAACCTGGAGCAAGGTCAGAACCAGGAGCAAGGTCAGAACCAGGAGCAAGGTCAAAACAAGGAGCAAGATCAGAATCAGGAGCAAGATCAAAACCACGAGCAAGATCAGAACCACGAGCAAGATCAGAATCAGGAGCAAGGTCAGAACCAGGAGCAAGGTCAGAATCAGGAGCAAGGTCAGAACCAGGAGCAAGGTCAGAACCAGGAGCAAGGTCAGAATCAGGAGCAAAGGTCAGAATCGGGAGCAAGGTCAGAACCAGGAGCAACGTCAGAACCGGGAAAAAGGTCAGAACCGGGAGCAAGGTCAGAATCGGGAGCAAGGTCAGAACCGGGAGCAAGGTCAGAACCGGGAGCAAGGTCAGAACCCGGAGCAAGGTCAGAACCAGGAGCAAGGTCAGAACCAGGAGCAAGATCAGGACCAGGAGCAAGATCAGGACCAGGAGCAAGGTCAGAACCAGGAGCAAGGTCAGAACCAGGAGCAAGGTCAGAACCAGGAGCAAGATCAGAACCAGGAGCAAGGTCAGAACCAGGAGCAAGTTCAGAACCAGGAGCAAGGTCAGAATCAGGAGCAAGGTCAGAACCAGGTGCAAGGTGAGAACCAGGAGCAAGATCAGAACCAGGAACAAGGTCAAAATCAGGAACAAGGTCAGAATCAGAAGCAAGGTCTGAACGAGGAGCAAGGTCAGAACCAGGTGCAAGATCAGGACCAGGAGCAAGGTCAGAACCAGGATTAAGGTTAGAATCAGGAGCAAGATCTGAATCAGGATCAAGGTCAGAACCAGGAGCAAGATCAGAACCAGGATCAAGGTCAGAACCAGGAGCAAGGTCAGAATCAGGAGCAAGATCGGAACCAGGAGCAAGATCGGAACCAGGAGCAAGATCAGAACCAGGATCAAGGTCAGAACCAGGAGCAAGGTCAGAATCAGGAGCAAGATCAGAACCAGGAGCAAGATCAGAATCAGGAGCAAGATCAGAACCTGGAGCAAGATCAGAATCAGGAGCAAGGTCAGAACCAGGAGCAAGGTCAGAACCAGGTGCAAGGTCAGAATCAGGAGCAAGATCAGAATCAGGAGCAAGATCAAAACAAGGAGCAAGATCAGAATCAGGAGCAAGATCAAAACCACGAGCAAGATCAGAACCACAAGCAAGATCAGAATCAGGATCAAGGTCAGAACCAGGAGCAAGGTCAGAATCAGGAGCAAGGTCAGAACCGGGAGCAAGGTCAGAAACGGGAGCAAGGTCAGAACCGGGAGCAAGGTCAGAACCAGGAACAAGGTCAGAACCGGGAACAAGGTCAGAACCGGGAGCAAGGTCAGAATCGGGAGCAAGGTCAGAACCGGGAGCAAGGTCAGAACCAGGAGCAAGGTCAGAACCAGGAGCAAGGTCAGAACCAGGAGCAAGTTCAGAATCAGTAGCAAGTTCAGAAGCAGGAGCAAGGTCAGAACCAGGTGCAAGGTGAGAACCAGGAGCAAGATTAGAACCAGGAACAAGGTCAGAATCAGAAGCAAGGTCAGAACGAGGAGCAAGGTCAGAACCAGGAGCAAGATCAGGACCAGGAGCAAGGTCAGAACCAGGATCAAGGTTAGAATCAGGAGCAAGATCAGAACCAGGATCAAGGTCAGAACCAGGAGCAAGGTCAGAATCAGGAGCAAGATCGGAACCAGGAGCAAGATCGGAACCAGGAGCAAGATCAGAACCAGGATCAAGGTCAGAATCAGGAGCAAGGTCAGAATCAGGAGCAAGATCAGAACCTGGAGCAAGATCAGAATCAGGAGCAAGATCAGAATCACGAGCAAGATCAGAACCTGGAGCAAGATCAGAATCAGGAGCAAGGTCAGAACCAGGAGCAAGGTCAGAACCAGGAGCAAGGTCAGAACCAGGAGCAAGGTCAGAATCAGGAGCAAGGTCAGAACCAGGAGCAAGGTCAAAACAAGGAGCAAGATCAGAATCAGGAGCAAGATCAGAACCAGGAGCAAGGTCAGAACCAGGAACAAGATCAGAATCAGGAGCAAGATCAGAACCAGCATCGAGGTCAGAACCAGGAGCAAGGTCAGAATCAGGAGCAAGGTCAGAACCAGGAGCAAGGTCAGAACCAGGAGCAAGGTCAGAATCAGGAGCAAGGTCAGAACCAGGAGCAAGATCAGAACGAGGATCAAGGTCAGAACCAGGAGCAAGGTCAGAATCAGGAGCAAGATCGGAACCAGGAGCAAGATCGGAACCAGGAGCAAGATCAGAACCAGGATCAAGGTCAGAACCAGGAGCAAGGTCAGAATCAGGAGCAAGATCAGAATCAGGAGCAAGATCAGAATCAGGAGCAAGATCAGAACCTGGAGAAAGATCAGAATCAGGAGCAAGGTCAGAACCAGGAGCAAGGTCAGAACCAGGAGCAAGGTCAGAATCAGGAGCAAGGTCAGAACCAGGAGCAAGGTCAAAACAAGGAGCAAGATCAGAATCAGGAGCAAGATCAAAACCACGAGCAAGATCAGAACCACAAGCAAGATCAGAATCAGGAGCAAGGTCAGAACCAGGAGCAAGGTCAGAACCAGGAGCAAGGTCAGAATTAGGAGCAAGGTCAGAACCGGGAGCAAGGTCAGAACCAGGAGCAAGATCAGAATCAGGAACAAGGTCAGAACCGGGAACAAGGTCAGAACCAGGAGCAAGGTCAGAACCGGGAGCAAGGTCAGAACCAGGAACAAGGTCAGAACCAGGAACAAGGTCAGAACCGGGAGCAAGGTCAGAATCGGGAGCAAGGTCAGAACCGGGAGCAAGGTCAGAACCAGGAGCAAGGTCAGGACCAGGAGCAAGGTCAGAACCAGGAGCAAGGTCAGAATCAGGAGCAAAGGTCAGAATCGGGAGCAAGGTCAGAACCGGGAGCACGGTCAGAATCGGGAGCAAGGTCAGAACCGGGAGCAAGGTCAGAACCAGGAGCAAGGTCAGGACCAGGAGCAAGATCAGGACCAGGAGCAAGGTCAGAACCAGGAGCAAGGTCAGAACCAGGAGCAAGATCAGAACCAGGAGCAAGGTCAGAACCAGGAGCAAGGTCAGAATCAGGAGCAAGGTCAGAACCAGGAGCAAGGTCAGAACCAGGTGCAAGGTGAGAACCAGGAGCAAGATCAGAACCAGGAACAAGGTCAAAATCAGGAACAAGGTCAGAATCAGAAGCAAGGTCTGAACGAGGAGCAAGGTCAGGACCAGGAGCAAGATCAGGACCAGGAGCAAGGTCAGAACCAGGATCAAGGTTAGAATCAGGAGCAAGATCTGAATCAGGATCAAGGTCAGAACCAGGAGCAAGATCAGAACCAGGATCAAGGTCAGAACCAGGAGCAAGGTCAGAATCAGGAGCAAGATCGGAACCAGGAGCAAGATCGGAACCAGGAGCAAGATCAGAACCAGGATCAAGGTCAGAACCAGGAGCAAGGTCAGAATCAGGAGCAAGATCAGAACCAGGAGCAAGATCAGAATCAGGAGCAGGATCAGAACCTGGAGCAAGGTCAGAACCAGGAGCAAGGTCAGAACCAGGAGCAAGGTCAAAACAAGGAGCAAGATCAGAATCAGGAGCAAGATCAAACCCACGAGCAAGATCAGAACCACGAGCAAGATCAGAATCAGGAGCAAGGTCAGAACCAGGAGCAAGGTCAGAATCAGGAGCAAGGTCAGAACCAGGAGCAAGATCAGAACCAGGAGCAAGGTCAGAACCAGGAGCAAGTTCAGAACCAGGAGCAAGGTCAGAATCAGGAGCAAGGTCAGAACCAGGTGCAAGGTGAGAACCAGGAGCAAGATCAGAACCAGGAACAAGGTCAAAATCAGGAACAAGGTCAGAATCAGAAGCAAGGTCTGAACGAGGAGCAAGGTCAGAACCAGGAGCAAGATCAGGACCAGGAGCAAGGTCAGAACCAGGATTAAGGTTAGAATCAGGAGCAAGATCTGAATCAGGATCAAGGTCAGAACCAGGAGCAAGATCAGAACCAGGATCAAGGTCAGAACCAGGAGCAAGGTCAGAATCAGGAGCAAGATCGGAACCAGGAGCAAGATCGGAACCAGGAGCAAGATCAGAACCAGGATCAAGGTCAGAACCAGGAGCAAGGTCAGAATCAGGAGCAAGATCAGAACCAGGAGCAAGATCAGAATCAGGAGCAAGATCAGAACCTGGAGCAAGATCAGAATCAGGAGCAAGGTCAGAACCAGGAGCAAGGTCAGAACCAGGTGCAAGGTCAGAATCAGGAGCAAGATCAGAATCAGGAGCAAGATCAAAACAAGGAGCAAGATCAGAATCAGGAGCAAGATCAAAACCACGAGCAAGATCAGAACCACAAGCAAGATCAGAATCAGGAGCAAGGTCAGAACCAGGAGCAAGGTCAGAATCAGGAGCAAGGTCAGAACCGGGAGCAAGGTCAGAATCAGGAGCAAGGTCAGAACCGGGAGCAAGGTCAGAACCAGGAACAAGGTCAGAATCAGGAGCAAGGTCAGAACCGGGAGCAAGGTCAGAAACGGGAGCAAGGTCAGAACCGGGAGCAAGGTCAGAACCAGGAACAAGGTCAGAACCGGGAACAAGGTCAGAACCGGGAGCAAGGTCAGAATGGGGAGCAAGGTCAGAACCGGGAGCAAGGTCAGAACCAGGAGCAAGGTCAGAACCAGGAGCAAGGTCAGAACCAGGAGCAAGTTCAGAATCAGGAGCAAGTTCAGAAGCAGGAGCAAGGTCAGAACCAGGTGCAAGGTGAGAACCAGGAGCAAGATTAGAACCAGGAACAAGGTCAGAATCAGAAGCAAGGTCAGAACGAGGAGCAAGGTCAGAACCAGGAGCAAGATCAGGACCAGGAGCAAGGTCAGAACCAGGATCAAGGTTAGAATCAGGAGCAAGATCAGAACCAGGATCAAGGTCAGAACCAGGAGCAAGGTCAGAATTAGGAGCAAGGTCAGAACCGGGAGCAAGGTCAGAACCAGGAGCAAGATCAGAATCAGGAACAAGGTCAGAACCGGGAACAAGGTCAGAATCAGGAGCAAGGTCAGAACCGGGAGCAAGGTCAGAACCAGGAGCAAGATCAGAATCAGGAACAAGGTCAGAACCGGGAACAAGGTCAGAACCAGGAACAAGGTCAGAACCAGGAACAAGGTCAGAACCGGGAGCAAGGTCAGAATCGGGAGCAAGGTCAGAACCGGGAGCAAGGTCAGAACCAGGAGCAAGGTCAGGACCAGGAGCAAGGTCAGAACCAGGAGCAAGGTCAGAATCAGGAGCAAAGGTCAGAATCGGGAGCAAGGTCAGAACCGGGAGCAAGGTCAGAATCGGGAGCAAGATCAGAACCGGGAGCAAGGTCAGAACCAGGAGCAAGGTCAGGACCAGGAGCAAGATCAGGACCAGGAGCAAGGTCAGAACCAGGAGCAAGGTCAGAACCAGGAGCAAGATCAGAACCAGGAGCAAGGTCAGAACCAGGAGCAAGTTCAGAACCAGGAGCAAGGTCAGAACCAGGAGCAAGGTCAGAACCAGGTGCAAGGTGAGAACCAGGAGCAAGATCAGAACCAGGAACAAGGTCAAAATCAGGAACAAGGTCAGAATCAGAAGCAAGGTCTGAACGAGGAGCAAGTTCAGGACCAGGAGCAAGATCAGGACCAGGAGCAAGGTCAGAACCAGGATCAAGGTTGGAATCAGGAGCAAGATCTGAATCAGGATCAAGGTCAGAACCAGGAGCAAGATCAGAACCAGGATCAAGGTCAGAACCAGGAGCAAGGTCAGAATCAGGAGCAAGATCGGAACCAGGAGCAAGATCGGAACCAGGAGCAAGATCAGAACCAGGATCAAGGTCAGAACCAGGAGCAAGGTCAGAATCAGGAGCAAGATCAGAACCAGGAGCAAGATCAGAATCAGGAGCAGGATCAGAACCTGGAGCAAGGTCAGAACCAGGAGCAAGGTCAGAACCAGGAGCAAGGTCAAAACAAGGAGCAAGATCAGAATCAGGAGCAAGATCAAAACCACGAGCAAGATCAGAACCACGAGCAAGATCAGAATCAGGAGCAAGGTCAGAACCAGGAGCAAGGTCAGAATCAGGAGCAAGGTCAGAACCAGGAGCAAGGTCAGAACCAGGAGCAAGGTCAGAATCAGGAGCAAAGGTCAGAATCGGGAGCAAGGTCAGAACCAGGAGCAACGTCAGAACCGGGAAAAAGGTCAGAACCAGGAGCAAGGTCAGAATCGGGAGCAAGGTCAGAACCGGGAGCAAGGTCAGAACCGGGAGCAAGGTCAGAACCCGGAGCAAGGTCAGAACCAGGAGCAAGGTCAGAACCAGGAGCAAGATCAGGACCAGGAGCAAGATCAGGACCAGGAGCAAGGTCAGAACCAGGAGCAAGGTCAGAACCAGGAGCAAGGTCAGAACCAGGAGCAAGATCAGAACCAGGAGCAAGGTCAGAACCAGGAGCAAGTTCAGAACCAGGAGCAAGGTCAGAATCAGGAGCAAGGTCAGAACCAGGTGCAAGGTGAGAACCAGGAGCAAGATCAGAACCAGGAACAAGGTCAAAATCAGGAACAAGGTCAGAATCAGAAGCAAGGTCTGAACGAGGAGCAAGGTCAGAACCAGGAGCAAGATCAGGACCAGGAGCAAGGTCAGAACCAGGATTAAGGTTAGAATCAGGAGCAAGATCTGAATCAGGATCAAGGTCAGAACCAGGAGCAAGATCAGAACCAGGATCAAGGTCAGAACCAGGAGCAAGGTCAGAATCAGGAGCAAGATCGGAACCAGGAGCAAGATCGGAACCAGGAGCAAGATCAGAACCAGGATCAAGGTCAGAACCAGGAGCAAGGTCAGAATCAGGAGCAAGATCAGAACCAGGAGCAAGATCAGAATCAGGAGCAAGATCAGAACCTGGAGCAAGATCAGAATCAGGAGCAAGGTCAGAACCAGGAGCAAGGTCAGAACCAGGTGCAAGGTCAGAATCAGGAGCAAGATCAGAATCAGGAGCAAGATCAAAACAAGGAGCAAGATCAGAATCAGGAGCAAGATCAAAACCACGAGCAAGATCAGAACCACAAGCAAGATCAGAATCAGGAGCAAGGTCAGAACCAGGAGCAAGGTCAGAATCAGGAGCAAGGTCAGAACCGGGAGCAAGGTCAGAAACGGGAGCAAGGTCAGAACCGGGAGCAAGGTCAGAACCAGGAACAAGGTCAGAACCGGGAACAAGGTCAGAACCGGGAGCAAGGTCAGAATCGGGAGCAAGGTCAGAACCGGGAGCAAGGTCAGAACCAGGAGCAAGGTCAGAACCAGGAGCAAGGTCAGAACCAGGAGCAAGTTCAGAATCAGGAGCAAGTTCAGAAGCAGGAGCAAGGTCAGAACCAGGTGCAAGGTGAGAACCAGGAGCAAGATTAGAACCAGGAACAAGGTCAGAATCAGAAGCAAGGTCAGAACGAGGAGCAAGGTCAGAACCAGGAGCAAGATCAGGACCAGGAGCAAGGTCAGAACCAGGATCAAGGTTAGAATCAGGAGCAAGATCAGAACCAGGATCAAGGTCAGAACCAGGAGCAAGGTCAGAATCAGGAGCAAGATCGGAACCAGGAGCAAGATCGGAACCAGGAGCAAGATCAGAACCAGGATCAAGGTCAGAATCAGGAGCAAGGTCAGAATCAGGAGCAAGATCAGAACCTGGAGCAAGATCAGAATCAGGAGCAAGATCAGAATCACGAGCAAGATCAGAACCTGGAGCAAGATCAGAATCAGGAGCAAGGTCAGAACCAGGAGCAAGGTCAGAACCAGGAGCAAGGTCAGAACCAGGAGCAAGGTCAGAATCAGGAGCAAGGTCAGAACCAGGAGCAAGATCAAAACAAGGAGCAAGATCAGAATCAGGAGCAAGATCAGAACCAGGAGCAAGGTCAGAACCAGGAACAAGATCAGAATCAGGAGCAAGATCAGAACCAGCATCGAGGTCAGAACCAGGAGCAAGGTCAGAATCAGGAGCAAGGTCAGAACCAGGAGCAAGGTCAGAACCAGGAGCAAGGTCAGAATCAGGAGCAAGGTCAGAACCAGGAGCAAGATCAGAACGAGGATCAAGGTCAGAACCAGGAGCAAGGTCAGAATCAGGAGCAAGATCGGAACCAGGAGCAAGATCGGAACCAGGAGCAAGATCAGAACCAGGATCAAGGTCAGAACCAGGAGCAAGGTCAGAATCAGGAGCAAGATCAGAATCAGGAGCAAGATCAGAATCAGGAGCAAGATCAGAACCTGGAGCAAGATCAGAATCAGGAGCAAGGTCAGAACCAGGAGCAAGGTCAGAATCAGGAGCAAGGTCAGAACCAGGAGCAAGGTCAAAACAAGGAGCAAGATCAGAATCAGGAGCAAGATCAAAACCACGAGCAAGATCAGAACCACAAGCAAGATCAGAATCAGGAGCAAGGTCAGAACCAGGAGCAAGGTCAGAATCAGGAGCAAGGTCAGAACCGGGAGCAAGGTCAGAACCAGGAGCAAGGTCAGAACCAGGAGCAAGGTCAGAACCGGGAACAAGGTCAGAATCAGGAGCAAGGTCAGAACCGGGAACAAGGTCAGAATCGGGAGCAAGGTCAGAACCAGGAACAAGGTCAGAACCAGGAACAAGTTCAGAACCGGGAGCAAGGTCAGAATCGGGAGCAAGGTCAGAACCGGGAGCAAGGTCAGAACCAGGAGCAAGGTCAGGACCAGGAGCAAGGTCAGAACCAGGAGCAAGGTCAGAATCAGGAGCAAAGGTCAGAATCGGGAGCAAGGTCAGAACCGGGAGCAAGGTCAGAACCGGGAGCAAGGTCAGAACCAGGAGCAAGGTCAGGACCAGGAGCAAGATCAGGACCAGGAGCAAGGTCAGAACCAGGAGCAAGGTCAGAACCAGGAGCAAGATCAGAACCAGGAGCAAGGTCAGAACCAGGAGCAAGTTCAGAACCAGGAGCAAGGTCAGAACCAGGAGCAAGGTCAGAACCAGGTGCAAGGTGAGAACCAGGAGCAAGATCAGAACCAGGAACAAGGTCAAAATCAGGAACAAGGTCAGAATCAGAAGCAAGGTCTGAACGAGGAGCAAGGTCAGGACCAGGAGCAAGATCAGGACCAGGAGCAAGGTCAGAACCAGGATCAAGGTTAGAATCAGGAGCCAAATCTGAATCAGGATCAAGGTCAGAACCAGGAGCAAGATCAGAACCAGGATCAAGGTCAGAACCAGGAGCAAGGTCAGAATCAGGAGCAAGATCGGAACCAGGAGCAAGATCGGAACCAGGAGCAAGATCAGAACCAGGATCAAGGTCAGAACCAGGAGCAAGGTCAGAATCAGGAGCAAGATCAGAACCAGGAGCAAGATCAGAATCAGGAGCAAGATCAGAACCTGGAGCAAGATCAGAATCCGGAGCAAGGTCAGAACCAGGAGCAAGGTCAGAACCAGGAGCAAGGTCAGAATCAGGAGCAAGGTCAGAACCAGGAGCAAGGTCAAAACAAGGAGCAAGATCAGAATCAGGAGCAAGATCAAAACCAGGAGCAAGATCAGAATCAGGAGCAAGATCAGAACCTGGAGCAAGATCAGAATCAGGAGCAAGGTCAGAACCGGGAGCAAGGTCAGAACCGGGAGCAAGGTCAGAACCAGGTGCAAGGTCAGAACCAGGAGCAAGGTCAGGACCAGGAGCAAGATCAGGACCAGGAGCAAGGTCAGAACCAGGAGCAAGGTCAGAACCAGGAGCAAGGTCAGAACCAGGAGCAAGATCAGAACCAGGAGCAAGGTCAGAACCAGGAGCAAGTTCAGAACCAGGAGCAAGGTCAGAATCAGGAGCAAGGTCAGAACCAGGTGCAAGGTGAGAACCAGGAGCAAGATCAGAACCAGGAACAAGGTCAAAATCAGGAACAAGGTCAGAATCAGAAGCAAGGTCTGAACGAGGAGCAAGGTCAGAACCAGGAGCAAGATCAGGACCAGGAGCAAGGTCAGAACCAGGATTAAGGTTAGAATCAGGAGCAAGATCTGAATCAGGATCAAGGTCAGAACCAGGAGCAAGATCAGAACCAGGATCAAGGTCAGAACCAGGAGCAAGGTCAGAATCAGGAGCAAGATCGGAACCAGGAGCAAGATCGGAACCAGGAGCAAGATCAGAACCAGGATCAAGGTCAGAACCAGGAGCAAGGTCAGAATCAGGAGCAAGATCAGAACCAGGAGCAAGATCAGAATCAGGAGCAAGATCAGAACCTGGAGCAAGATCAGAATCAGGAGCAAGGTCAGAACCAGGAGCAAGGTCAGAACCAGGTGCAAGGTCAGAATCAGGAGCAAGATCAGAATCAGGAGCAAGATCAAAACAAGGAGCAAGATCAGAATCAGGAGCAAGATCAAAACCACGAGCAAGATCAGAACCACAAGCAAGATCAGAATCAGGAGCAAGGTCAGAACCAGGAGCAAGGTCAGAATCAGGAGCAAGGTCAGAACCGGGAGCAAGGTCAGAAACGGGAGCAAGGTCAGAACCGGGAGCAAGGTCAGAACCAGGAACAAGGTCAGAACCGGGAACAAGGTCAGAACCGGGAGCAAGGTCAGAATCGGGAGCAAGGTCAGAACCGGGAGCAAGGTCAGAACCAGGAGCAAGGTCAGAACCAGGAGCAAGGTCAGAACCAGGAGCAAGTTCAGAATCAGGAGCAAGTTCAGAAGCAGGAGCAAGGTCAGAACCAGGTGCAAGGTGAGAACCAGGAGCAAGATTAGAACCAGGAACAAGGTCAGAATCAGAAGCAAGGTCAGAACGAGGAGCAAGGTCAGAACCAGGAGCAAGATCAGGACCAGGAGCAAGGTCAGAACCAGGATCAAGGTTAGAATCAGGAGCAAGATCAGAACCAGGATCAAGGTCAGAACCAGGAGCAAGGTCAGAATCAGGAGCAAGATCGGAACCAGGAGCAAGATCGGAACCAGGAGCAAGATCAGAACCAGGATCAAGGTCAGAATCAGGAGCAAGGTCAGAATCAGGAGCAAGATCAGAACCTGGAGCAAGATCAGAATCAGGAGCAAGATCAGAATCACGAGCAAGATCAGAACCTGGAGCAAGATCAGAATCAGGAGCAAGGTCAGAACCAGGAGCAAGGTCAGAACCAGGAGCAAGGTCAGAACCAGGAGCAAGGTCAGAATCAGGAGCAAGGTCAGAACCAGGAGCAAGATCAAAACAAGGAGCAAGATCAGAATCAGGAGCAAGATCAGAACCAGGAGCAAGGTCAGAACCAGGAACAAGATCAGAATCAGGAGCAAGATCAGAACCAGCATCGAGGTCAGAACCAGGAGCAAGGTCAGAATCAGGAGCAAGGTCAGAACCAGGAGCAAGGTCAGAACCAGGAGCAAGGTCAGAATCAGGAGCAAGGTCAGAACCAGGAGCAAGATCAGAACGAGGATCAAGGTCAGAACCAGGAGCAAGGTCAGAATCAGGAGCAAGATCGGAACCAGGAGCAAGATCGGAACCAGGAGCAAGATCGGAACCAGGAGCATGATCAGAACCAGGATCAAGGTCAGAACCAGGAGCAAGGTCAGAATCAGGAGCAAGATCAGAATCAGGAGCAAGATCAGAATCAGGAGCAAGATCAGAACCTGGAGCAAGATCAGAATCAGGAGCAAGGTCAGAACCAGGAGCAAGGTCAGAATCAGGAGCAAGGTCAGAACCAGGAGCAAGGTCAAAACAAGGAGCAAGATCAGAATCAGGAGCAAGATCAAAACCACGAGCAAGATCAGAACCACAAGCAAGATCAGAATCAGGAGCAAGGTCAGAACCAGGAGCAAGGTCAGAATCAGGAGCAAGGTCAGAACCGGGAGCAAGGTCAGAACCAGGAGCAAGGTCAGAACCAGGAGCAAGGTCAGAACCGGGAACAAGGTCAGAATCAGGAGCAAGGTCAGAACCGGGAACAAGGTCAGAATCGGGAGCAAGGTCAGAACCAGGAACAAGGTCAGAACCAGGAACAAGTTCAGAACCGGGAGCAAGGTCAGAATCGGGAGCAAGGTCAGAACCGGGAGCAAGGTCAGAACCAGGAGCAAGGTCAGGACCAGGAGCAAGGTCAGAACCAGGAGCAAGGTCAGAATCAGGAGCAAAGGTCAGAATCGGGAGCAAGGTCAGAACCGGGAGCAAGGTCAGAACCGGGAGCAAGGTCAGAACCAGGAGCAAGGTCAGGACCAGGAGCAAGATCAGGACCAGGAGCAAGGTCAGAACCAGGAGCAAGGTCAGAACCAGGAGCAAGATCAGAACCAGGAGCAAGGTCAGAACCAGGAGCAAGTTCAGAACCAGGAGCAAGGTCAGAACCAGGAGCAAGGTCAGAACCAGGTGCAAGGTGAGAACCAGGAGCAAGATCAGAACCAGGAACAAGGTCAAAATCAGGAACAAGGTCAGAATCAGAAGCAAGGTCTGAACGAGGAGCAAGGTCAGGACCAGGAGCAAGATCAGGACCAGGAGCAAGGTCAGAACCAGGATCAAGGTTAGAATCAGGAGCAAGATCTGAATCAGGATCAAGGTCAGAACCAGGAGCAAGATCAGAACCAGGATCAAGGTCAGAACCAGGAGCAAGGTCAGAATCAGGAGCAAGATCGGAACCAGGAGCAAGATCGGAACCAGGAGCAAGATCAGAACCAGGATCAAGGTCAGAACCAGGAGCAAGGTCAGAATCAGGAGCAAGATCGGAACCAGGAGCAAGATCGGAACCAGGAGCAAGATCAGAACCAGGATCAAGGTCAGAACCAGGAGCAAGGTCAGAATCAGGAGCAAGATCAGAACCAGGAGCAAGATCAGAATCAGGAGCAAGATCAGAACCTGGAGCAAGATCAGAATCCGGAGCAAGGTCAGAACCAGGAGCAAGGTCAGAACCAGGAGCAAGGTCAGAATCAGGAGCAAGGTCAGAACCAGGAGCAAGGTCAAAACAAGGAGCAAGATCAGAATCAGGAGCAAGATCAAAACCAGGAGCAAGATCAGAATCAGGAGCAAGATCAGAACCTGGAGCAAGATCAGAATCAGGAGCAAGGTCAGAACCGGGAGCAAGGTCAGAACCGGGAGCAAGGTCAGAACCAGGTGCAAGGTCAGAACCAGGAGCAAGGTCAGGACCAGGAGCAAGATCAGGACCAGGAGCAAGGTCAGAACCAGGAGCAAGGTCAGAACCAGGAGCAAGGTCAGAACCAGGAGCAAGATCAGAACCAGGAGCAAGGTCAGAACCAGGAGCAAGTTCAGAACCAGGAGCAAGGTCAGAATCAGGAGCAAGGTCAGAACCAGGTGCAAGGTGAGAACCAGGAGCAAGATCAGAACCAGGAACAAGGTCAAAATCAGGAACAAGGTCAGAATCAGAAGCAAGGTCTGAACGAGGAGCAAGGTCAGAACCAGGAGCAAGATCAGGACCAGGAGCAAGGTCAGAACCAGGATTAAGGTTAGAATCAGGAGCAAGATCTGAATCAGGATCAAGGTCAGAACCAGGAGCAAGATCAGAACCAGGATCAAGGTCAGAACCAGGAGCAAGGTCAGAATCAGGAGCAAGATCGGAACCAGGAGCAAGATCGGAACCAGGAGCAAGATCAGAACCAGGATCAAGGTCAGAACCAGGAGCAAGGTCAGAATCAGGAGCAAGATCAGAACCAGGAGCAAGATCAGAATCAGGAGCAAGATCAGAACCTGGAGCAAGATCAGAATCAGGAGCAAGGTCAGAACCAGGAGCAAGGTCAGAACCAGGTGCAAGGTCAGAATCAGGAGCAAGATCAGAATCAGGAGCAAGATCAAAACAAGGAGCAAGATCAGAATCAGGAGCAAGATCAAAACCACGAGCAAGATCAGAACCACAAGCAAGATCAGAATCAGGAGCAAGGTCAGAACCAGGAGCAAGGTCAGAATCAGGAGCAAGGTCAGAACCGGGAGCAAGGTCAGAAACGGGAGCAAGGTCAGAACCGGGAGCAAGGTCAGAACCAGGAACAAGGTCAGAACCGGGAACAAGGTCAGAACCGGGAGCAAGGTCAGAATCGGGAGCAAGGTCAGAACCGGGAGCAAGGTCAGAACCAGGAGCAAGGTCAGAACCAGGAGCAAGGTCAGAACCAGGAGCAAGTTCAGAATCAGGAGCAAGTTCAGAAGCAGGAGCAAGGTCAGAACCAGGTGCAAGGTGAGAACCAGGAGCAAGATTAGAACCAGGAACAAGGTCAGAATCAGAAGCAAGGTCAGAACGAGGAGCAAGGTCAGAACCAGGAGCAAGATCAGGACCAGGAGCAAGGTCAGAACCAGGATCAAGGTTAGAATCAGGAGCAAGATCAGAACCAGGATCAAGGTCAGAACCAGGAGCAAGGTCAGAATCAGGAGCAAGATCGGAACCAGGAGCAAGATCGGAACCAGGAGCAAGATCAGAACCAGGATCAAGGTCAGAATCAGGAGCAAGGTCAGAATCAGGAGCAAGATCAGAACCTGGAGCAAGATCAGAATCAGGAGCAAGATCAGAATCACGAGCAAGATCAGAACCTGGAGCAAGATCAGAATCAGGAGCAAGGTCAGAACCAGGAGCAAGGTCAGAACCAGGAGCAAGGTCAGAACCAGGAGCAAGGTCAGAATCAGGAGCAAGGTCAGAACCAGGAGCAAGATCAAAACAAGGAGC
The DNA here is from genome assembly GCF_017639515.1 of Carcharodon carcharias. NCBI lineage: Eukaryota > Metazoa > Chordata > Chondrichthyes > Lamniformes > Lamnidae > Carcharodon > Carcharodon carcharias. Next base: position 132,787,755 of record NC_054481.1, read on the forward strand.
AAGATCAGAATCAGGAGCAAGATCAGAACCAGGAGCAAGGTCAGAACCAGGAACAAGATCAGAATCAGGAGCAAGATCAGAACCAGCATCGAGGTCAGAACCAGGAGCAAGGTCAGAATCAGGAGCAAGGTCAGAACCAGGAGCAAGGTCAGAACCAGGAGCAAGGTCAGAATCAGGAGCAAGGTCAGAACCAGGAGCAAGATCAGAACGAGGATCAAGGTCAGAACCAGGAGCAAGGTCAGAATCAGGAGCAAGATCGGAACCAGGAGCAAGATCGGAACCAGGAGCAAGATCAGAACCAGGATCAAGGTCAGAACCAGGAGCAAGGTCAGAATCAGGAGCAAGATCAGAATCAGGAGCAAGATCAGAATCAGGAGCAAGATCAGAACCTGGAGCAAGATCAGAATCAGGAGCAAGGTCAGAACCAGGAGCAAGGTCAGAATCAGGAGCAAGGTCAGAACCAGGAGCAAGGTCAAAACAAGGAGCAAGATCAGAATCAGGAGCAAGATCAAAACCACGAGCAAGATCAGAACCACAAGCAAGATCAGAATCAGGAGCAAGGTCAGAACCAGGAGCAAGGTCAGAATCAGGAGCAAGGTCAGAACCGGGAGCAAGGTCAGAACCAGGAGCAAGGTCAGAACCAGGAGCAAGGTCAGAACCGGGAACAAGGTCAGAATCAGGAGCAAGGTCAGAACCGGGAACAAGGTCAGAATCGGGAGCAAGGTCAGAACCAGGAACAAGGTCAGAACCAGGAACAAGTTCAGAACCGGGAGCAAGGTCAGAATCGGGAGCAAGGTCAGAACCGGGAGCAAGGTCAGAACCAGGAGCAAGGTCAGGACCAGGAGCAAGGTCAGAACCAGGAGCAAGGTCAGAATCAGGAGCAAAGGTCAGAATCGGGAGCAAGGTCAGAACCGGGAGCAAGGTCAGAACCGGGAGCAAGGTCAGAACCAGGAGCAAGGTCAGGACCAGGAGCAAGATCAGGACCAGGAGCAAGGTCAGAACCAGGAGCAAGGTCAGAACCAGGAGCAAGATCAGAACCAGGAGCAAGGTCAGAACCAGGAGCAAGTTCAGAACCAGGAGCAAGGTCAGAACCAGGAGCAAGGTCAGAACCAGGTGCAAGGTGAGAACCAGGAGCAAGATCAGAACCAGGAACAAGGTCAAAATCAGGAACAAGGTCAGAATCAGAAGCAAGGTCTGAACGAGGAGCAAGGTCAGGACCAGGAGCAAGATCAGGACCAGGAGCAAGGTCAGAACCAGGATCAAGGTTAGAATCAGGAGCCAAATCTGAATCAGGATCAAGGTCAGAACCAGGAGCAAGATCAGAACCAGGATCAAGGTCAGAACCAGGAGCAAGGTCAGAATCAGGAGCAAGATCGGAACCAGGAGCAAGATCGGAACCAGGAGCAAGATCAGAACCAGGATCAAGGTCAGAACCAGGAGCAAGGTCAGAATCAGGAGCAAGATCAGAACCAGGAGCAAGATCAGAATCAGGAGCAAGATCAGAACCTGGAGCAAGATCAGAATCCGGAGCAAGGTCAGAACCAGGAGCAAGGTCAGAACCAGGAGCAAGGTCAGAATCAGGAGCAAGGTCAGAACCAGGAGCAAGGTCAAAACAAGGAGCAAGATCAGAATCAGGAGCAAGATCAAAACCAGGAGCAAGATCAGAATCAGGAGCAAGATCAGAACCTGGAGCAAGATCAGAATCAGGAGCAAGGTCAGAACCGGGAGCAAGGTCAGAACCGGGAGCAAGGTCAGAACCAGGTGCAAGGTCAGAACCAGGAGCAAGGTCAGGACCAGGAGCAAGATCAGGACCAGGAGCAAGGTCAGAACCAGGAGCAAGGTCAGAACCAGGAGCAAGGTCAGAACCAGGAGCAAGATCAGAACCAGGAGCAAGGTCAGAACCAGGAGCAAGTTCAGAACCAGGAGCAAGGTCAGAATCAGGAGCAAGGTCAGAACCAGGTGCAAGGTGAGAACCAGGAGCAAGATCAGAACCAGGAACAAGGTCAAAATCAGGAACAAGGTCAGAATCAGAAGCAAGGTCTGAACGAGGAGCAAGGTCAGAACCAGGAGCAAGATCAGGACCAGGAGCAAGGTCAGAACCAGGATTAAGGTTAGAATCAGGAGCAAGATCTGAATCAGGATCAAGGTCAGAACCAGGAGCAAGATCAGAACCAGGATCAAGGTCAGAACCAGGAGCAAGGTCAGAATCAGGAGCAAGATCGGAACCAGGAGCAAGATCGGAACCAGGAGCAAGATCAGAACCAGGATCAAGGTCAGAACCAGGAGCAAGGTCAGAATCAGGAGCAAGATCAGAACCAGGAGCAAGATCAGAATCAGGAGCAAGATCAGAACCTGGAGCAAGATCAGAATCAGGAGCAAGGTCAGAACCAGGAGCAAGGTCAGAACCAGGTGCAAGGTCAGAATCAGGAGCAAGATCAGAATCAGGAGCAAGATCAAAACAAGGAGCAAGATCAGAATCAGGAGCAAGATCAAAACCACGAGCAAGATCAGAACCACAAGCAAGATCAGAATCAGGAGCAAGGTCAGAACCAGGAGCAAGGTCAGAATCAGGAGCAAGGTCAGAACCGGGAGCAAGGTCAGAAACGGGAGCAAGGTCAGAACCGGGAGCAAGGTCAGAACCAGGAACAAGGTCAGAACCGGGAACAAGGTCAGAACCGGGAGCAAGGTCAGAATCGGGAGCAAGGTCAGAACCGGGAGCAAGGTCAGAACCAGGAGCAAGGTCAGAACCAGGAGCAAGGTCAGAACCAGGAGCAAGTTCAGAATCAGGAGCAAGTTCAGAAGCAGGAGCAAGGTCAGAACCAGGTGCAAGGTGAGAACCAGGAGCAAGATTAGAACCAGGAACAAGGTCAGAATCAGAAGCAAGGTCAGAACGAGGAGCAAGGTCAGAACCAGGAGCAAGATCAGGACCAGGAGCAAGGTCAGAACCAGGATCAAGGTTAGAATCAGGAGCAAGATCAGAACCAGGATCAAGGTCAGAACCAGGAGCAAGGTCAGAATCAGGAGCAAGATCGGAACCAGGAGCAAGATCGGAACCAGGAGCAAGATCAGAACCAGGATCAAGGTCAGAATCAGGAGCAAGGTCAGAATCAGGAGCAAGATCAGAACCTGGAGCAAGATCAGAATCAGGAGCAAGATCAGAATCACGAGCAAGATCAGAACCTGGAGCAAGATCAGAATCAGGAGCAAGGTCAGAACCAGGAGCAAGGTCAGAACCAGGAGCAAGGTCAGAACCAGGAGCAAGGTCAGAATCAGGAGCAAGGTCAGAACCAGGAGCAAGATCAAAACAAGGAGCAAGATCAGAATCAGGAGCAAGATCAGAACCAGGAGCAAGGTCAGAACCAGGAACAAGATCAGAATCAGGAGCAAGATCAGAACCAGCATCGAGGTCAGAACCAGGAGCAAGGTCAGAATCAGGAGCAAGGTCAGAACCAGGAGCAAGGTCAGAACCAGGAGCAAGGTCAGAATCAGGAGCAAGGTCAGAACCAGGAGCAAGATCAGAACGAGGATCAAGGTCAGAACCAGGAGCAAGGTCAGAATCAGGAGCAAGATCGGAACCAGGAGCAAGATCGGAACCAGGAGCAAGATCGGAACCAGGAGCATGATCAGAACCAGGATCAAGGTCAGAACCAGGAGCAAGGTCAGAATCAGGAGCAAGATCAGAATCAGGAGCAAGATCAGAATCAGGAGCAAGATCAGAACCTGGAGCAAGATCAGAATCAGGAGCAAGGTCAGAACCAGGAGCAAGGTCAGAATCAGGAGCAAGGTCAGAACCAGGAGCAAGGTCAAAACAAGGAGCAAGATCAGAATCAGGAGCAAGATCAAAACCACGAGCAAGATCAGAACCACAAGCAAGATCAGAATCAGGAGCAAGGTCAGAACCAGGAGCAAGGTCAGAATCAGGAGCAAGGTCAGAACCGGGAGCAAGGTCAGAACCAGGAGCAAGGTCAGAACCAGGAGCAAGGTCAGAACCGGGAACAAGGTCAGAATCAGGAGCAAGGTCAGAACCGGGAACAAGGTCAGAATCGGGAGCAAGGTCAGAACCAGGAACAAGGTCAGAACCAGGAACAAGTTCAGAACCGGGAGCAAGGTCAGAATCGGGAGCAAGGTCAGAACCGGGAGCAAGGTCAGAACCAGGAGCAAGGTCAGGACCAGGAGCAAGGTCAGAACCAGGAGCAAGGTCAGAATCAGGAGCAAAGGTCAGAATCGGGAGCAAGGTCAGAACCGGGAGCAAGGTCAGAACCGGGAGCAAGGTCAGAACCAGGAGCAAGGTCAGGACCAGGAGCAAGATCAGGACCAGGAGCAAGGTCAGAACCAGGAGCAAGGTCAGAACCAGGAGCAAGATCAGAACCAGGAGCAAGGTCAGAACCAGGAGCAAGTTCAGAACCAGGAGCAAGGTCAGAACCAGGAGCAAGGTCAGAACCAGGTGCAAGGTGAGAACCAGGAGCAAGATCAGAACCAGGAACAAGGTCAAAATCAGGAACAAGGTCAGAATCAGAAGCAAGGTCTGAACGAGGAGCAAGGTCAGGACCAGGAGCAAGATCAGGACCAGGAGCAAGGTCAGAACCAGGATCAAGGTTAGAATCAGGAGCAAGATCTGAATCAGGATCAAGGTCAGAACCAGGAGCAAGATCAGAACCAGGATCAAGGTCAGAACCAGGAGCAAGGTCAGAATCAGGAGCAAGATCGGAACCAGGAGCAAGATCGGAACCAGGAGCAAGATCAGAACCAGGATCAAGGTCAGAACCAGGAGCAAGGTCAGAATCAGGAGCAAGATCAGAACCAGGAGCAAGATCAGAATCAGGAGCAAGATCAGAACCTGGAGCAAGATCAGAATCAGGAGCAAGGTCAGAACCAGGAGCAAGGTCAGAACCAGGAGCAAGGTCAGAATCAGGAGCAAGGTCAGAACCAGGAGCAAGGTCAAAACAAGGAGCAAGATCAGAATCAGGAGCAAGATCAAAACCACGAGCAAGATCAGAACCACATGCAAGATCAGAATCAGGAGCAAGGTCAGAACCAGGAGCAAGGTCAGAATCAGGAGCAAGGTCAGAACCGGGAGCAAGGTCAGAAACGGGAGCAAGGTCAGAACCGGGAGCAAGGTCAGAACCAGGAACAAGGTCAGAACCAGGAACACGGTCAGAACCGGGAGCAAGGTCAGAATCGGGAGCAAGGTCAGAACCAGGAGCAAGGTCAGAACCAGGAGCAAGGTCAGAACCAGGAGCAAGGTCAGGACCAGGAGCAAGATCAGGACCAGGAGCAAGGTCAGAACCAGGATCAAGGTTAGAATCAGGAGCAAGATCTGAATCAGGATCAAGGTCAGAATCAGGAGCAAGATCAGAACCAGGATCAAGGTCAGAACCAGGAGCAAGGTCAGAATCAGGAGCAAGATCAGAACCAGGAGCAAGGTCAGAACCAGGAGCAAGGTCAGAACCAGGAGCAAGGTCAGAACCAGGAGCAAGTTCAGAAGCAGGAGCAAGGTCAGAACCAGGTGCAAGGTGAGAACCTGGATCAAGATCAGAACCAGGAACAAGGTCAGAATCAGAAGCAAGGTCAGAACGAGGAGCAAGGTCAGAACCAGGAGCAAGATCAGGACCAGGAGCAAGGTCAGAACCAGGATCAAGGTTAGAATCAGGAGCAAGGTCAGAATCAGGAGCAAGATCGGAACCAGGAGCAAGATCGGAACCAGGAGCAAGATCAGAACCAGGGTCAAGGTCAGAACCAGGAGCAAGGTCAGAATCAGGAGCAAGGTCAGAACCAGGAGCAAGGTCAGAATCAGGAGCAAGGTCAGAACCAGGAGCAAAGGTCAAAACAAGGAGCAAGATCAGAATCATGAGCAAGATCAGAATCAGGAGCAAGGTCAGAACCAGGAGCAAGGTCAAAACCATGAGCAAGGTCAGAATCAGGAGCAAGATCTGAATCAGGATCAAGGTCAGAACCAGGAGCAAGATCAGAACCTGGAGCAAGATCAGAATCAGGAGCAAGATCAGAATCAGGAGCAAAATCAGAACCTGGAGCAAGATCAGAATCTGGAGCAAGGTCAGAACCAGGAGCAAGGTCAGAACCAGGAGCAAGGTCAGAATCAGGAGCAAGGTCAAAACAAGGAGCAAGATCAGAATCAGGAGCAAGATCAGAACCAGGAGTAAGGTCAGAACCAGGAGCAAGATCAGAACCAGGAACAAGATCAGAATCAGGAGCAAGATCAGAACCAGCATTGAGGTCAGAACCTGGAGCAAGGTCAGAATCAGGAGCAAGGTCAGAACCAGGAGCAAGATCAGAACCAGGAGCAAGGTCAGAATCAGGAGCAAGGTCAGAACCAGGAGCAAGATCAGAACCAGGAGCAAGATCAGAACCAGGAGCAAGGTCAGTACCACGAGCAAGATCAGATCCACGAGCAAGATCAGAACCAGGAGCAAGGTCAGAACCACGAGCAAGATCAAAACCACGAGCAAGATCAGAACCACGAGCAAGATCAGAATCAGGAGCAAGGTCAGAACCGGGAGCAAGGTCAGAACCGGGAGCAAGGTCAGTACCGGGAGCAAGGTCAGAATCAGGAGCAAGGTCAGAATCAGGAGCAAGATCAGAACCAGGAGCAAAGATCAGAACCAGGTGCAAGGTCAGAATCAGGAGCAAGATCAGAACCAGAAACAGGATCAGAATTAGGAGCAAGGTCAGAACCAGGAGCAAGGTCAGAACCAGGAGCAAGATCAGAACCAGGATCAAGGTCAGAACCAGGAGCAAGGTCAGAATCAGGAGCAAAATCGGAACCAGGAGCAAGATCGGAACCAGGAGCAAGATCAGAACCAGGATCAAGGTCAGAACCAGGAGCAAGGTCAGAATCAGGAGCAAGATCAGAACCAGGAGCAAGATCAGAATCAGGAGCAAGATCAGAATCAGGAGCAAGGTCAGAACCAGGAGCAAGGTCAGAACCAGGAGCAAGGTCAGAATCAGGAGCAAGGTCAGAACCAGGAGCAGGGTCAAATCAAGGAGCAAGATCAGAATCAGGAGCAAGATCAAAACCACAAGCAAGATCAGAACCACAAGCAAGGTCAGAACCAGGAGCAAGGTCAGAATCAGGAGCAAGGTCAGAACAGGGAGCAAGGTCAGAAACGGGAGCAAGGTCAGAACCGGGAGCAAGGTCAGAACCAGGAACAAGGTCAGAACCAGGAACAAGGTCAGAACCGGGAGCAAGGTCAGAATCGGGAGCAAGGTCAGAACCGGGAGCAAGGTCAGAACCAGGAGCAAGGTCAGAACCAGGAGCAAGGTCAGGACCAGGAGCAAGATCAGGACCAGGAGCAAGGTCAGAACCAGGAGCAAGGTCAGAACCAGGAGCAAGTTCAGAAGCAGGAGCAAGGTCAGAACCAGGTGCAAGGTGAGAACCTGGAGCAAGATCAGAACCAGGAACAAGGTCAGAATCAGAAGCAAGGTCAGAACGAGGAGCAAGGTCAGAACCAGGAGCAAGATCAGGACCAGGAGCAAGGTCAGAACCAGGATCAAGGTTAGAATCAGGAGCAAGATCTGAATCAGGATCAAGGTCAGAATCAGGAGCAAGATCAGAACCAGGATCAAGGTCAGAACCAGGAGCAAGGTCAGAATCAGGAGCAAGATCGGAACCAGGAGCAAGATCGGAACCAGGAGCAAGATCAGAACCAGGGTCAAGGTCAGAACCAGGAGCAAGGTCAGAATCAGGAGCAAGGTCAGAACCAGAAGCAAGGTCAGAATCAGAAGCAAGGTCTGAACGAGGAGCAAGGTCAAAACAAGGAGCAAGATCAGAATCATGAGCAAGATCAGAATCAGGAGCAAGGTCAGAACCAGGAGCAAGGTCAAAACCATGAGCAAGGTCAGAATCAGGAGCAAGATCTGAATCAGGATCAAGGTCAGAACCAGGAGCAAGATCAGAACCAGGATCAAGGTCAGAACCAGGAGCAAGGTCAGAATCAGGAGCAAGATCGGAACCAGGAGCAAGATCGGAACCAGGAGCAAGATCGGAACCAGGAGCAAGATCAGAACCAGGATCAAGGTCAGAACCAGGAGCAAGGTCAGAATCAGGAGCAAGATCAGAACCTGGAGCAAGATCAGAATCAGGAGCAAGATCAGAATCAGGAGCAAAATCAGAACCTGGAGCAAGAACAGAATCTGGAGCAAGGTCAGAACCAGGAGCAAGGTCAGAACCAGGAGCAAGGTCAGAATCAGGAGCAAGGTCAGAACCAGGAGCAAGGTCAAAACAAGGAGCAAGATCAGAATCAGGAGCAAGATCAGAACCAGGAGTAAGGTCAGAACCAGGAGCAAGGTCAGAACCAGGAACAAGATCAGAATCAGGAGCAAGATCAGAACCAGCATTGAGGTCAGAACCTGGAGCAAGGTCAGAATCAGGAGCAAGGTCAGAACCAGGAGCAAGGTCAGAACCAGGAGCAAGGTCAGAATCAGGAGCAAGGTCAGAACCAGGAGCAAGATCAGAACCAGGAGCAAGATCAGAACCAGGAGCAAGGTCAGAACCACGAGCAAGATCAAAACCACGAGCAAGATCAGAACCACGAGCAAGATCAGAATCAGGAGCAAGGTCAGAACCGGGAGCAAGGTCAGAACCGGGAGCAAGGTCAGTACCGGGAGCAAGGTCAGAATCAGGAGCAAGGTCAGAATCAGGAGCAAGATCAGAACCAGGAGCAAAGGTCAGAACCAGGTGCAAGATCAGAATCAGGAGCAAGATCAGAACCAGAAACAGGATCAGAATTAGGAGCAAGGTCAGAACCAGGAGCAAGGTCAGAACCAGGAGCAAGGTCAGAATCAGGGGCAAGCTCAGAATCAGGCGCAAGATCAGAACCAGGAGCACGGTCAAAACCAGGAGCAAGGTCAGTACCACGAGCAAGATCAGATCCACGAGCATGATCAGAACCGGGAGCAAGGTCAGAACCAGGAGCAAGATCAGAACCAGGAGCAAGGTCAGAACCAGGAGCAAGGTCAGAATCAGTTTCAGCATTTGTTTCCTCTCTTTGTATAAACACTACTGCTGAGGTTTACTAGACAGAATTTAATTCCCTCCCCCACAGTGAGTCTGCTCACAAGTGTTTTGCTGTATGGTAGGGGTTTTGAGGATTGTCTAGTCTCCCAAAAGTACACTGCTCGAGCCTGTAATCTGTTTAACCATAACTATTTACCTACAGCAATTGTTTATACATTTCAATCTCCACATGAAGTTAGAGCTTCTCCCTCTTCCAGATTTTCCTTACTTCTCAATCATGTGATCTGACATTATTTTATCAGCTGATGTTAACCCCTTACTCTACAACAGGGAGGGGCAGTGACATTGATGTTAACCCTTTACTCTACAACGGGGAGGGGCAGTGACATTGATGTTAATCCCTTACTCTACAACGGGGAGGGGCAGTGACATTGATATTAACCCTTTACAATGGGGAGGGGCAGTGACATTGATGTTAACCCTTTACTCTACAACGGGGAGGGGCAGTGACATTGATATTAACCCTTTACAATGGGGAGGGGCAGTGACATTGATGTTAACCCCTTACTCTACAACAGGGAGGGGCAGTGACATTGATGTTAACCCTTTACTCTACAACGGGGAGGGGCAGTGACATTGATGTTAACCCCTTACTCTACAACGGGGAGGGGCAGTGACATTGATGTTAACCCCTTACTCTACAACAGGGAGGGGCAGTGACATTGATGTTAACCCTTTACTCTACAACAGAGAGGGGCAGTGACATTGATATTAACCCTTTACTCTACAACGGGGAGGGGCAGTGACATTGATGTTAACCCTTTACTCTACAACGGGGAGGGGCAGTGACATTGATATGAACCCTTTACAATGGGGAGGGGCAGTGACATTGATGTTAACCCCTTACTCTACAACAGGGAGGGACAGTGACATTGATATTAACCCTTTACCCTACAACGGAGAGGGGCAGTGACATTGATGTTAACCCTTTACTCTACAACGGGGAGGGGCAGTGACATTGATAATAACCCTTTACCCTACAACGGAGAGGGGCAGTGACATTGATGTTAACCCTTTACTCTACAACGGGGAGAGGCAGTGACATTGATATTAACCCTTTACTCTACAATGGGGAGGGGCAGTGACATTGATGTTAACCCTTTACTCTACAATGGGGAGGGGCAGTGACATTGATGTTAACCCTTTACAATGGGGAGGGGCAGTGACATTTAGCAAGTCGAGCGTCTCTTACTGGAACAGAACCACGTGTGTATGTGAATGAAGGTGCTCGGGATTAATAAGTGTGATTGTGAAGCAGAAGTTGAGGTTATATCTCCAGTTGTCCAGACAAAACATTCAAAATAAAAGAGTAAAACTGAGAAAATGTTATATTGAAAACAAAGGGGACAAACACACAGACTTAAATACAGACACTATCTAGACTTGTAAATGTCTTTGAGTGGCTTCTGACTTTTTACTTAGATCCTGGATCTTCTCATGTGGAAACCCAGCCCAGGGCCACATGTATCAGTGTAATCAGAATCTCGACAACACCAACCTCGCGACAGTTGTTATGGGGGCCTCACTCTGCCTGGGCCTGTGTGGCTGTGTTACACTGAGGGATGTGGCCCTGGGCTGGGTTTCCACATGGGGCTGATGTGGTCCTCTTGCTGCAACAGGAAGCAAAAAAAAAGAGGGGTTATTATTCCTAAATCAGAAGATGGAGGGACATTTGCACAACCTCAATTGATGTATCATTTTTTCTGACCAGCGGGTGCTGTACTTGCAGCACTGAAATAGATGTAACTTATAACTGCAGTTATTTAAATAAATGTATTACCCTGCATGAAGGCTGCAAGGATTGCTTCCCAGAGGCAGCGCTTGAGACTGGAAAGCTCCTCCACCTTCTCCTCAAGGGCTCCCTGCTCCTTCCAACCTCCCAATCCTAACAAGCAGCTCTTCCCGCTGCTGGGCAACTTCCATCACCTGTCCTGGTGTTTGCAACTGGCCCCTGATTCCCACTGAGGCACGAGTGGAGAGGGGAGGGGGTGGTGGAGAGGGGAGTGGGGGTGGGGGGATGGGGGGCATACATGCTGCAGCTGCTTCCAGCTGTGCCGGAAGGCCAGGAAGTGTCAGCTCTTCCTGGGGGGGGGCTTTCCCATCAGCCACTTGTCCATGCCGGGCTGCACTTACCACCATCAGACGTCGGGAACCTCATTGTAATACATCTGGGTCACCTGCTGGACTTCAAGGCTGAGGCAATTGGTGGGGGGAGGCAAGGGCTGCCCTGCGGTTGAAGGTAACATGTAAGCATGTGCAGGGTGGGGGTGGGTGGGTGAGGGAAGTGGCCACGCATTAGGGAAACCTTGTATAAAGTGACCATTCCTCTGCAGCTGAGACAGTTCAGGTGCAGCCACATTGACATGTTGGAGTCGGGCCTCTAGCTTATCTGCCCACTCAAGCCACACAGAGATATGAAAGGGCCACCAAGTGCTCCAGAGCTTCTCACCCCTCGGGCACAGGCTGCAAAGTCATGAGTGTTTTAGTGGACTGTAGAACAGTTGGACGACAGGGCACATTGTACAATCTCCTCACTAAATCTGGCCATGGAGCAGTCACTGATGGAGGTTCTCACAGCCCCTTGCAATCTCAGCATCCCGGTTTGGACCAGTCTCCCCCATGGTTCTATCTAACAGTGCAGCCTTGCAGTGTGGGTTAGGAGAATGCCTGTGTCTAAGCTGAGGGCACAGCCTGGAGTCCAATGGGTAAAGCTGCTGCCAGTCTGGTGGAGTGGGGCGGAGATGGGTGGGGTTTCAGGCAGCCATGCAGCGGACTAAACTCTGACCATCCAAGTGGTGGCCAGCGCTCTCCAGGATGCATGAAGGGGCCTTCAGACTTAACCAGGAGAGGTTCTTGGTACACCCACACATCTTTCTGCTTCATCCTGCAGGAGGAATACATCAGGATCATGGAGCCTCGCGAACTAGCTGTATGCCTCGTGGTGTACATGGAGCGGAGGCGATAGAGAAGAGAGTGATGGAGGCGCCTGGCTGTGCAGAGGAAGGAGCAGTGCCCTCAGGAAGAGGGCACGGCTGGGGCTCTGGCCCACGGTGCTGAAGAGCCACAGTGAGCCATCGCTGGTCAGTGCCTAGCTAGACCCAGGGTCTATAGGTGTAGATGCCCGAGAACCAGTGTCAATGAAGACTGCACATGTCGAGGGAACTGGTTGGTCACATCTGCCACTTGCTGCGGGATTTAGTGCCACAGGGACATGGAGGGCATCCACTGCCAGTGGCTGTGAAAGTGACCACGGTGCTCAATTTCTACGCCAGTGTCTCCTTTCAGGACTCCACGGATGGCCTCTGTGGGATTTCCACCCACAAATGCATTCATGAGGTCACAGATGCCACCTTCACGAGGGAATTTTCTGCTTTTTGCCTGGGACCAGGACAACCAGGATGCAAGAGAGCTGGGATTTGCCCAGATCTCAGGTTTCCCACAGGCGCAGGGGGCCATCGACTGCACTCACCTGGCGCTCACCTGGTGCTCAGGTCTCCATCGCAACACACGGTCAACGCCATCAACCGCAAGGGATTCCATTCACTGAGTGTGCAGCTGGTGTGTGACCACCATAAACACATCCTGCAGGTCTGCGCACGGTTTCCAGGGAGTGTCCATGATTCTCAGTCACTCACAGATCCCTGACAACTTCCAGGGTCCACAGAAGCTGCAGGGTTGGCTCCTCGGGGACAAGGGCCACCCACAGAGGCCGTGACTGATGACACCCGTGTGGGGGCCTCAGACTGCAGCAGAGCGACGCTATAATGAGGCTCATGCAGCAGCTCACAGCTTGGTGGAGGTGACCATCGAGATGCTGAAGATGAGGTTCCGGTGCCTGGACCGGTCTGGTGGAGCCTGCAATACAGTCCACAGAGGGTGTCACACATCATCATCGTCTGCTGTACCCTTTACAACCTGGTGCTGTAATGGGGAGAGGAGCTGCCTGAGGGAGAGATGGAGGAGCTGGAGGTCTCCTCCAATAAGGAGGACACCGAAGGGGATGAGGGTGAGGGGGTCTTCGAAGGCGACGATGATGGGGATGAGGCCCTCGCACTGGCCAGACAAGGCAGATGCACTCGGGAGGCTTTCGTAGCTGCCAGATTTGTGGATGATGATGACATGCAATGAGGAGACACGAAAGGTTTTCGCATCACATCTGTGAGTGTTTGACTTCAGCCTGGCTTATGGCAGTGTGAATACACTCTGTGAGAATGTTCCTGTCAGGGAGACACAGTGGAGGCCCTAATAGTTGCTCGATTGCAGGAAGATGATGACAACGTGCAGTGAGGACACTCCATAGATCCTCACACAGCCCCTGAGAATGTCTGACTCCTGTCTGGCCGAGGACAGCTCACTTGTGCTCGGTGATCAGGGTCATATCATACAGATGCAGCTATTAAATTCACCTGATCCTTTGTCAGCCTTCAGCAACTGACCCCTTCAGGAGCACAGCGTCACTGGGCACAGATGCTGAAGAGATGGGGTCCAGCCCCACCTTAAAGGTGCTGAGAGATACACAGAGAGAATGAGGGAACTCTGTGACGCCTGCCCACTACATTCTGGCAGCAATGACCAGCACCGCCGAGGTACAGACATCAGTAATGTGTCCAGGGAGTGTGAGGCTGGACCATCTCTGTGGTCTGAAGGCTGCACAGACACAGGGAAGAGGCCCTGGACTGAGACACCTGCCTTTACCTTGTGCAGAAAGGTTTCACATCTGAGTGACACAAACACTGCTCATCAGAACAAGGAGCCACAGGCAGGGAGACATTCTTGGGAGTTTATTTACAATAATGAACAGTGTGTACAAGTGATTAACACCCGTGCCCAGGCTGTGCAGTTGATTGTTCTTAACCTTCCTAACCCTATCACTATGTCTTGGTTCTCCCCGGACATCCACAGCAGAGGTGGGGGCAGCCTGCTGACTGCTACACCCTGTCTGTGATGATCTTGTCGGGCGTCCTCTGGAGGGCCGAGACCAGGAGGGCACCGGCCTGTTTTCGGGGTCCTGCTGTGGGCCAGCTGCATCCTCCTCGGCCTGTGGAGCTGGAGCTGTTGAGGCCACAGGGTGAGGGGAGCTGGATGGGCTGGACACTCCTGGAGTCCCCTGGGTGATAGCCCTGGGGGTACACCTGCTGATCCTCCTCCTTATGGGTGCCCAAGGCTGACTTGTTGAAGAGAAGGGGTAGCTGCATTGAGATCAAGCTGCCCGTGCCCCTCTCACATACACAGTGTTGGAGGCCAACCAAGGCATCAGCGATGGAGTTGAGCCCACACAGCAGTGCAGGAGCGATGTCCTGGACTAAGGTCTCCATGGCAGCCACCATCCTGCCAGTATTGACCTCAGTGCATTGTCATGCCAGCACTATCACCTCAGCCTGAAGACGGACGGACTCCTCCATCGTGCCTTGCAATCTGAGGAGTGCAGCGGACATCCCTTCCTGATGTTCCCGAACTTGCCTTTGCAGCTGCAGCAACTGTGACATGACCGAGTCCAGAGGCTCCTCATCTGACTCGGACTCAGCAACGTTCTGGCCTCCAGCAGCTCCTCCGAGTGCCGGGGACCTGGGAAGTCCCTGCCTCCACCTGCTGTGGATCAGACAGTGCGATGTGCTCACCAGATTGTGATCCTGAGGCTGCTCTAAAGCTGGGTCCCACCGAGGTGTGTGTCTCTGCGCTGGTGGAGGGTGTGGGTGAGGCTGTGATGGGACTTCAGGGAGGATGCCTTCAGATTCTTCTTCGGAGGTTTTTTTGGGTTTTATTGGAGGCCCTGGGTTGTGGACTCCATCAGATGTTTGAGATGTGCCTGGGAAAGCAAGGGGAGATAATTAGTGCCTGGCAGTGGCCTGTGAAAGAGGAAACATCACTCACAGCATGGTTGTCTGATGGATGTTGCAATGCTGGACCCTCACTTGGTAGAGCAGCGCTGACCTCACTGTCAGTACAGGACCGGTCCAGACCCTCACCGGCCAGCTGGATGGCTCTGTTTTCAAAGTCCGTGAGGACCTTGATTTCAGGCATTCCTCCACCTGTCTGCGAACTTTCCCTGTTGTTGTGTGCCAGCTTGTCCTTCATGGATAGAGATGGAGAGAGTGTAAACAGGACACCTGCCGGTCCAGATGGTAAGTATGCCTGGCCTGTGTGGGTGGTGAGTGGTTCCATGGATGGGATGAGGATAATGAAAATGTGAGTGTGAGAGAGTGAATGGTGATGTCCCTTGAACAGGCAGCGAGTGAGGGCCCTGTGGATGTGTGAGAGGTTTGTGAGTGTGTGGGTTGAGAGTGATGAGACGAGTGACTTACCCTGGTGGAACAAAGGAGATCATTCACCCTCTGGTGGCACTGGGTGGCTGCCCTCTTTTGCAGGGCATTGGCGCTGACCAACTCCCCCCAAGCCGGATTATTGATGACACTGTCCATCATGCGGCCAGAGCGGGGTTAGAGGACATCACAGCCGTGCCTCCACTGCATCCAAAAGGCACTGGCATGATGTGTCATTAAACCTGGGGACTGAAGTCTTTTTGCCTTTCGGGACCATGTCTTCTTTACAGCAGCCCTGGGCTGGAAGCACTGAGATGTGTGCGCACAGCTGGACTTTAAATATGTCACCTGGCGTGATGCAGCAGCGAGGTGATGGCGTGGCAGAAGAATGAGAGGCCTGTTTCCCAGGAATTCATAAATAATATGGTGGGTTTGGGACAATATGATGTGAAGAGCCGCTATTGCAGCTGGTGGTCATTTTACCTACTGGCTACCAGACATAGTGCAAATCTGGGATGATTCCCCCACTATCTCTCACCACCTGTGGGTCAGTTGTCAAATTCCATGACCAGGTTTTAAAATTTCCCTCTCACCAGTTGGAAAAATTCTACGACTTGCTTAATTTTAAATGATCTCTCTTTCCCGCTGCCCAGTTGTTTCCATGACCCTTTTAAAATCTCTCTCGATGTCCCCCCTGTTGCTTTGAAATGAATGCCGCCAATTAGCTTCTTGAACTATAGGGGAAATCAAGGGATATGAGGAACAAGCAGGAAAGTGGAGTTCAGGCCAAGATTAGATCAGGCATGATCTTACTGAATGGCAGAGCAGGCTCGAGGGGCCGAGTGGTCTACTCCTGCTCCTAATTGGCATGTTCTTGTTGAACTGTTTCTTATTTTCTCCTGAAGCTCACATGCTACAAACAAGCTTCAATCCTGTCACACAATATGAATGTTTACCACTTCTGAATACTTTATAGTTTCAGCTGTCACTGTGAATTGAACCAGATGTTTGTGTTTGCAGACTGTAAGTTACCACTGGTAATGGGTTGTGTGTTGCGACATTCATCTTGCCAAGAACATTAACCTTCATTCTGCCAGTCTCTTCTCACAATGGGGCTCAGATTCCAGGCTAGGGAAGAGAAGGCCAAGTTGGATTCTGGTAACCTTTGTTGGAAAATGCGTGCTGGTGAATCTTGGAGGAGTCTGGGATGAGTCTGGCCACCATGACTGAAGTGTTGAGGTCCCTGTCTCAGTTTACGACCATAAGACCATAAGAAATAGGAGCAGAAATTAGGCCATTCGGCCCATCGAGTCTGCTCTGCCATTCAATCATGGCTGATAAGTTTCTCAACCCCATTCTCCCGCCTTCTCCCCGTAACCTTTGATCCCCTTACCAATCAAGAACCTATCTATCTCAGTCTTAAATACACTCAATGACCTGGCCTCCACAGCCTTCTGTGGCAATGAATTGCATAGATTCACCACTCTCTGGCTAAAGAATTTTCTCCTCATCTCTGTTCTAAAAGGTCTTCCCTTTACTCTGAGGCTGTGCCCTCAGGTCCTAGTCTCTCCTACCAATGGAAACATCTTCCCCACATCCACTCTATCCAGGCCTTTCAGTATTCTGTAAGTTTCAATCAGATTCCCCCCTCATCCTTCTAAACTCCATCGATTATAGACCCAGAGTCCTCAAACGTTCCTCATATGTTCAGCCTTTCATTCCTGGGATCGTTCTCGTGAACTTCCTCTGGACTTTCTCCAGGGCCAGCACATCCTTCCTGAGATACGGGGCCCAATATTGCTCACAATATTCTAAATGTGATCTGACCAGAGTCTTATAAAGCCTTATAAAGGTTTGTGTGCCATTTGGCCAGATCCTGGATTTCTGGCATTGCCACCGAAACTGTTTTTCAACAAAAATCAATGACCGCAGGAGAGGAAAAGAGAACATTGGAGATAAAAATACAAAGTTATTGAATAATGATTAAATAATTAAAGTATAGAAAAGTTAAACAATTCAAAATTATTGTATTTTCAACAGGAACCTATAGATATGTGAAGATTAAAAATGAAGCTACAATGACTTGAAATTAATTTAAAATATCATTGAAGATAATCTCATCGTTTTAAGGATATGAATAAAAGTCTCCTTAGGGGCAATGAAGCAGCCCTATTAAAATTAAACGCTGATGCTTCTTGTATCTATGCAATTATTTGACGTCACCATTGTAGAGTTATTAAATATTAAATCATTCTTGTATTCACAATGTTACGGAGTTTTAATGAGGATACATCCTTATTTTAGCTGACAGTGCAATGGCTACAGAGCTGTTTACACCAAAAGTGTGAACCCCACTCTAAGTTCAGCGAACAATAGCGTATGTATTGTGGATGAGTTTGGATTCGTCCTTCTTAAAGAAAGATTTCGTAGCACGTTTCAACACAGCTATGAGCAAATTAAACCAAACCGTTTGGCTGTGAATTTGATTGTAAAGACTTAGTTGACTGCAACTCTTTACTTCACAAACTGGTTGTTGAACTAGAATAATAGAGTACCGGCTTGTCTGCACATTAATTGACATCAATATGGGAGCTTATTCCGGATACTGTGGCCCTGAAGTTCCTAAGGTTGGAGAGATGGAAAGCCTAATTTTTCCCAAACTGTAGATTGAATCCTGGTCCTGGTAGATTTCATCCTACTTACAAATTCTAGTGGGACAGAATGAACATGCAGAGCCAATGCTTTCACCCATCCTTTCACATCAGGGGGATCTGATGGGGATGTTCTGCACATTGTACCACCTCAGTGTCTATATACACCTTGATGACTGAGTTTGCAGTGTGCCAAAAACCCAATACTGCTCTTGCTAGCTCAGCACAAACCAAACATTGGTGTGTAAGGTTGCCAACACTGGCTGGGCATATTCCAGGAGATGTTGGTGGAAGTGACATCAAAGAAATTTGGTGGCATGGCACAAGCAGGTTCTAAGGGAGTGCAAGAGAGGAAAACACACTGAGGCCTCTGCAGTAATTGCAGCTTTAAGGAATGTAGCGACCATAGCTTTAAGACTTATTGTGTTGTAGAGTATCATGTGACAGTGTGAACAAATCAGCTGTAAGCACGAGGAACCTTAGAGTAGGAATTCCTCCTCTAGTTGTGGAGCTTGATGGAAGCATGTAACTGCTGCAGCAGCCTGCAAATAAAGTTCAATGTTTCTAATGAGGAACCTGTCTGGAAAATCAAGTCCATAACAAACTGGCGATGAGGATGGGATTGGGTCTGGCATTTTCCCTCGCCCTGCAACTGTGAGTATCTTGTTTTAGCAGAAAAAAAGGAAAATATACTCACCATGTATGCTGCAGAGTTCAAACAGAAAAAATAGGAGCGCCGTCCTTTTAAGTTTTTTTAGAAAAGGGCCCCGAACCAAATGGCTGAGAAATCTCCTGGAGCAATTCCAACATTTAAATAAAAAACCGGACCTGCAGAGACAAAAATAAAAAGGAAAATAATCAGCAGCATCTCCCAGGAAAGGGGGAAGAAATCGCTGCTGTGTTTTTATTCGAATAGGGGCAACAGAAGGCCCCAGAGGGAGGGCAACCAGAAAATAAACAGTTGAAAGAACAGTTGATTGTCCTTCGAGATCAAATGTAAAAGGAATGTGTGACCATTCAGCAACATGAAGAAATAAAGGCTGTCTTAAACAGTAGAATGAAAGATCAGCAGAAGAAACTTGAAAAGGTCTCAGGGGAAGTGCTGGTAATCGGAGAGGACTCGGGAAGCACTGGTAATCGGAGAGGGCTCACAGGGTGCCCTGTGAGCTGTAGATAGCTGGATAGAGCCAGGAGACAGGAGTTTGGAGAAACTCCAAGGCAGGGCTAGCTCAGTGAAGCTGGCTGTCCAGCGAAGAGCTTAAGAATCAGCTGAATGAAGCTAAAGGGACATTGGCAGGAAAGATCGTGTAACTTACCGAGATGTGAGTGGTTACCTGGTGTAATAGCTCCTGTGACCTGGCCCTTCATTCCGCGTAGAGATGGAGGCCGGGAACCACCGGCAAATGCTTGGATCATTTGAGAAGAAGGGAGAAACCCCAACAAAATGATGTTCCACCTGTAACCATGGTCCTTGTTGAAATTGTTCAACCACAGAAAGGCATACCAGATATCTCTGTCGGAGTAGATAACACTGAATCTGCCTGTGTCTAAGGAGGTACCTGATGTTGCTGCTGTTCCAGGTAATAAGAATCCTGTAAGAGATTCAAAAATCGAGGAGCTACGACATTCCACCTGGATCAGGAAACCACCTGACAGACTGAACTTATAATTCCCTGCCCCGTGTATATATTTGTAATGTTATGAAGGTAGATGTTCTTGTAAATACAAGCTGTACAAAAAATTTAAAGGGGGGTGGAATGTATTATGCGGCTTTAAGAAATATAGTGACTGTAGCTTTAAGACTTATTGTGAATGAATCAGCTCAAAGTGCGGGGAAGCTTAGAGTGGGAGTTCTTCTAGTTGTGGAGCTTGATAGAAGCATGTAACTGCTGCTGCAGCCTGTAAATAAAGTTTGATGTTTCTAATGAGAAACCTTTCTGGAAAATCAAGTCCATAAAACCTCTATTAATCCGGTTGCAAAAGCCCACTTCATACCAGTTAAAACTTACTGCATAAATTCTCACCAATTCACACAATAGTTACATTTTTTAAAATCAGTTAGGATAAAATCCATCTCTATAACTTTCAATTTATCTCTTGCTAGTGCACTGTGTAGATTTGAACACAAGTAAAATAATAGCCCTTCACAAATCCCAATAGAAAGTTTCCTATTGTGAACCTCCGTGTTGGTACATAATGGGAGATATATCAATTATATAAAAGCGGACTTGAGAATTCAACATTGTCCAAACCACTGCAGCTTTGTGTAAACTAACAACAAAGCAAGGGATTTCAATGAATTGGCTTGAGATTCATCTCGTCCTACTTGAAAAATAAGTAAATGCTTCCAATTCTTGCCATGGAGATCGATATTTTCCTTCCCACAAAATAAAATTTCATTAGGATTGGCTTCCACCCAAAAGATAAAGAGAGTGAAATTTGTTCTACTGGTGCTACAGATTTACAAAAAGCATTCACCAATTGATAAGCCATATTCCAAAATATGAGCTAAAGGAATAATA
Source organism: Carcharodon carcharias (assembly GCF_017639515.1). Classification (NCBI taxonomy): domain Eukaryota; kingdom Metazoa; phylum Chordata; class Chondrichthyes; order Lamniformes; family Lamnidae; genus Carcharodon; species Carcharodon carcharias. The sequence continues at coordinate 132,808,222 of NC_054481.1, forward strand.
TATTTAAGAAAGACATAGATTTCTGGACTCTAAAGGAGTTAAAGGGTACAGAGAGAGTGCAGGAGTGTGGCATTGAAATAGAGGATCAGCCATGATCATACTGAATGGTGGAGCAGGTTTGAAGGGCTGAATGACCTACTCCTGCGCCTATTTTCTATGTTTCTATGTATACGTTATTCCTTTACTTACTTAGTAATGCACATACATGGAAGTTGTTTGAATGTCTGTGAGCAGTAACAGCCACTCACATGTTCAGCTCTGTTGCCTGGAAGGTGCAAACTTCTGTAACTTTCTCTTGTACGTTGAGAAATCCAGGTGAAGGGTCAAGGCCTCGAGTTCAGGTCACCACCAATTAGTGAGGGTGCTTTGGAAATGCATTGTCTTTCTCTTCTTTTGCATTCAAAGCAAATTTTCAGAAAAGTGTTGTTACCTTCATTGTTAATATTCAGCTGTGATAGAAGCCTGGAGATCAGGAAATGTCCTTTTACACAGCCATCAAGTTGTTCTGATCTGGAATGCGCTGCCTGATAGGAAGGTGGAAGTAGATTCAGTAGTAACTTTCAAAAGGGAATTGGATAAATAATGAAGGGTAGACATTTGCAGAGCCATGAGGAATGAGCAGAGGGAGTGTGACTTGTTGGCAGAGCCAGCACAGTCCTCCTTCTGTGCTGTGTGATTCTGTGATTCTATGAAGTTAAATTTCTTGGCCCACATCTCCATGGCAAACAATACCAGGTGGGGCTTCTCTGGATTTCCCACTGTAACTTTGATGGAAGATCGGAGAAAACAGCTGCTTACACCATCTCTCTTTTGGCCAAAGCTGTAGTGGGAAATCAAGAGAAACCTTGCAGAAATCCCATGCCTACCATGTCTACAAATTACTACCATAATAACTTTAAACAAATCCCCAAATTAAACCCTCCCAGCTAAATCTTCACCAAGACAACAACAATCCATAGACTTTAAACAGATACAAGGCAAAGCACGTTTTGTCTTATGAATTCAAAATGAGGTTCCTTTCAATTTGTTTTCTTTGCAGACAGTTGTAGGGCTTACAGGTTGCTTAGATATTACATGCATCTGACCCACATACAAAACTCTTTTCTGTCTATACCTAGCCTTCCCTTTGAATGTACGGCCTGCCCCTTTGAACTCCACCTCTTCTAACAATTAAACCCCTTTCAATTTTATTAGTGACATAAACATATTGCTTGGTGTAAGATTTCACCACCAATCTTTGAATGGTTTGTTCAACAAAATGCAAATGTACCCTTTATCTTAACTTCCTTACTGTTTAACATCTCAAAACTATACATCAAAGCAACAAGGCTAGCTGGCTTTTATCCAATTAAGGCACACACACACACTCACAACCACAAACACAAACCCTACTACAGGTCCAATTTAAAATAATTTCCAATAACATTATAGACATTAACATCTTCATGACACCTGACCAGCATCTTTTCCTTTTCATTCTGAATATTTTTGTAGTAAAAGCTTCTGGTTCAGGGCACAGAAGTGAACAGGAAACAAAAGTGCTTCAAATATTCTTCTTGGAAATGATATCAAAATAAGTTAGAAAGCAACATCAAACTTAAAATAAAAATTAGAACTGAGACAGAATGAGGTAGCTTAGAAAATCGGAATGGGAAATGTAGAGGAGAGCACTGCTGCAAGTTTAAAGCAGCCAACAGTTTAATATGTTTCATTCTATTTATGAGAGTGTTGCAGACAGGAGCGAGAGAGAAAATTAACTTCTTTATCCCCTCCACATCTGTCCGTAAGCAGAGGTGTTTTTGAATTTTTTTTAAAGTATGCTGTGGTGTGTTTCCCCAAACCCTCAGTTTGCGTGATTCAATTTAATATCACTCACAGCAAACTTGCATTCTGATTAACTCAGAGGGTTAGTTTATTCACATTCAAACGGGGAGGTGGGAGTAGGTGGTGGGGGGTGGGAGAGTGCTCGCAACCACACACACACACACACACACATGCAGTAAAGGGGGATAGAAAAGAGGAAAAACAGTAAAAGAACCATTATTAGTTCACATGATTTACAAAGTCTGAGAACAGCCCAAAAGGTGTTTCCTTCATGGCGGAGTTCAGTCTAGATGAGTTTCTGGTTGGAGACAGCGACACAAAAATCCTTGAGATGAATTATGCTGCGCACGATGGCCTTTCTGTGCTTAGAATGCTTGGCAGGCAACGATCAGAGACTTCTAAAATAAACAGGCTTTGAGAAGTTGGGGGATGGTGACCGGCTGCTTGGTCAGCGGGGAACTGCTAGAGTTCTTTCTGGTTGGTGTTAAGATCATCAGTCTGACCTGTGAAGCTAGAAATGTAATATTAAAATGATCCAAAAGGCTAGAAGCATGGGGTCATGTGACATGCTTTTTAATGAGTTAATTGCAGTTTCACAAGTTGTTTCTGTGCCTTTGGCCAAAATCCATTGTTTTCCTTAGGAATGAAATGGTGGCTATTAATACTTCCTCAGGTATAACGAGTTTTGATGGCTCAGTCTTTGTTACTGTCCTAGCTGAGGCAATCAGTTCATCTGTTAGTCTAGTTTTGAGATTATAATGTGGCCATACAATGGGGAGTGAGATTCCACAAGAATGGAAGTGGAACTCTTTTGTTCTTGTAGTTTCTGTTGGAACCTTCCAGAATAGATAGCCAATCTTCTGAGTCATGTGATCTGTAGCAGCCATTTTGTGGTTCAATTATAAAATAGCACAAAAAATGAAATGTTGATACATGCGGTTTTGGATTTCTTTTCATGCCTTATTGACATGACAACAGCATGTGAAACGTTGGTTTTGTTTCTGCCAGGCTCAGTAATAAAGTTACTCCTGATATTTGATGGTTATTACCAAGAAACTTCAAAAATCTGCAAAACAAGACCATAATTCCTGTCCAAATTCTAATCAACTGCTTCTCTCGTCTCTCTTCTTCCCTGGAATCCAAACTGGTCATCTCTGATGTCATTCTGCGCCTTCCCACCCACCCTCTTTGTTAAAACTCTCAACACCACCTTCAATTCATGGACAATCAGGCTAATTGTATGAAAGGCAGAACATTGGCATGTCTTTGCCTTCTTTCTTAGTGTGGTCATTATTGTCTGCAGGAAGTCATCTGGCCATTGTCCTGGTAAGTAAACATCTTTGCACAGCTTGGTAAACATTGACGTTAAGTTCCTTCCCATGTTTTTAATCAACTCTGCAGGCAGTTCATCTGTTCCAGCTGCTTCTCCTGTTCTAATTTATTACTGCTCACATCTCACTAGTGTTTTGATCCAATGAAATCGATGTCAACATTACTCTCTTCTAGCTCAAAAATCTGTTTGTTTTGTCAATTTTTAAAAAGCTTTTGATCAGGCTGACCGAATGACATTGGAGTAGACCGAATAAACAACTTATAAGGAATCTGTGCATAGGACAAACAGCAACAGTGAGAGTAGCGCAGGGGGAGTGGGAAACTATGTGTAATTGGAAGAGGAATTTGACAAGGGAGTTGTTTATCCAGTCCTCTTCAATATCTATTCGGAAGCAATGATCAAAGAAATGTTTGAAAAACCAGGATCTGGCATTGAGATTGGGAGACGAATGATAACATCAGTTAGATTTGCTGATGACAAAGCACTTGTAACAAGCACAGAAGAAGGGTTACATGGACTGGTTGATGGACTAGTAGCAGCATTTATGAACTTTGGAATGAAAGTGAACATTACCAAAGCCAAAGTGATGCATATCTCAAAAAGACCAAGAAATATTCATATATTCACAGAAGGAAGAGAACTAGAACACATACAAAAATTCAAGTATTTAGGAAGCATAATATCTGCAGATGGAAGATGCAACGAAGATGGGAGTGATGGGAAAGGCTGCATTTTGTAAGAAGAAGCGGTTGAGAATCAAAAAGCTAATAAGCAACCCAAGAAGTGACTTGTAATGAGTTTGATTCAGAATCTTGTTTTGTATCAATGTGAAACTTGCACTTATGGAAAGGGGAGACCAACTTTCTAAACAGCTTTGAAATGTGTGTTTGGCGGAGGATGGAAAGGATCAGCTGGAGAGAAAAAGTAACAAATGATGAAATACTGAGGAAAATGAACAAACAAAGACGTTCATTGAACATAATTAGGAAAAGGCAGGACCCGGCACATCTTAAGAGGAAACAGACGAGTAAAATATGTTATGGAGGGAAGATTTCAAGGAAGAAGAGGAAGGACGGGAATGTCAATGTTGGACGGCTTGAAAATTGAAGGACGTTATTGGCAAATGAAAAAGCTGGCACAAGATACTGTATGGAAAGATTATTCTGAGCCAAGAAGCTGCCTTCAGGCACAGCACACAGGGTGATAATGACCAAAAAATAGTCAAGATTGTTTCAACATTATTGTCTGTGAATTGAACATTTCAAAATAAAAGATTGGCTGGATTAGAGAAATCAGAATCTCTTGAGTTACTAGAGGTTTGGTGATTGGATTGGAAGAAGTCATCTCATTCTCAGATAGGTTTTGATTTACCAGTAACTGTTACTTTTTGTCGTTTAGTTCTGTGTTTCATTATGCACTTGGCTTAAAAGAACTTCCTGAAATTTGCCAGTGGTTTGTGTTCAGAAATGAAACCAACTTTTACTACCTAACAAAATGTGAGAAATAAGAAAGGGTTTTGCAAGGCTACTGGGAGAAAGCAGGCAGGTGGGACCTTGGATGGCTCTTTTGAAGAGCTGGGTGCGATGAACTGAGAGGCCTTCTTCTGTGTGGCGTGATTGTATGATAACAGGCGCAAAGCTACAGTTGTAGACTGCTGCTTAGAGGCAAAGCCATAAGCAGGATGATTAAGTAGCCAACATTAAATGCTATAACAGTTTAATTGCTTCTATTAAATGATGAGTATTGTGACTCTCAGCAGATCTACATTGTATTCTGGTTCATGTATTTTAGATGTGTTTTGGACAAAACAGTTATGGAAAACAGCAAACTTCCTTGCAGGACACAATGTGTGTCTACAAAGGCCTGTACCCTCAGCATATTGTGGGCAACTTACACCCACCAAGGGGAAAAAGGCTCAGTAACTTCCATCTCCAACCTTACATGGAAAGACAAAGACAGCAGTGAAAGAGTCCTTTCCAGGAGGACATGGTAAGCAGGCTAGCGCTAAGCAAGAAGGCTTTGCTGGCTTGGGCACGTGCACAAGGTGGAAGGTGGCTGCGTCCCCAAGGACATGCTACAGCCCGTGCCGGAGACCAGCAGGGGCACCCAAAGCTCCGATTCAGGGTCAACGTCAAAAGAAACACGAAGGCCTCAACATCAATCATGACCAATGGGAAGCTCAAGCTGATAATCAATGCAAATGGCAATAGCCGATGTGGGCTGGAATTCGCCACCACTGCTTGTGGCTGCAGAAGCTCGAAAGCAGCCCTGCAAACAAAGTGTCAGCAGAGATCATCCCACACCACCGGCAACAGACAACTTTGTGTGCGGCACCTGTGGCAGACTTTGCTTGTCCAGAATCGACTCGCTCATCCAGCGAAAGAAATGCAGCAGGTGATCTCATGTGACCTCACCACAGTTCTGAGGCTGCATTCCCATCACCTTTTGCAGATGGAAGGATGCCAATCAATCCATCGTATTAGATTATGTGGCTAAGTCCGAGGGACCAATTTTAACCTAACCCAGCAGGTGAAAACGGGGGAGGAAAACACAGGTTGGTATTGATCGGAGGTAGCCCCATTCCCTTTGCTTCTGATCTTAAGCTGAAGGATTTTGCAGGCCCCTCATGGCCCCAGTTCTATTGTAATCAGGCCCTGAGAAGGAAAATCACCTTGACACTCCCAGCAGATGAAACCAAGACTCCAACTTGTAAAGATCAAAGGAATAGCACGATGTTCAGCACCATTCGTGACTCCTCAGACACTGAAGCAGTCCATGTCCAAATGCAGCAAGACCTGGACAATATCCAGGCTCGGGCTGACAAGTGGCAAGTAACATTTATGCCACACAAGTGTCAGGCAATGACTATCTCCAACAAGAGAGAACCTAACCATTGCCCCTTGATGTTCAATGGCATTACCATCACTGAATCCCCAACTATCAAGGAAGTTTCTTGTTCTGGAACCAACCAGCATGTTCTGGAACCAACCAGAGGGCCGGCTATATTAGATTTTGTATTGTGTAACATGACAGGATTAATTAATGACCTCAGAGCAAAAGCACCCCTAGGTAGCAGTGACCACAATATGATTGAATTTTACATCCAGTTTGAAAGGGAGAAGGGTGGGTCTAAGACTAGTATCTTAAACTTAAATAAGGGCAACTATGTGGGGATGAAAGCTGAACTAGCTGAAGTGAACTAGGAAAGTAGACTAGAGGATCGATCAATAGAGAAACAGTGGCAGACATTTAAGGGGATATTTCAGAGTATTCAGAATGAGTACAATACTAGTATAAAGAAAAAATTCTAAGGGGAGGACCACCATCTGTGGTTAACTAGAAATGTCAAAGAAAGCATCAAACTTAAGGAAAACACATACAACTCCGCAAAGATGAGTGGCAGGACAGATGATTGGACAGAATATAAAAAATGGTAGCGAATGACTGAAAGGTTAATCAGGAGAAAGGAATTAGAGTATAAGAGGAAGCTAGCTAGAAATGTAAAAACGGACAGCAAGAGCTTCTACAGGAACTTAAAAAGGAAAAGAGTAAGTAAAGTGAGTGTTGGTCCTCTAGAGAGTGACAGTGCGGGGTTAATAGTAGATAATAAGGAAGTGGCGGAAGAAATGAACAAATATTTTGCTTCTGCGTTCACTATAAGAGGATACAAAAAACATTCCAGTAATAGCTGTAAATCAGGTGGTGAACAGGAGAGGGGAACTTGGTGAAATTGAAATCACCAGGGAAATGATACTGAGCAAATTGATGGAGCTGTGGGCTGGCAAGTCTCCGGGTCCCGATGAACTACATCCTAGGGTCTTAAAAGAGGTGACTAATGAGGTAGTCATTGTGCTGGTGTTAATTTTCCAAAATTCACTAGATTCTGAAAAGGTTCCATCAAATTGGAAAGTAGCAAATATAACCCCTCTATTCAAGAAGGGAGGGACGCAGAAAACAGGAAACTATAGGCCAGTTACCTTGACGTCTGTCACGGGGAAGCTATTAGAATCGATCATTAAGGAGGTTATAGCTGGGCGCTTAGAAGAGCTCAAGGCAATTGGGAAGAGTCAGCATGGTTTTGTGAAAGGAAAATCACGTTTAACCAATTTATTGGAGATTTTTGAAGGAGTAACATGTGCAGTGGATAAAGGGGAGCCTGTAGATGTATTGTACATGGATTTCCAGAAGGCATTTAATAAGGTACCACATCAGAGATTATTATGGAAAATAAAAACGCATGGTGTAGTGGGTATCATATTAGCATGGATAGGAGATTGGCTGGCTGGCAGAATGCAGCGAGTATGAATAAATGTGTCTTTTTCAGGTTGGCAGGATGTGACCAGTGGAGTCACACAGGGGTCTATACTGGAGCCTCAACATTTTACGATTTACATCAATGACTTAGATGAGGGAGTGAAGACATGGTAGCTAAATTTGCAGGTGACATAAAGATAGGTAGGAAAGTATGTTGTGAAGAGGACATGAGGAGGTTGCAGATGGATATAGATAGGTTGAATGAGTGGGCAAATATCTGGCAAATGGAGCTTAATGTGGGCAAATGTGAAGTTGTTTGCGTTGGCAGGAAGAACAAAAAAGCAGAGTATTACTTAAATGGAGAACGGCTACATAATTCTGAGATGCAGAGGGATCTAGGTGTACTAGTACATGAGTCACAAAAAGTTAGTATGCAGCTACAGCAAGTAATTAAGATGGGTAATTGAACGCTATCCTTTATTACCAGAGGGATTGAACATAACAGTAAGGATGTTGTGCTTCAGTTATACAGGGCTTTGGTGAGACCGACCTCGAATACTGTGTGCAGTTTGAGTCTCCTTATTTATTGAAGGATGTAAATGCATTGGAGGCGGTTCAGAGGAGGTTTACTAGATTGATACCTGGAATGAGTGGGTTGTCTTATGAGGAAAGGTTGGACAGACTGGGCTTGTTTCCACTGGAATTTAGAAGAGTGAGGGGTGATTTGATTGAAGTTTACAAGATCCTGAACGGACTTGACAAGGTGGATGTGGAAAGGATGTTTCCTCTTGTGGGTCAGTCCAGAACTAGGGGGCACTGTTTTAAAATTAGGGGTCGCCCTTTTAGGACAGAGATGAGGAGAATTTTTTTCTCTCAGAGGGTTGTGTGACTTTGGAATTCTCTGCCTTAGAAGGTGGTGGAGTTGGGGTCACTGAATATTTTTAAGGCAGCGGTAGATAGATTCTTGTTAGGCAAGGGAATCAAAGGTTATTGGGGTTAGATGACAATGTGGAAATCGAAACACAAGAAGATCAGCCATGATCTTATTGAATGGTGGAGCAGGCTCGAGGGGCCGAATGGTGTCCTCCTGTTCCTATTTCTTATGAATTGAAAATTATGACCCTGGAATCTGCTGTCAGAAATCTGGGAGAAAAGAGTAGAAGCATTAAAAAAATCTGTTTTTTGTTCCAATTGCTTTAACACTTCCATTTATTAGTTATAATGATACTTGTAATCCATTTATTATTTTTAAAATATTTTAATAGGTGGGTTGGTGCAGTTGCAGAGGGGAGGGCAAGGTCGTATGATTAAACCTTCAGGAAAATGTCCAATTACAGTTGGGAACCCTGGATGGAATGCTCCCTTTCCTTGCTCCACAAGGAAACTCCTAGCTTCCTCTGTCACAGCCTCTAACCCTCCTCCCTCTCCCAAGTTGTTCTCAAACTCCCTTTCATGCCATTTATCTTACAGCAGTCAGTAGCTTCTCCAATGGAAGATGAAACAAGGGCATTTAAATGAAGCCCAATAGTTAAAATCACCAAAGACCTTTGCCCCCCCTGAGGAGGAAATGAACTCACTGGGGCATTTTTCTATTGGAATCCTGTTCCATTAAAACCCTCAGAATTAGCTTCAGATTGTGAAAACTGAGGATCACTGATCCAAAGGCCCAGTCCCTAATTAAATACATACTCTCCAATTCCCAAAAAGGACCAGCGGTGTGATTATTATGAACATAAGCTGTGAACTCAGCGAGTGTTTAGAGTGAGTGCGCAACCACGGTGTTTGGCTACAAACATTCGAACAACATACGAACAAGGAACAGGAGCAGGCCATTCAGCCCCTCAAGCCTGCCCCGCCATTTGATAAGGTCATGGCTGATCTGATAGCAACTTCAAATCTGCATCCCATCCACCACCGATAACCTATCACCCCCTTGCATACCAAGAATCTATCCACCCCTGCAGTCCATGTGGTGTAGGTACACCCACAGTGCTGTTAGGGAAGGAGTTCCAGGATTTTGGCCCAGTGACAATGAAGGAATGGCGATATATTTCCAAGTCAGGATAGTGTTTAGCTTTGGAAGGGGACTTCCAAATAGTGGTGTTCCCATCTATCTGCTGCCCTTGTCCTTCTAGATGCTAGTGGTTGTGGGTTTGGAAGCTGCTGTCCAAAGATCTTTGGTGAATTCCTGCAGTGCATCTTGTAGATGGTACACACTGCTGCTACTGTGAGTCGGTGCTAGAGGGAGGGAATGTTTGTGGATGTGGTGCCAATCAAGTGGGCTGCTTTATCCTGGATAGTGTCAAGCTTCTTGAGTATTATTGGAGCTGCACTCATCCAGGCAAATGGGGAGTATTCCATCACAATCTGGCTTGTGCCTTGTAGATGGTGAGTCAGGAGGTGAGTTACTCGTCACACGATTCCAAGCCTCTGACCTCCTCTTGCAGCCACAGTATTTATATGGCTAGTCCAGTTCAGTTTCTGGTTAATGGTAACCCCCAGGATGCTGATAGTGTGGGATTCAGTGATGGTAATGCCATTGAATGTCAAAGGGCAATAGTTAGATTCTCTCTTGCTGGAGATGGTCATTGCCTGGCACCTGTATGTCTTCTCACTTGTCAGCCCAAGCCTGGATCTGTCCAGGTCTTGCTGCATTTGGACATGGGCTGCTTCAGTATCTGAGGAGTCGCAAATGGTGCTGAACATTGTGTAATCATCAGTGAACATCCCCATTTCTGACCTTATGATGGAAGAAAGGTCATTGATGAAGCAGCCGAAGATGGTTGGGCTGAGGGCACTACCCTGAGGAACTCCTGCAGTGATGTCCTGGAACTGAGATGACTGACCTCCAACAACCACAACCATCTTCCTTTGTGCTAGGTATGACTCCAACCAGCAAAGAGTTTCCCCCCTGATTCCCATTGACTCCAGTTTTGCTGGGGCTGCATTTGATCAAATGCTGCCTTGATGTGAAGGGCAGTCACTCTCATCTCACCTCGGGTCTTCAGCTCTTTTGTCCATGTTTGAACCAAGGCTGCAATGATGTCAGGAGCTGACTGGCTCTGGCGGCACCCAAACTGAGTGTCAGTGAGCAGGTTATTGCTAAGTAAGTGCTGCTTAATAGCACTGTCGATGACCCCTTCCATCACTTTACTAATGATCGAGAGTTGACAAATGGAATGGTAATCGGCCGGGTTGGATTTGTCCTGCTTTGTGTATACAGGACATACCTGGGCAATTTTCCACATAGCCGGGTAGATGCCAGTGTTGTAGCTGTACTGGAACAGCTTAGCTAGGAGCATGGCAAGTTCTGGAGCACCAGTCTTCAGCACTATTGCTGGAATATTGTCAGGGCCCATAGCCTTTGCAGTATCCAGTGCCTTCAGCCATTTCTTGATATCAATGAACTGGAGGGACAGCATCAATTCGGCATTTTACATCCTTCCGGACTCAGCATTGAGTTCAACAACTTCACAACTCTGTCCTCCATTTTGAATTTTTACCAAGTGCCAGTCTGTATCTTGTTCTCATGTTCTTTCTTTCAGACAGTGCTGATCTTTATTCTGACATTAACACCTGCTTTAGTCTTTAATATTATCATTACCACTCCCACACCTTACGTTCCATGACATCTTTGTCATTTAATCTCTGCCCTCTAGCCCATCCCTGACCTCCTATTTTGCCCTACCTGCACATCCCACCTTTCTCAGCAACATAAAACCCATCACATTTCTACCTCTCTCCTGTGCCCAAGAAGAGTCAATCAGACCCTGTTTCTCTCTCCACAGAAGCTGCCAGACCTGCTGAGTTTTTCCAGCATTTTCTGTATTAATTTTAGGTTTCCAGCATCCACAGTATTTTGCTTTACTATAAAGAGATATTAAAAGAAGTCTTGAGACATGAGCAAAGAGTTGGGTTTTGTGGAGGGTCTGAAATGGAGGGGGGAATGGGAGATAAGCATGGAGGGTGGAAGGGGGGAGTGGGGCAGTGGCGGTAGTACAGAGCTGAGTCAGATGAAGGCACCATTGCTAATGATTGAGCAAAGGGGTGAGGGGGAAAGCTGAGGAATCAAAGGGTCCTGCTTCAGGTAGTCTTGGAACTGGAGGAAGTTATAGAAATGATGCCGAGTTAAATAACTGCATCGTTGGCAATCTAGGAGCTTCCTGATCCCAGGGGTCTGTTTTAAATTTCGTCCTCCGATAGGTTTTTTTTTGGCACCCCAGTGTGTTTTTCACCTCCCTGAAAGCTATTTTGTTCAACTTACATTCTTTGCCATGCTTTTTTTGAGTCCTGTTCCCTTTTTTCTAGCAAGCATTCTGTTAGGTTTTTTTCAAAACTTCCATCCTGCATTGCTTTATTTAAGTTCTCTCTTGCACACTAAGTTTAATTTAAACTCCTGAGCTCTTGCTGTGTTTCTTCCTCATTGAAATCCTGCTCGCCATTCTGGATTATGAGATTGTTTCGGCAAATCCTGCTCCAGCGTGTTATTTAAGGTTCATTAACAGATCCATTTGACACATTTATTACCAAGTGTGACAAATGGTGTGGATTTCCCAACATGTGTTTTGGCTCCAAAAATTCCAATACTGTAAAATATGATGGCTCCTTCAGCTTTTATATCCCGGTTTTAACTTCTTGATCAAGTTACAGATGTCGTCAGTTTTGGATCTTTTATTTAGTGACTTGTTCTGCTATAAACTCCTTCCATTCCTTTACTTCATCTTTAATAACTGCTGTTCTTATGACCATGCTATTTTGTTCAACTCACATTCTTTGCTATGCTTTTTTTGAGTCCTGTTCTCTTTTTTCTAACTCGCATTCTGTTAGGTTTTTTTTTAAACTTCCATCCTGCACTGCTTTATTTAAGTTCTCTCTTGCACAGTAAGTTTAATTTAATAAGTGGTTCCTCTCTTTTCCCACTCCCCATTTGATTATAATAGAAGTTTTGAATTTAAGAAGTTGTTGTTGTGTATCACCAACTTAGTGAGCACTTGACTGTGTGTGGATCTGTATAAAGAAATTAACCAGACGGGTTTTCTTCAGTTAAACAGGTAAAGGGTTAGGTTTATTGTGCTCAAATGCACTCAGGTAAAAACATTAAAGATACCGAAACTTTTGCAACAGCGCACGTGACCCAAACGTGCAAAAGAAGAAACAAGGTACAGGATAACGGGGGTTAGCTTTGGCCAGAATAAGACTCAACAAGAAAAGGCAAATAAATAGAGAGTTCATGCTTTGTAATTCCTGATGCTGTAGTTCGCAGCAGAGGCAGTTCTTAAAGCTTTGGTGTTTGGTTTTCCCCCTGGAGAGACTGCAGTGGAGTTTGTAGTCTTCAGGTAGGATATTCACTGTTTGCTGCCCATAGTCTGATATGAAGGAAACAGGGTCCAAACTTAGCTGAGACGGAGAGAGAGAGAGAGAGGGAGAGGGAGAGAGCAACTGCTCGCCCCAGGGGCTGAATCCTCCAGTCAGTGTGCAGGATGGGCCCGACATGCCGGTGTGTAAAGTGACGCACGATGATGTTGGGCGTGCGCCCAGATGTCATCGCGCATCACCTCGCTATTTCATTCACGCACCGGAGGCAGCTGTGCACCCACCGAAATGTCAACAGCCTATTAAGGCCATTAAGAAACTAATTGAATGCTGCCCATTGAACTTTAAGGTTGGGGGGCAGGCGAAGACCCCAAGTGACCTTCGAGTTTTTCAGGAAACCTCATCCACGGGTGGGACGAGGTTTCCTGAAGCTTTCATTAAATGAATAAATAAACTTTCCAAACTTCACAGACGTGTCGCAGCTAGTGTGACACAGTCACATGAGGGGACATATTTAAATAAATTTTTACTTCATTTATTTCAATGTTCTGTAATCTATTCAATCTCCTCGAGACAGCTCCGTGCCTCAGGGAGATTGCTGAGCTCTTTCGCAAAAGAGCACAGGCCCTGACTCTCCCTCCTCCCCACCACCTGCACAGGTAGCGGTGAGTGCTACCAGCCGCACGTTATGCTGGGTGGGCCATAATTGGCCCCTCCACCCCAATCCAGCCCACCCGCCAAAGGAAAAATTCTCCCCTAGCAGCTCGTATGACCTCTGCCCCAATCCCACATCAAAGCCTCCAAACAAAAGGTTGTATCACATGACCTCTCTCCTTGTAAATGTATACTCCAAAAAGACAGTTGGCTCTGTAGCTTCTCTTTAGCCATTGTGTGTTACAGCCAAGGTGATGAATTTTTAATATCTAGACAATTAACGTTGGATAGTTCATTCTTCCCAGATTGAATCCATTTGATATGGTAGGAAGAAAAATCAACACCCCCAGGTTAGCCATTGTCCCGAGTGGGCTTCTTGTAGACACTCCGTCTCCATGAAGTGGAAGTTGCCTACAAAGGACAGGATTTTTAGTTTGGCAGACGCGCTCGATCGGTGGGTCTGGGAGCAGCTGGGGAATGGACCACCGACCACGATTGGCCCCTGACCGTGCTTTCACCCTATCTGGCCAATTAATGACCAGCCAGCACGAAACCCGCGCTGAAATGCCCAGCACTGCTGAGGTGGGGGGGGGGGGTTGCCGGAGGAGGGTGGGCACTGACGTCAGCTCCTCGGGGAGCTGAAGAATTTAAAAGCAATAAATAAACATTTTAAAATCCAGAAAAAATTGTCCACCCGTCAGAATCAGACGCCTGAACATAAATGATGAAAACTCTGTCCAAACATTTTCTTCTATTTAATAACAGAAACCTTACCCCACCCTTGGGGGAGGTTCCATCAAAAATGTAAAGTCCGCCTGGCAATGCCGCCCTTCTGCCAACTCTAAGGTTGGACAGACCGCAAAAAATCGGGGACAGCTGGAACCTTAATGGGCTTAATTGCCCTCTTAATTATTGGCGGGCGTGCTCCTGACTTTCACACGCACCCGCCGACCGAAATATTGCGCGAGATCACCCGATGTCATCACGAGATATTTTATGCTTGATGGGGGCAGGCACACACCCATAAACCGAGCTAAAAATTCCATCCAGTGATGCAAATTGGCAGCCATTTTAAGTCAATATCTTTGTGTTTCAGTGAAATGTGCTCTTTTTTCAAAAAAATTATGTGAAACCAGCTGAGATATCCAATTAATATTCCATATAGTATATCGTCATGATAATAGTCTCTCCTTATGCTTCAATCTCTGCTATCCCACACTATTAGCATGATCCATCTTCTCGTTCTTCATGACCCCTATTAACTTCTCCCAAATGCCCTCTTATGTATAATATTTGCTCAAGTCCAGTCCTAATCACTCCACGTCATTCACTCCAGCCCCACCAAATATTCACTAACCCACGATTTCTCTCTACCCCTTCTTTGTTGTGCCAAAAGTTACAACTGTAACTCCATTAAACTTTCTTTCCAATTGTTACTATTCTGTAAATCCGTACTTTCCCAACCCACCAAACTATTCCCACACCTTCCCAAATCCTTAAAGCATGTTAACCTCCTCCCATAAACTCATTTCCAGAAGAAATACTATAGCAGGGAGAAGGTGGTGTCGTGGTAATTCTGCTGGATTAGTAATCTAGATCCCAGGCTAATGCTCTGGAGACAGGGGTTTAAATCCCACCAGATCATCTGATGGAATTTGAATTCAATTAATAAATCTAGAATATAAAGCTAGTCAATAATTGTGACCATGGCAACTGTCATCAATTGTCATAAAGACCCATCTGTCAGGGAAGGAAAATTTGCTGTCCTTATCTGGTCTGGTCTGCATGTGACTCCAGACCCACAGCAATGTGGTTGACTTTTAACTACCCTCTGAAATGGACTTAATAAGCCACTCAGTTCAAGGGCAATTAGGATGGGCTCAATTGTTGGCATTAAAGAAAAAAAGTAATTTTGTTTTCTCAACTTCTTACCATCCCCTCTAAACTACCTTTGATGTAGTTCACACTGATCAGATCTGTACTGTGCCCAGCAGGAAGATCTCTGATAGCATCATGCTATTCAACAATACAATGGTGGACACTGGCCTTTTCAGCCTGGACCAGGAGAAAGCCTTTGACAGAATGTCACACACCTACATGGTGGATGTACTTTCCAAAATGGGGTTTGGGGAGGGAACCCACAATTGGATCCAACTGCTCTACACAAACATCAGTAGCGCAGTTTCAATCAATGGGTGGGAAATGGAAAGCTTCCTGATCAAATCAGGAGTCAGGCAATTTTGCCCTCTCTCCTTTGTCTTGTTCGCGTGTTGCATTGAAGCCTTTGCTGAGGCTGTTGTATTATCTTTCCAGTCTGATACACACAAAGCTGAAGGAAGCTGTAGAGGGGGGGAACACAGATCTTTAATGGAAGTTTCTCCTTTCAGCTGCTCACTGTGCAGAATAACTAAAGCGGCTGCTGAATCACATATTCCAACACTTTCTGTTGTGATATATTTAAATCAGCATACTTTACATATTAGCAAACACCCTATCACAACATCCTTCTTTCCTTGTACAAAAAAGTCAATATAGTCTAACCTGAACATTACACAATGAGTAACCCACATGGAACATAATAATTGGCAACTATTACACTGTTTAACATGGAACATTCAACTTCTAACAAGAGCATTTGGAATTTTCACTGTCGCTTGGTCAAAATCCTGGAACTCCCTCCCCAACAGCACTGTGGGTCCACAGGGACTGCAGCAGTTCAAGAAGGCAGCTCACCACCACCTTCACAAGAGCAACTAGGGATGGGCAATAAATGCTGGGCCCAGCCAGCGAGGCCCCCATCCCGTGAATGAATAAATAAAGAGAAAAAAAACTACTTTTGGAGGTGTTGCCTGTGCTTTGTAGTCTCGGAAGAATATTGGTTGCCGGCTGACTCGAGCAGATCTTCCAACTGTCTATTCCTTCACTCTGAGGATTGCATTCAGGCTGACTGTGGACAGTTGTCATTGTGTTCAGTGTGTTGGCCCTGGTTGAGGTGCTGAGGTTGTCAAACTAGCCAGACAGACATCCTGCTGTAACTCGCTGCATTCATGTTGCCCAATTTCTGTGCTCCTCCTCCACCGCCTGGCCTCATGTAACTTGCGACTCCTTTACTGGGTCTCTTGACGATTGCCAGCGGGGACAGATCAATGACTATGTTATGCAAGCCCCAAACAATCCCTGCAGCCAGGATCCAATGTACATCAGCAGCTGCCCAGCAGGAAGTTCAAACTGACCCGTTTGCACTAGTCAGCTCCAGATCAACTCAGGCCCCTAGCTCTAGTGATATTTCATTGGCTGTGGAGACAACACCTAATTTAGCAAGAGAATAATGACCTAGTAAAACATTCATAGAATCATAGGGGCTGCATTTTGCTGCCGTCCCAAAGGTGAGGGGAATGGAGGGGGTCGGAATGGTAGGTAGAGCTGGTGGGGGCTGGGGGAGGTAGGTAGAGCTGGTGGGGGCTGGGGGAGGTAGGTAGAGCTGGTGGGGGCTGGGGGAGGAGGGGGTCGGGATGGTAGGTAGGGTTAGCGGGTCTGGGGGGGGGATGGGCTCAGGATGGCTGGTAGGCCCAGTGGAGGAGGGGGTGGGGATGAAGGGCAGGGCGGCTGGGGGTGGGGGTGGTGGGGTGGGGTGGGTGTAGAATTCCACACCCATTACCTGCCTGCCCTGTCCTCCCCTGCAGGTATTTTATTGCCCACTGAAGCACCTCCTCCCACCACCACTGAGAATTTAACCTTGACAGGGGGAGGCTGGTGCCACGTGTCTAGGTGTGGCTGGGCTGGGTGATGGGGGCAGGGGGATGCCTGCTGCTTGGACACCCTGTATTTTTCAGAGATCCCCCCCAATGTTCAGACCCACTGCATTTTCCTTACCCCCACCCTGTTGACCATAGCCCCTCAAACCCCCAGCGGGTTCTACCATGTTTGTTCAAGTTCCAATGTCATCTTCTCTTCAGGACTTCCTGCAGTTCCAGCAGTGGCCACTGCTCCAGGTGGTGCTTCTGGGTCAAGAGAGCTGGCAGCTGTTTGATTGGCCAGCAGCTCTCGGAGATGGGCTTCACCTCAGACAGGTACTGAAGGCCCATCTGAAGCTAACTAATGGCCTAATGACTGTAAAGTGGCTTTAGGGCGAGCTGGCCACGTGTGGGGGGGCTCGTCATTGACTTTTACGCTGGTGGCCGGGGATCCTGTCCCCCACTTAATATTCAGCCCATAGAATAATGGAAGGTTACAGCACAGAAGGAGGCCATTCAGCCTACAGTGTCCTTGCCAGCTCTCTGCAAGAGGGCTTATTCCCTCCCCCCTCACTGCCCTTTCTCCAATGCCTTGCAAATTTTTCATCTTCAGATAACAATCCAATTCCCTTTTGAAAGCCATGATTTTATCTGCCTCTATGACTCTCTCAGGCAGAGCATTCTAGATCTAACCACTTGCTGTGTGAGAACTTTTTTCCTCTTGTTGCCCCAGGTTCTTTTGCCAATTACCTTATATCTG
Source organism: Carcharodon carcharias (assembly GCF_017639515.1). Taxonomy (NCBI): domain Eukaryota; kingdom Metazoa; phylum Chordata; class Chondrichthyes; order Lamniformes; family Lamnidae; genus Carcharodon; species Carcharodon carcharias. Next base: position 132,826,094 of record NC_054481.1, read on the forward strand.
CGTCCCCTGGTTCTCTACCTTTCTGCCAATGGGAAAACATGATTTCTGTCCACTCTCTCCAAACCCTCATGATTTTTGAATGACACCCTCTATCAAATCTGCTCTCAACCTTCCCTTATCAAAAGGAGAACATTCCTAGCTTCTCCAGTCTCTCCACATAACTGAAACCCCTCAACCCCTGGAACCATTCTCATTCATCTTTTCTGCATTCTCTCTAATGCCTTCACATCCTTTCTAAAGTGTGGTGTGCAGAACTGGATGCAATACTCCATTTATGGCAGAACCAAATTTTATAGCAGGTTTAACCTTCTATTGTGCCCCTATTCATAAAGCCCAGGATCTCGCCTGCCCTTTCTCAAACTGGCTTCCTCCTTCACTAATTCCTATCCTTATAAAACACTGTCACTCCTTCATTCCTGTGGATTCATTGAAAATTACTGGATAAGAAAAGTGCCAGTTAGCAATTTAGAACCAGCAAAAGCAACTGGAACTTGACTTTTTTGTATTCAGTGTGAAAACAGAATCGAACACAAATCTTCAACTTTTCCGAGGTAACTTTGTCTCGTGTATTGGTTAATTAAACTTGCTGAGGGTATAACAAATTATACTCTTCACGGCAAAGTTGGCAAGATGTCATCTTTATATTTTATAACGTGGTCTAGATGGTTACAATTTTCAATACCCATTTCTTTTAATTATGTTTATCTCAGAACTCAAGAACCACCGGCAAAAAATTGACAATATAAAAGCAGCGTAAATTCCTGAATCTCTACCATTATCTAAGGTAGAAGGGAAGTTCTGAATAGAATTTCTGAACTTAAACATGATTATTGTTGTAACACTGGTGACTGTTGAGATATGTGATAAAGTCAAAAAGCTGCCAATTAGTTAATTTTTTTGAGTTTACATATGTCTTGGCCCCCACAATAAAACCTATCCCGAAACAGATAGACAGTTAAACTGATACCCATATTAGACACAGAGGTTCACTTATTTGACTGTGGCACTTAAGAAAGACAAAATGGAACACTAATTATTTTCCAGAGACCAATTGAAAAAAGGCTCACTTCACTGCCTCGAAGATGATCTCTCAATACTAATTACCTAAATATAACGGAGATGTGCAGTAGTCACTCAGTTCCACATTGTAGAGTGCCCACCATTCATAACAACATAGCCCCCAAACTCATGAGCAACATTATGGGAGGTCGCTGGTAGAATAAACATAATTATGTATTTACAGCACATTAGTTTTAAATGCATCTGTATAAGAAATCCAATAGCATCACTGGAGTAGCCGTAGCAGTGACGTCAGGTGCATTTGTCTTTGGGACTCTTTGATGTGTTTATTCAGCAGTGTTTTTTGTAAATGAAGTGCCTGCGAATCGTGCCCACTAACAAAAGAAGCCATTCTGCACACGTGCACAAAATGCATGCAGAATGGCTTGAGAGACACAGACGTCAATGGGCGGTCAGGCTCTTGGAGGAAATGTCTAGAAGCAAAATATATCATTTAACATTCCTAAAAAATACAACATTTGCTTTTGCGATTTTCGGAACTGACCGGTGCCTGGCACAGTTAATTTGCAGCCATAAAGTCACACAGTAAAGTCGCACAGACAAAGGATGGTATTCAGGCTTTACTGTACATTCCGTTTCTAACAAAGCAGACAGTGTCTAAACTGACACTTGAAAAATATGAGGTTAAACGTATATGAGATTCTGCTATAGAGGAGAGAGATGGGGTGTGAGCACGTGTACCACTGCTCTGATAGTTGAAACAAGGCTATCTCTATCTTCAACTATCTGTGATTTAATTGCCTAATTGTCATGCACAGTTTTCCTCAAAATGATGAAAAGACATACTGTCCCTTGTAATAAATAACAAAATTGCTTTTATTTTAACAAAGTGGAATTTGAGATAAATTGTAACTGACTGGAGAAAATTTGCACCATAAATGTTTCTACATAGAAACAGAGGATAACTATGATAACCAGAGTTGTGAAGTTTCCTTTTTAAAAAAAAAGAAATACTGCAAGGTCTTGAATGAAACTAGTTTCCACTAAAAGTTCTGGCTGACAGGAGAGTGGTTGTTGCTATGAGATACAGGAAATGCAGCTTCGAGCTTCTCCTTTTCTGCCTGAATGGCAACAGTTAGTTGTTGAAGAAGCAGGGCAGCACGGAGTAACAACACCTCAAGGGACGCTCAATCTTCCTGACTGCTTCATTGCAAAAACCACCCCAGGGAACTTTTTTCCAGTGGATGAAACATGGAGAGAAGAAAGAGAAGCTTTACTTTTGGTGCGTATGGAGGGTAAGTGCTGGTTCTTACTCTGGGAGGCAAATACTCTACAGCTGATGGGAAATTGAATCGACCAAATACCCAAAAAGCCAGCAAAATCCTATTGGATTCAATTGCTATCCGATGTTCATTTTAGACCCTGTGTCCTTTGCATTTTATTAATTGCCATGAGCAATTATTCTGAAAGATTTTACAAGGAATCATTTATGTTAGATGAGTTACTTTCATTTTGAAACATCCAAAGCTTGACTGGAGTCCTGCTGTAGACAAACGGTGAACTTTATTCCATCTGGCACTTTTGTTCTGACACAAAGACCTTAGTGTTTACCACAGGCAAAATGCATGTGACATGTTCCGGAATAAATCGGTTAAATTAATAAATTAGGCATCAACTCCTGAAATTAGACAAAACTCTATGTTTGCTTAAAATGAATCAAAAGTCACTATGTTTTCATTCATCCAATGTTATTTCAGTTCCTACAGTTAAAGGAATTAAAGCCAGCAGAGTCTTATAATGACCAGGGTGTTCAGGGGCTGAACAAATCAGCAAAGAACAGTTCAGATTCCTCTTCTTCCAGTACTATAATTTGCTGCAGTACCCTGCGTTAGGGAGGGGATTGGGAAGAATCTGCCTGGATTAATGTCCCTGATTTTCACCCTGTGACTGCTACTAGGAAGTGTGTATTTGTCTGAGGGGTGCGTGTGCGTTCATGTGTAAGCAGGATTAATTGGAGCTGTTATTTGTCTCCTTCCCTTTGTTAATGTATTTAATAATGAATATTGTGCAGGTTTACACCTCAACAGTGATCACTTAGATTAGGAAACAGCAAGAGGCTGTTTTCTGTAGAACCTTTTCTTTCTTTATTCTTTCGTGGGATTTGGGCATCACTAGCAAGGCGAAGGCATTTGTTGCCCATCCCTAATTGCCCTTGAACTGAGTGGCTTGCCACCCTATTACAGAGGCTGGAATTATCTTACCCGTCGGCGCCGGGTGTCACGGTGGGTGTGAGCAGACAATACGGTGGGAAGGCCAAAAATCAGCTTCATGCTGTCGTGAAACCAGTTTGTGATCATCTGCTCTGCCCATCGAAGGCGAGACGCATTTCCCATTGCTGCAAGTCAGGATCGATACATCTGTGTCTCATTATAAGCCCCGCTCGCCGGAATCATCCCCCCACGCTGGATTATCCAGGTATGTCAGTGTGATTGCACGGCTGACATGTTTCACACCTGGACGTAAGCGACATGTACCTGGCGAGCTGCACTCCACTCGGGACTTCAAGGTCTGTTTACCTTCCTTGCTTCAGGCAACGCCCACAGTCACCAGCACCAGGCTTCACAGGCGGCACCACAGCACTTTTAGGGGGACTCACGGGCAGGTCTCTACCGACCAGACCAGCCGAAAGGTGGGGGTGACTTTTCAATGGCTGCAGGGCTAGTGTTTGCTTGGGGAAGGGGGAGAAGTGACCTCAGGCAAGGGAAGAGGCTGCAGGGCGAGGGCTGTACTGGGGAAGGGGGGTATCCCAGGGTGTGTGTGTGGGGACACATGTTGATCTGTACAAGTGACCTCAAGATGGTGAGGGCTGAGGAGGCAGTCTCCAGAGGAGATGAGGCCAGATGGAGATGTGAGGGTGTGTGAGAGAGTGAGTGGTGATGTCCCTTGAGCTGGCAGTGAGTGAGATGCCAGTGAATGTGTGATGGGCTTGTGGGTGTTTGAGTTTAGAGTGATGAGATGGTTGCCTTACCCTGGCGGCACAGATGAGATCATTCATCCTCTTTCTGCATTGGATGACCAACATCTTCTGTGCAGCATTGGCACTGATCACCACTGCCACCGCCTCCCAAGTCAGAATGGTGAGACTGATGGGCCTCTTGTGGCCTCATGTCTATATTGCATTGTGTGTGGTGGTAGAGCACAGAGGGCATCCCTGCGGGCCTATGTGGTGTCCAGGGATGCATCGCTGCATTGGGGGTCCACAGTCTTCTTCGTTTTGGGGGGGCCACGTCTTCACTGGAGCAGTCCTGTGCTGCAAGCGTTGAGAAGTGTGCATGCGGCTGCAGTTTAAATATGGCGCCTGGCTTGAGGGAGTGTAGAGGTAGCACCATAGTGGGCAAATCGGAGGTTGACCACCAGCAAGATGGCGTGTTTCTGTGGCTGCATAATTAATGAGGTCAGAATGGGACTACATGGCACGAACGCACATAAACCCTCCTTTTTCCTGTGTGTTACTGCACTGATTCCACTCACAGGGCAGCTAGGAGTCAACCACATTGCTGTGGGTCTGGAGTCACATGTAGGCCAGACCAGGTAAGGGTGGCAGATTTCCTTTCCTAAAGGGCATTAGTGAACCAGATGAGTCTTTACAACAATTGATAATAGTTTCTGGTCACCATTACTGAGAGTAGCTTTTAATTCCAGATTTATTAACTGATTTAAATTCTACCAGACGCCATAGTGCCTTCCTGAACCACTGCAGTCCCTGTGGTGTAGGTACACCCACAGGGAGTTCCAGGATTTTGACCCAGCTACAGTGAAGGAACGGCCGATATATTTCCAAGTCGGGATGGGGAGTGGCTTGGAGGGGAACTTCCAGGCGGGGGTGAAGACACTGCCTGAGTCAGTGCTCTCCCATCTATCTTGGATTTGGAGGTTTGTGGGATGAAGATTTGTGCTTGGTCCTGATTCCATCGAAGTCCATGTCAATATGGGACATTGTTTTCAAACAAATAAACAAGTCACTTACTTTTACACCACACGCAATGCAATATAGACATGAGTTTATTCATGGTATTCACTGTGTGACTGACCCATTAGCCCTGGAACACACCCTGTATTCTAGCGGCAGCTTTGATTAAAATTATTCATATAAAGATGTTTTTGACAAATGAAGGACAGGGCAGGCTGAGAAAGTACAGAATAAAGCGGACAGGATCCTGGGCTTTATAAATAAAATTTATAAATAAAATCCTGAACTTTATAAGGAAGTTATGGTAAACATTCATGGAACAATGATTTGGTCTCAACTGGAGTATTGTGTCCAAGTCAGACAGTACGCTAGAGGAATGAAGCATTAGAGAGAGTGAAGAAAAGATTCACAAGAATGGTTCTGGGGATGAGGGACTTCAGTTAAGACAAAGATGGATTGCAGAAGTTGAGGCTGTTCTTCTTAACGAGAAGGTTGAGAGGAGATTTGATAGAGGTGATCAAAATCATGAGGGGTCCGGGCAGAGTAAATTGAGAGAAACTGTTCCCATTGGTGGAAGGGCCAAGAACCGGACGATACAGATTTAAGATGATTGACAAAAGACTCAAAGGTGACATGAAGAAAAGCTTTTGTAAGCAGTGAGTGGTTAGGATCTGGAAGTCACTGCCTGAGAGTATGTTGGAGGCAGATTCAGTTTGTGAGTTTCAGGAAGGAATGGGATAATTATCTGCAGAAAAAATTTCAGGGCTTTGGGGAAAGATGGTGGAGTGGGATTGGCCGAGTTGTTCTTGCAGAGATCTGGAATGGATATGACTGGTCAAGTGGCCTCATTCTAAACTGTAATCATTCTATGATGAAAGGCTTGCATTTCTATAGCACTTTACATCACTTCAGGGTGTCCCAGAGCACTTTACAGCCATTGAAGTACTTTTTGAAGTGTAGTCACTAATGTAGGAAATTTGTGCATAGCAAGATCTCGCAAACAGCAAGGTGTTAATGAGTAGATCATCTGTTTTATGATGTTTATTGAGGATCAACATTGGCCAGATCACCAGAGGGACCTCCCCTGCTCTCTTTGATAATGTTACGATGGGACCTTTCACGCCTGACTGAGAGGGAAGACGGGGTCTTGGTTGAACATCTCATCCAAAAGACAGCAGCTTCAACAGTGCAGCACTCTCTCAGTACTGCCAAGTGTGTCAGTCTATACCTTTGTGCTCAGGTCCTGGAGTGGAACTTGAATCTGCAACCTGCTGTTTCAGAGGTGACTAACTGAGCCGCAGCTGCAGTGGAATATGGTTGGGTTCTGTATATTTTTCAAGGAAGGTACAGATTTTATATTCCAATTAGCAAGTTCAATGACACTCCAACACTCCACCTTCAAAGCAAGTAGCTGGACTGCTTCAAGCAGGAATCCTGTTGTGGTGCCAAATGAGAGCCTAAAAAATACTGGCCCGTGACTTGCTTCAGTGCTACCTTGAGATGGATTCTCATACAGAACATGGGAACTCCCTTTACAAATTAAAATTGTTCCAGTGCAGCTGCAAAAATAATTAATTCTGGCCATATACAGGCTCTCATGATTTTACAGGGCTTCTTTCCAAAGGCAATATGACCCACTCATTTCAAATTGTGAAATATACTGCTGGGGCAAACAGCCACCAAAATCATACTTAGAAGTGAAACACGATTATTCATATCCAACTGGACAGTTTCTTTTTAATAAGCATTGTCCTTTTTTTTTAGGTCATACGAATTTTTGGCACCGTGCCTTGCTTGGGGAGACGATGGCCACTTTAGGGGATTTTGCCCAGCTTTATCCTTGTTGTCTCCAGAATGTACTGGCTCAGTTTGGGTTAAGGTTTCACAGGAGTCAGCCAGAGGCTGGTGATTCGCCATGGAGACATCCAATCCTGATTCCTTTCCCAGCTCATATTCTCACATTTCCCTTTCTTATCAGTGACTGCTGGATAGTGGGTTGAGTTTTTCCAGCCCATGGGAAGTGGTCTGGGAGGTGCAGGGGCAATAAAAATCATGGCAAGCTGGGTTAGAATGGCTACCCAACCCAACACGGTCACGCTGTCTGGGCATTCTACCCATGGTGAGACTGGACAGGTTGTCCGCTCCAAGGAAGCGGGAGTCCAATTTCCATAACTAAAGGCCCCACCTTATGATACTATCAGCGCCTTGCCGATGGATTAACCCCCCCCCTCCGCCAACGCTCCGACCTCCCCCAACCCTACTGCTGTGTGAGGAAGCTGAGGATAAACAGCGTGGTCTGGCAGAAGCCGGTGGGAGTGGGTTGGGGAGGGCATTGGGATAAGGAAGGTTTCACTGAAGATAGAGGGTGCTGCAGCCTGGGAAGCGAGCCTCCGCACTCAGCCCCTGTGATATTGTTCACAGATTTTTTTTACCACCTATCTGCTCAGAGCCCCTGGTCTCCTGCCTTCTTCGGAGGCAGCCCCCTCTCCTGGTGGCACTGCTGGTTGCTGACTGTTGGCCCCCTGTCCATAAAAGGATCACAGCCCCAATGGCAGCCACTTAACTGGCTGCTTCAGTGAAACATGGCCCCAGATCCGAACGTCCACTGACTTGGGGTTTCTCCCCCGCTTCCAGTCCCATCGGTCAGCCTGATGCCTCCACAAAATCCCAGCCAGTTAATGTGAAAGGGTACGGTGGCTTTCTTCACCCCCTCCCTAACTTGCAGTATCCCAGCAGCTATCTAAACAGGGCAGGGGTCAAACTGTGGCCTTCCTGCTACAAATGGTATTGTGGCAAATGGACTAACGTATCATTCAGAGAGTTGACTTCTGCATGTTTTAAAAAGAAAGGATAAATATTCAAACATTTGGCACAATGCTAACATGGATGCTAACTTTGCTCAAGTGCTTACCTTGTGAGTCTTTCCTTTGAGCCAGAAGGTTGTGAGTTCAAGCCCCACTCCAGGATTTAAGCAACATAATCTAGGCTGCAGCATCAGTGAGGGAGTGCTGCATTGTCAGGGGTGTCACCTTTTGGGTGAGATATTAAACTAAGGCCTGTCTAACCATTCAGATGTCTTAGAATGATACAGCACAGTAGGAGACCATTTGGCCCATTTTGTAATTTTCCAAACCCACAACCACTACCATCTAGAAGGACAAGGGCAGCAGATAGGTGGGAACACCACCACCTGGAAGTTCCCCTCCAAGTCACTCACCATCCTGACTTGGAAATATATCACCGTTCCTTCACTGTCGCTGGGTCAAAATCCTGGAACTCCCTCCCTAACAGCACTGTGGATGTACCTACACCACATGGACTGCAGCGGGTCAAGTACTCACCACCATCTTCTCAAGGGCAACTGGTGATGGGCAATAAATGTTGGACTAGTCAGTGACACTCACATCCCATGAATGAATAAAAAAACACCTTGAGCCAGGATGTTCAAGGAGTGATTCATTGGGGGTGTTCAAAATGATGAGGAGTTTTGACAGAGTAGATCAGGAGAAACTGATTCCACTGGCAGGAGGGTCACTAACTAGAGGGCACAGATTTAACACAATTGTCAACAAAATCCAGGGCTATGGAGAAAGAGGAGGAGAGTGTGGCTGATTAAATAGTTCTATCAAAGAGCCAACACAAGCATGATGGGCCAAATGGCCTCCTTCTATGCTGTATCATTCTTGGACTCTATGCCATTTTAGTCCTATTGTTTGATTCTTGCACCATATTAATAGGCACAAATCTACAAGCTAGCAAGAGCCATGCAGGCAGCAGTGGTGAGAGTGATGTGTGAGAGTGATGTGTGAGAGTGATGTGTGAGAGTGATGTGTGCCCGCTGGCTGTGACCTCTGATGTTGACAACAGTGAAGTTACTGTACACCTGAAAATTGATTGAAGCTGTTAAGAATTTGTTTTCACACACAGTTAATTATGAACTTAATTATTGCAGGGAATTCATGGTCATTATTGATGAGCTGCAGGGCGAGTGATCTTGTGAGGTTGTAATCTCTACCTTGAATATTCTGAATTTGGTGCATTTGATTTTTTTCTGGTGCATCATGATTTGTAGCTAACCTCAAGTGGCAAAATAATGTCACAGCTGTACTAGAAATTAGAGTATTGAATCTCCCTGGAATATTCCAGATTAAATCCCAACCCTGACTATAGGTTGAAGTGAAACCTCAACGGATGACACACTAACTGCGAACAAACTGTGAAGAGTTGAGATGAATCAGTCTCTTGAAAGGAGAGCATTACTGCCTTGCAGAATGTCAGACCATTGTACAGTGTAAGAGTCAATAATCAGAGTATCCAGACTGTCCCACTTGCAAATTAGCCTGTGTTAGATGATGGATGGATAATGTGTAAGAAAGGCAGAATCATTGCATCTTTGGTCGTTCTCCTCATGGCTTTTCTTAAGCTTCAAGTACGTCAACCTATATACATAAAACATAAGAAATCACAGCAGGAGTGGACTATATGACACTCAAATTTGCTTAATAAAATCATGGCTGATAACCAGCCTTAACTCCACTGTTCCACCCACTGCCCATTTCCCTTGATTTCCTGAGAGAACAAAAATCTGTCTATCCTACTCAACGGTTCAACAATGGATCATCAACACCCCTTTGGGTAGCGAATTCAAAACATTCACCACCCATCGAGGGAGGAAATTTCACATCTCAGCTGCCAATAAGATCCTGTTTCCAGAGACTTTTCCTGCCCACCCCCCCCCACACAACCAGCCCCCCACCAAGCGCAACCCCCCCTTCCCCCCCCCCCCACCACCCCCCCCCCCCCCCCCCCCCCCACCCCAACCACCCCCCCCGCCACCTGTTCTAGGTTCCCCAGGCCCAGGGAAACAAACCCTCTGGGCAGAATTTCCTGCCTGTTGGGTGGGTGGGCCTGACCCCATCTCTGGTGGGCAGGGAGCCGATCCCCGCCGGAGAAGCGGGCCCCGCCGGAGAAGTGGGCCCCGTCGCCATTTTAATTGGGCAGGCCAATGAAAGCCCACCCAGCGTGACGTCTGGCGGAAAGCACTATGGGCTCCCTGTGCGGGGATGGGGCAGGGGGATTCCCCAAAAGCGAGAGTGCACTCTTTCACACATGCGCACGATAGAGCGCACATCCCCCTGAGGCTAAGTGCAGCCTCAGGGAGATCGCTGACAGTTGTATAAACATTAAAAATAGAAAAATAAAATCCTTAACATGTCCCCCTCACGTGACAATGTCACACGAAATGGGGCATGTTCATAAATTACAGTAGAACTTTATTAAACTTTTTAAAACCCTACATGAAGCCTCATCCCAACAGTGGATGAGGTTTCATGTTTTCTCTATTTGCCCCCAGAGGCTCCTGGCCGACCCACCAACCTTAAGGTTAGACAGACAGGCCCCTTAATTGTTTCAATGATCCTGTCAATGGCCTCAATTGGCCATTGACAGGTCGGCGGGCCCACAGCTGATTTAGCTGCACCCCCGCCTTCCTGAAAATTTAAATGGGGCAGGATGACGTTGGGGGTTCCGCCTGACATCACCGCGCGTCATTTTACTCATCAGCAAGCGGGTCCCGCCCCCTGCTCACTGACGGCAAAATTCAGCTCTCAGTGTCTACCCAACCAAACCCCTTCAAAATCTTGTGAGTTTCACTGAGGTCAGCTCTACTGCTCCTCCTAACTTTCAAGTGTTGAAATCCAAATTCATCAAATCATTTCCTATTCAAACTCATTCTTTTCCAGGATCTTTAAAATCCATGACTTTCTTACTTCATTCAGCCTTACATTGCTATTACAGGCTTTTAAACTCCAGCTTCCCATTATATTGGCACACATGAGCGAGAAGAGAATAGAGAAATTTGGTGCTGTGTAGGAGGAGTTCATTAGACAATAGGCAAAGTGAAGTGTTTGCAACTATCTTCAGCCAGAAGTCTCAAGTGGATGATATTATCTCGGCCTCCTCCAAGAAATGGCTGTAAACACTGGATATAACTGTGATAGTGCCCTCTCATATACATACACAAATGGCCATAAAAATGTGCTATTAGAGCTATGTATGTTGAAAATGTTCCAGTGGTTGGAGTCATAGCTAGCACAAAGGAAGATGGTTGTTAGAGGCAAATCATCTCAGCCTCAGAACATCGCAGGAATTGTCCTCGGCCCAACCATCTTCAGCTGCTTCCTCAATGGCCTTCCTTCCATCATAAGGTCAGAAGTTGGAATATTCACTAATGATTGCGCAGTGTTCAATACCATGCATAGCTCCTCAGATAATGAAATAGTTTGTGCCCATATGCTGCAGGTTCTGGAGGTCACCATTGACTAGACCAGACTTATAAATACTGTGACTACAAAAGCAGATCAGAGGCTGGGAATACTGTGGAGTGTGACTCACTTCTTGACTCCCCAAAGCCTGTCCACCATCCACAAGGCAGAAATGTGTGATGGAATACTCTCTATTTGCCTGGATGAGTGCAGCTCCAGCAACACTCAGGAGTTCGGCACCATCCAGGACAAAACAGCCCACTTGATTGGCATCCCAGCTGCCATCTTCAACATTCACTCCCTCCACCACTGTCGCACAGTAGCAGCGGTGTGTACCATCTACAAGATGCACCGCAGAAACTCACCAAATCTCCTTTAACAGTACCTTCCAAATCTGTGGCCTCTAAAACCTATAAGGACAAGGGCAGCAGACACGTAGGAACGCCACCAGCTGCAAGTTCCCCTCCAAATCACTCATCGTCCTAGCTTGGAAATATATCACCGTTCCTTCACTGTCACTGGGTCAAAATCCTGGGACTCCCTTCCTAACAGCACTGTGGGTGTACCTACACCACATGGACTGCAGCGGTTCAAGAAGGCAGCTCACCACCACCTTCTCAGGGGCAATAATGCAGATCTTGCCAGCAACACCTACATGAATTAATAAAAAAAAGGAAAGGGCTGAGGTCTGAGGGTTGGGAGCATCTTAGAATTCAGCAAAGGAGGACCAAGGGGTTGATAAAGAAGGGGAAAATAGAGTACGAGAGTAAGCTTGCAGGGAACATAAAAACTGACTGTAAAAGTTTCTATAGGTATGTGAAGAGAAAAAGATTGGTGAAGACAAATGTAGGTCCCTTACAGTCAGAAAAAGGGGAATTTATAATGGGGAACAAAGAAATGGCTGACCGACTAAATACATACTTTGGTTCTGTCTTCACAAAGGAGGACACTAATAACATGCCAGAAGTGTTGGGGAACACAGGGTTTAGTGAGAGGGAGGAACTGAAAGAAATCAGTATTAGTAGGGAAATGGTGTTGGGGAAATTGAAGAGATTGAAGGCCAATAAATCCATGGAGCCTGATGATCTACATCCCAGAGTGCTTAAGGAAGCGGCCCTAGAAATAGTGGATGCATTGGTAGTCATCTTCCAAGATTCTGTAGACTCTGGAACAGTTCCTACAGATTGGAGGGTAGCTAATGTAACCCCCCTATTTAAAAAGGGAGGCAGAGAGAAAACAGAGAATTATAGACCAGTCAGCCTGACGTCAGTAGTGGGGAAAATTCTAGAGTCTATTATAAAAGATTTAATAGCTGAGATGTGGAAAACAGTGGCAGAATCGGACAGAGTCAGCATGGATTTATGAAAGGGAAATCATGCTTGACAAATCTACTGGAATTTTTCAAAGATGTAATTAGTAGAGTAGATGAGAGGGAGCCAGTGGATGTGGTTTATTTGGACTTTCAGAAGGCTTTCGACAAAGTCCCACATAAGAGATTGGCGTGAAAAATTAAAGCACATGGGATTGGGGGTAGTGTTTTGAGATGGATAGAAAATTGGTTGGCAGACAGGAAACAAAGGGTAGGAATAAACGGGTCTTTTTCCGAATGGCAGACAGTGACTAAAGGGGCACCGCAGGGATTGGTGCTGGGACCCCAGTTATTCACAATATATATTAATGATTTAAATGAGGGAATTAAATGTAATATCTCCAAATTTGCAGATGACACAAAGCTGGGTGGGAGGGTGAGCTGTGAGGAGGATGCAGAGATGCTTCAGTGTGATTTGGACAAGCCGAGTGAGTGGGCAAATGCATGGCAGATGCAATATAATGTGGATAAATGTGAGGTTATCCATTTTGGTAGCAAAAACAGGAAGGCAGGTTATTATCTGAATGGCTATAAATTGAGAGAGGGGAATGTGCAACGATACCTGGGTGTCCTTGTACACCAGTCACTGAAGGTAAGCATGCAGGTGCAGCAGGCGGTAAAGAAGGCAAATGGTATGTTGGCCTTCGTAGCCAGAGGATTCGAGTACAGGAGCAGGGATGTCTTGCTGCAATTGTACAGGACCTTGGTGAGACCACACCTGGAATATTGTGTGCAGTTTTGGTCTCCTTATCTGAGGAAGGGTGTTCTTGCTATAGAGGGAGTGCAGCAAAGGTTTACCCAACTGATTCCTGGGACTGACATATGAGGAGAGATTGAGTCAATTAGGATTATATTCGCTGGAGTTCAGAAAAATGGGGGGAATCCCATAGAAACCTATAAAATTCTAACAGGACTAGACAGGGTAGATGCAGGAAGGATGTTCCCGATGGTGGGGGAGTCCAGAACCAGGGGTCACAGTCTGAGGATATGGGGTAGACCATTTAGGACTGAGATGAGGAGAAATTTCTTCACCCAGAGAGTGGTGAGCCTGTGGAATTCACTACCACAGAAAGTAGTTGAGACCAAAACATTGTATGTTTTCAAGAAGGAGTTAGATACAGCTCTTGGGGTGAAAGGGATCAAAGGGTATGGGGAGAAAGCGGGAGCAGGCTATTGAGTTGGATGATCAGCCATGATCATAATGAATGGCGGAGCAGGCTCGAAGGGCCGAATGGCCTACTCCTACTCCTAGTTTCTATGGCTGAGTGCTGCGTGGAGTATAAAACTGGCATAAATGGGCTGAGTGGCCTGTTTCTGCACTCTAGCTTGTACAAAATTTTATGTAATCACAATTTTGATTTATTTCACTCTTTACGACCTAGAAAATATCCTGTACAATAATGTTCCCCTTTTACCTGTTTCTCAATATCAAGGAAAAATATGCCTGTAGGTTTAATCCTTTTCATACTTTTATATAATATATAGGAATACTAATATTTCTACTGTGACTGTGCTTTTGATCTGCTTGGGTAATTTTGACTCGCTCATTTGTGCTTTGTAGCCCTGCAATGTAAAAGTTATATTGACCTGTCAGCTTGTATTATTAACTTTGAGGTCCTTCACTTGATTCCATTGTTTTCTACGGAAAAGAATGCAGGACAGAATCAGTACACAGAACATATTGTGAGTTCTATATGATCGGATCACACGATCCCCTGCTGTGGTGCCAAATGTGGCTTTGTGATGATTTGGAAGTGTAATAAGACCGGCAATATAACATACACTTCACCACCACCCCACCCCCAGTTAGGCAGTCCCACTTTTGCCGTAGCTTGTCTACATTGGGTCCACCGCTCACTAGCACTGGTTGCTTTGTGTTCCTGTTACAGAGCATGGATCGGCAGTGAGAGAGTGACAAGGAAGGCACATCTATTTCTCCAATTTTTTAACGGATGGTTAATGTTAATGGTGGCAGCCTATCACAGCATATCGTAGGGTAAGGGTTAAACTGAGGAGCGTGTTGTAGCCAAGGAATTGGTTTAAAAGATTAACTATAGGATTATATCAAACTTTTTACTGTACATGCACTCTTGATACTAACAGCAGTTTGGTTAATAAATTGATCATTTATACATGTGTTTTAACTATGGTATAGTTTTTGACATGTGTTCCTCCATGAAGTGACTATGCACATCAATGTTACAGACGTGACTGTCTCAAGATGAAATAAAAAATGCCTAATTTTATCGAAGTTGTTCATCTTTGAGCACTCCATCCAGTGAGACTAGGGGCAGAAAACCAAACGTTGGAGTAAGTGTGGAGTAGAGTAGGAAGCTGAGCGTACGTGTTGTGGGGTCTAGGAGATGAGGAAAGACTAGAGAGTCTCAAGCCTGGAAAAGAAGCATTAAGAGACAATCATACAGGAGGATTATAAGATTGTAAATGTATAGAAAAAGTGAATCTGGAAAACTGCTTTGAATTAATTTGAGAGTAGAACAAAGAGTCACAAGTCAAAATAATGAAAGGTAATATTAAGACTGAGATTGGGAAGCTTTTCTTTGTCCAAAGAGCACAGGAGGAATAGACTGCTGGACAGTGCAAAAACCCTGGGATCATTTAGGAACTAATTGAATACTAGGGTAGGGAGTCCTCGGGCCTTTCAGGATGAATATAATAGAACGGACTGAATCATTTATATTGCCTCTCCTTGTTCTTCCTACCGCAATACCTCATTTCACACTTCTCTCACCTTCCCTGTGTCTGGCCATTTAACCAGCCTGCCTATGTCCTTCTGAAGTCTGTTATCCTCATCGATTATTACATTTCTGAGTTCTGTGTCATCTGCAAACTTTGAAATGATGCCTGTATATCGACTTCTAGGTCATAAATACATATCAGAAATGATAGTGGTTTTAATCCTTACTCTGGCCTGTGTACTCCCCTTCACTCTGTTCATCATTACTATCTGTTTTCTGTTTCTTGGCCAATTCTGTTTCCGTATTGACACTGTTGGTTTGATCCTATGGGTTTTAATTTTACTGACAGGTCTATCATGTAGTACTTTATCAAAAGCCTTTTAAAGTCCATTTGTATAACATCAAACCACACCAACCTCATCAATGTGATTTTAATTTTCTGCGAGGAAGGTGGTGAGTTAGAGTTGGAGACTTGGCAATAGATCTTGGCTTCAAGCTTTTAAAACTGAAGACCATAATTTACCTTATCATGGTTTTTATGGCCTGACAGGTTATCTAATCTCAAATCAATGGAAATCTCTCATTCCATTTAAAGTGTGCAAGCATGAGTTGATGAACAAAATACCAAATTTACAGGAAGTGTTTGGGGCTAATAACAAGGAGGTTACAGTAGAAATGTTGATGCGATCTCAGGAGACCCCTCCACTTCTCAGGAGTTACATATAGCATCCAAGAGAAGAGGCTAGAAATAATCACCTAAACCCTTGAGTTATAACACAATTAGCCTTGTTAGTAAGAGCTTGACATTGACCAAATACTTTTAGTCAAAGGTCGATTACTTTCTGTGAAAGAATAGACGGTTTGTTCTTCTAGGAGTGCAGAAGTTTCTTGTTGACGTGATTTGGGGGATTTTAAAATATGTGAGCAAAAACAGACAAGTTTCATAGCAACAGATTTCTTTGCAGTAAACCAGAAGATGCAGAGAATTAATTGTTTGTAAAGAGCACATACACAAGGTTCATTGTTCCTTCGCAATTTGAACTAGATTATTGTGCAAGATTTATTTTGATGTTGCTCTGGGTTTCAGTGACTGTGAAATGCCACATGGTGAGCAAACCACAATTAAAATTAAAAAGTTTGAGGATTCCAATACAAAGACAAACCTGGAGGTCAAAAAACCTTTTCAAACATTAGTCTCCATGTTATGCCTGTATTTTGGGCAAGAAAAATATTTATGGAAGCCACATCTGAGCTTATTTGGCTGAGCTTTGTGGAAATTATATACATCCCAGATTTCATCTTCTGTTATCAGAGTTAGTTAATCTCAGGCACGGTCTGTAGGGATGCTGCAAATAGGATCAGGGCTCTGAGGAAGGAAATCTGCCAAGATTCCTGCTCATGATTGCTGTATAAGGTCGCCGATGGGAATGGACTCATATGGACTATGTCAGGGAAGAATTGGACTTTGCTGTGAAGCCCTGGAAGCTAAATAGAATAATGTCACTTGGGACAGGTGCAGGAGCTTTACTCCATCGAGCACTTAATATCTTCAGGGATGGAGGGTAAAATATTGGCAACGTTAGAGAATAGGAGTGGCTGATGCAGAAGTTCTGAATTTCAACATCTTCTGGCCTAGGGAATTGGGGAGTATTCATACAGAATTTTCATTCTGGCCAAATGAGAGGGGCACAGTTCACAGCGTGTGTGTAGAGCAGTGGGCCAGTCATGTGATATGACTTATCTGGGAGTTATGCTTTTCCTCAATGTTATACAAGTACATGGTCAGTTTGCATTGACTAACTTTTACAACTGATTGCATAAACCTGACTTCAATAAAATGAGCATCTTCCTGATTAATCACACCATAATATTGGAATCTAACACTGGTCTTGTATCAGTGGCGAAATAGAAAATGATAATGAGAACATAGTTTAATATTTGAAAGCATAGGAGATATTTTGTGTCTAGAAATGTGAAGTTGCTTTCAGTGATGAAGGTACTGGCCAATACAGAGCATGTTTCATGTAAAAATGCAGCTCCTGCAGGCTGTGGGATCAATTTCATCCTTTGCTGTGAATCCATAAAACGTTTAACTGAAATTGTGCCTCAAAAATCAATGGAATTGAATGAAATCGCAGCTTTAAAGGTTGTCTGAATCCACACTGGTGACACAGAGCACTATCCACAAGGGGCTGTTCTGTTATTATAAAGAATGGACAGTAAAATTTGAATGGATAAGATGCCGTGGTGCTAAAATATGCTTCGCGTTCCACGTGACAAAAATTCCAGTCCAAAGTACCATGTGATGTGAATCAATCGCAAAGATATTCGGGCTAGGTTGCCATGGTAACAACACCAGCTTTGCCAGAAGCGTGAGCAAGTCACATCAGGGAACACTGATCTCACTGATAAAGCTGACTTCGAATTCATACAGAGCACACCTGCTCACCACCATCGAAATGGGGCAATAGTTTGTCATGGTATTGCAATGTGGGTTCTCCACTTCTCCACTAATACTAAAGGGATCCAGCACTTCTCATCACTTGCGAGGCCAAAGCAGCGAAATCATAATTCTCTGACTCAGTTTAATCACATTGAGCTTGGTTTCCTTAAGCGTCATGCTACACTGCAGACCCTGTGTCGGAGCAGCTGTGTCATGTGAAAACAAATCTACAATATACGTGGCTCCAGATGGAATGTCAACAGAATATTCAGATTCCACATGTGTTGGTGTAATTTGACGTCATTAAAAGGGATTATAATTGTATGGCTTGTAACACAAACTAAAGGCCGGGGTGGCCTCAAGCACTTAGTTGCTATGGTAAACTGCACTAAAACATGGCTTAAGAAGGGCAAGAATTGCAGCTAAATATTCCTGCTTATAGGGTTTTTGGACAGAATAGAGAGAGGGTTTAAAAAACAGCGGTGGGGGTCACAATATTGGTTAAAGAAATAATCACAGCTTTGGAGAGAGATGATTTTGTAGCAGGGTCATCAAATGAGGCCACATGGGTTTGACCAAGGAATAAAAATAGGGGCAGCTATGTGTGGGGAGTGCACTCCAAACACTGAGAGGAAGATAAAGAGCAAATATATAGGCAAATTACTAATAAGTGCAAAAACAAAAAGACAGTAACAATAGGGGATTTCAACTACCTTAATTTTAACTGGGATAAATTCAGTGTAAAAGGCATAGAGGGAGCAGAATTTTTTTAATGCATTCAGGAGAACCTTTTTAGCAAGTATGTGGCAAACCCAACAAAAGAAGAGGCATAAAACAAAAACAGAATTACCTGGAAAAACTCAGCAGGTCTGGCAGCATCGGCAGAGAAGAAAAGAGTTGACGTTTCGAGTCCTCATGACCCTTCGACAGAACTTGCGTTCGAGTCCAAGAAAGAGTTGAAATATAAGCTGGTTTAAGGTGTGTGTGTGGGGGGCAGAGAGATAGAGAGACAAAGAGGTGGAGGGGGGGGGGGTGGGGGTGTGTGGTTGTAGGGACAAACAAGCAGTGATAGAAGCAGATCATCAAAAGATGTCAACGACAATAGTACAATAGAACACATAGGTGTTAAAATTAAAGTTGGTGATATTATCTAAACGAATGTGCTAATTAAGAATGGATGGTAGGGCACTCAAGGTATAGCTCTAGTGGGTTTTTTTTTATATATAATGGAAATAGGTGGGAAAAGGAAAATCTTTATAATTTATTGGAAAAAAAAGGGAAGGGGGAAACAGAAAGGGGGTGGGGATGGGGGAGGGAGCTCACGACCTAAAGTTGTTGAATTCAATATTCAGTCCGGATGGCTGTAAAGTCCCTAGTCGGAAGATGAGGTGTTGTTCCTCCAGTTTGCGTTGGGCTTCACTGGAACAATGCAGCAAGCCAAGGACAGACATGTGGGCAAGAGAGCAGGGTGGAGTGTTGAAATGGCAAGCGACAGGGAGGTTTGGGTCATTCTTGCAGACAGACCGCAGGTGTTCTGCAAAGCGGTCGCCCAGTTTACGTTTGGTCTCTCCAATGTAGAGGAGGCGACATTGGGAGCAACGGATGCAGTAGACTAAGTTGGGGGAAATGCAAGTGAAATGCTGCTTCACTTGAAAGGAGTGTTTGGGTCCTTGGACGGTGAGGAGAGAGGAAGTGAAGGGGCAGGTATTGCATTTTTTGTGTGGGCATGGGGTGGTGCCATAGGAGGGGGTTGAGGAGTAGGGGGTGATGGAGGAGTGGACCAGGGTGTCCCGGAGGGAGCGATCCCTACGGAATGCCGATAAGGGGGGTGAAGGGAAGATGTGTTTTGTGGTGGCATCATGCTGGAGTTGGCGGAAATGGCGGAGGATGATCCTTTGAATGCGGAGGCTGGTGGGGTGATAAGTGAGGACAAGGGGGACCCTATCATGTTTCTGGGAGGGAGGAGAAGGCGTGAGGGCGGATGCGCGGGAGATGGGCCGGACACGGTTGAGGGCCCTGTCAACGACCGTGGGTGGAAAACCTCGGTTAAGGAAGAAGGAGGACATGTCAGAGGAACTGTTTTTGAATGTAGCATCATCGGAACAGATGCGACGGAGGCGAAGGAATTGAGAGAATGGGATGGAGTCCTTACAGGAAGCAGGGTGTGAGGAGCTGTAGTCGAGATAGCTGTGGGAGTCGGTGGGTTTGTAATGGATATTGGTGGACAGTCTATCACCAGAGATTGAGACAAAGAGGTCAAGGAAGGGAAGGGAAGTGTCAGAGATGGACCACGTGAAAATGATGGAGGGGTGGAGATTGGAAGCAAATTAATAAATTTTTCCAAGTCCTGACGAGAGCATGAAGCGGCACCGAAGTAATCATCGATGTACCGGAGAAAGAGTTGTGGAAGGGGGCCGGAGTAGGACTGCAACAAGGAATGTTCCACATACCCCATAAAGAGACAGGCATAGCTGGGGCCCATGCGGGTACCCATAGCCACACCTTTTATTTGGAGGAAGTGAGAGGAGTTGAAGGAGAAATTGTTCAGTGCGAGAACAAGTTCAGCCAGACGGAGGAGAGTAGTGGTGGATGGGGATTGTTCGGGCCTCTGTTCGAGGAAGAAGCTAAGGGCCCTCAGACCATCCTGGTGGGGGATGGAGGTGTAGAGGGATTGGACGTCCATGGTGAAGAGGAAGCGGTTGGGGCCAGGGAACTGGAAATTGTTGATGTGACGTAAGGTGTCAGAGGAATCACGGATGTAGGTGGGAAGGGACTGGACAAGGGGAGAGAGAAGGGAGTCAAGATAACGAGAAATGAGTTCTGTGGGGCAGGAGCAAGCTGAGACGATCGGTCTACCGGGGCAGTTCTGTTTGTGGATTTTGGGTAGGAGATAGAAGCGGGCCGTCCGAGGTTGGGCGACTATCAGGTTGGAAGCTGTAGGAGGGAGATCCCCAGAGGAGATGAGGTCAGTGACAGTCCTGGAAACAATGGCTTGATGTTCAGTGGTGGGGTCATGGTCCAGGGAGAGGTAGGAGGAAGTGTCTGCGAGTTGACGCTCAGCCTCCGCGAGGTAGAGGTCAGTGCGCCAGACAACAACAGCACCACCCTTGTCAGCGGGTTTGATGACAATGTCAGGGTTGGACCTGAGAGAATGGAGTGCAGTAAGTTCAGAGAGAGACAGGTTAGAATGGGTGAGAGGAGCAGAGAAATTGAGACGACTAATGTCGCGCCGACAGTTGACCTTGGCTTGCTGCATTGTTCCAGTGAAGCCCAATGCAAACTGGAGGAACAACACCTCATCTTTCGACTAGGGACTTTACAGCCTTCTGGACTGAATATTGAATTCAACAACTTTAGGTCGTAAGCTCCCTCCCCCATCCCCACCCCCTTTCTGTTTCCCCCTTCCCTTTTTTTTTCCAATAAATTATAAAGATTTTCCTTTTCCCACCTATTTCCATTATATATATATAAAAAAAACCCACTAGAGCTATACCTTGAGTGCCCTACCATCCATTCTTAATTAGCACATTCGTTTAGATAATATCACCAACTTTAATTTTAACACCTATGTGTTCTATTGTACTATTGTCATTGACATCTTTTGATGATCTGCTTCTATCACTGCTTGTTTGTCCCTACAACCACACACCCCCACCCCCCCCTCCACCTCTTTGTCTCTCTATCTCTCCGCCCCCCACACACACACCTTAAACCAGCTTATATTTCAACTCTTTCTTGGACTCGAACGCAAGTTCTGTCGAAGGGTCATGAGGACTCGAAATGTCAACTCTTTTCTTCTCCGCCGATGCTGCCAGACCTGCTGAGTTTTTCCAGGTAATTCTGTTTTTGTTTTGGATTTCCAGCATCCGCAGTTTTTTTGTTTTTAAAAGAAGAGGCATTACTGGTTTTAGTTTTAGGGAATGAATACAGGAAGATGGCAGGTGTGTCAGTGGGAGAGCATTTTGATAACAGTGATCATTGTTCAGTTAGACTTAGAGTACTTATGGAAAAGGATGAGCATAGACCAGGAGTAACAGTTCTCCATTGAGAAAAGCCATTTTTACTGAGATGAGGTGTGATTTAGTAAAAGTGGACTGGAAACAGATACCTGCAGGTAAATCAGTGGCAAAACGATGGGAGGCATTAAAGGAGGGGACAGAGAACACTGCTGGATAACAATCAGAAGAAGATATCCTGACTCATTTGTTCTTTTTCTCTGTTCCAGTAAATCACAGTGCCGCAATAGCGCCCAAGCTGAGTTCCACTAAATAGACATGGGAACCAATGCTGGTCCTTCCTGTTCTTGATGGCTCACTGCCACATCCATCATGATGTTCTAGATAATAAAAATAGAAAATGCTGGAAATATTCAGCAGGTCAGGCAGCATCTGTGGAGAGAAATAGAATTAATGTTTCATGTCAATAATGACCTTTCATCAATGTCCTTTTAACAGAGTATTTACACTGTCATAACTGTAAGGGAAATCCTTTACTAAAGGGGATAAAGCATTGGATGTACTAAACTAAAAATCAGACTATTTCCTAACAATACCATTAATACCTAAAGAAACAGAAGATCTCATTGGCTGCTCGACAGATCATGATGTGATTGAAATTATTTGGTTCGTTTTACAGAATGCAATTAGATCTGTGCCGCAAGATTCTATTTCATTTGATCACTTTGCAAAGAATAATCTTTGAAAGACATATCTGAGTATTTCCCTTAGTTGATGATTGTTGTTAATTGATTGATACTTTCTGACACCATGCGGCTGATATTTTATTTAAAGAGCAGCATTTTAATTTGAAGCATCGTGCCCCTTCAAATATTGTCACTGTGACACATTATAAAATGTCTCTTCAGGATCATCATCCAGCCCAAACAGAAAAGATTTGATGAATAGACTAATGAAACTCTTGGCCCCTTTGAAATATAGTTCTGATTTGTACCAAGTTCTTCTTGAATATTCAGATTTTCTCGACATCAAAAACAGCTCAGTAAGTGGTAAATCTTTTCTGCAGCTGGCTTTTGGATAATTCCTACTCAATACATTCTGTTTTCAAGTCAAGAGAACTCCCTGTCCTCTGTAATCAAAAGCCTGAGAATTGTTTGAAAGGATTATCTTCAGTGAGGAATGAGTATTCTCTTCCATAAATACCCATCTTTATTCATGACAGGAAAGCAGGACTTCTCCTGAAGTTCTGCAATTTGAATTGTCTATTAATTCAAGTTGAAATTGAGCAAAATAAAACACCTCAGAAACTGTCTTATTTAAACTGTTTAATTTGAATTGCTGGATAACTTGAATTTCTTTGAGTAGAAAAAGAACTTTGAATTAACAGTAGATGATATTGTGCCCTGGTGACCTGGGTTTGTCACAGGGATAAAACAATTTCTCAATTGAATTACTCAGTGCCAGAAGCCTCTTTACACAGTATATCCTTCCACAGCTTCCATTGATTTTGGTTAGGCCTATGGCAATGTGAGTATTTTTTTTACACAGAACCCAAGTCTACCAGCTACAGATCAAGACACAGTGTGAGTGCTCTATCTCAGAGAAGCTTTGCAACAGTGATGACCTCTTTCCATTATGTCCTTCTGTGCATAATTCAATCTAAAGTGACACATATCAAAAAACATAAATCATCTTACTTTGTTTACCGACCCTTTGTCAAAACTTGTTCCGACAATGATTAAACATTTCAAGAGTGCCTTGGTAAATAATTAATTAATAATTAATGCTCACACTTTGAGGCAATTACCCTGTAAGTGTCTTCCCTTTGTATTTCCAGTTAACTCCTCCTGAGATGGTTTAAGATACTGGACCATCATATTCACCAAATGTCTCACTGAGAACCCTTGTTGAAAATTGATTCTGACATGTAGTAAGGAGGCAACTTTATAGTCTCTCTTAGGAGAAGGGTAAAAATATTCCTAATGGATGAATCACCTAGAATAAACCACTTTTGGTCAGTATTCAAGTAACAGAGGGATCCAGACTGCAATACCTAAGAAATGAGAGCTAATGATGAAGGCCCTCTTACAAAGAGGGGAAGTTGGAAAGAATCTTTCCCTGAGGGGATTAAACACCAAAAGATATTTTTGTGCCTACTACCAATTAAAATGTTTTTTTTTTGTTAATTGTTTCCAAAGAGGAGAATAGTAACCTTAACTTAATCCCAGGCTTTACTAAAATTGGGAGTGCCTTCAACCTTGAATCCACAGCTGGAGCAGAAATAATTTTTGCTGATGTGTTGTAGCTCTAGGCCAACTCTATGTTTTTGATTGGTTGATATGTTTTTTCATGGGTTGTCCAGCTTTTAAACTATTTTATATTTGGTCCAGTTTTTGAGGGTGAAGCTCAGTTTTTCCAACCATTGCCAAGAACATATCTCTGATACAGTGAATTCTAACTCTCTGAGTGTACTGCCGAGGTTCAATTTCTGTTAGGTAAGATATACATTCTATAGTAGAGTAAACATTACACAGCTGCAGTATTTTTTATTCATTCATAGACTGTGAGTGTCACTGGCTAGGCCAGCCTGTATTGCCATCTCTAATTGTCCTTGAGAAGTTGGTGGTGAGGTGCCCTTTGAACTGCTGCAGTCCTTGTGGTGTAAGTCCTCAGTGCTGCTGGGGAGGGAGTTCCAAGAATTTGACTTGCTCTTGTAGCTATTGTATTTATATAGCTGGTCCAGTTACAATTTCTGATCAATGGTAACCCCAGAATATTGATGGTGGGTTATTTAATGAGCATAATGCTGTTGAATATCAAGGGGGGTGGTTAGGCTCTGTCCAGTTGTCATTGCCTCGTACTTGTGTGGCACAGATGTTATTTCCCAGAGGGTACAAGAGCCTAGTGGGTATAACTAGATTTTGTAATCCAGAGGGCTGTAATCTGGCCTGGAGACATGAGTTCAAATCCACAGCAACTGGGGAATTTAAAATCAATTAATTAAATAAACCTGGAATAAAAAGCTAGTCTCAAGCATGATGGCCAATGTTGTAAAAACCCATCTGGTTCACTAATGCCCTTCAGGGAAGGAAATCTGCCATCCTTACCTGGTCTGGCCTACATGTGACTCCACAGCAATGTAGTTGACTCTTAACAATCCTGTGATATGGCCTAATAAGCTGCTCCATTGTAGCAAACTGAGACGAAGAAGCTAAATCGGGTGGATCACTCAGCTATGATCTCGACACTGGAAACAACAAAGGCACACCCAGCCCAGCTGTCTCTTCAAGGTCCTCTCATTAACGCCGGGGAACTTGAGAGAGCTGTCCCTCAGACTAGTCAAGTAACAGTGTGACATGGCCTTGCTCACAGAACCATACCATACAGGCAACATCACAGACTCTCCAGCATCATCTCTCAGTACATACTGTCCCACCAGCAGGCCAAACCCACCAGGGGTGGTAACACAGCAGCTTACAAGCAATGGAAAGGGGCTCTGGGAGTGCTCAATATTAACAGAATTTTCTTTAACCTTCATTTTCTTCAAGTTTTACACGGAGTTACATTGGGAAGAATTCTTACCTCAACAGGCGTATGGGCCCCACCGGCTCGGTGGCAGGCGGGCAGCTGACCCCCACCGCCGAAACGGGGCCCGCTGCCATTTTGAGTGGGCGGGCCAATTAAGGCCCAGCCAGTGTCCTGCCCGACATGGCGGGGCGGGGGGGATTCCCCATCTGTCAAAGTGCACACTGCTCCCTGAGGCAAAGCGCTGTCTCCGGGAGATTCGTCAGAGGTAAGTAAACTCTAAAAATCGTTAAATATGAAAATTATTAACATGTCCCCCTCATGTGACAATGTCACGCAAGATGGGACATGTTAATAATAAACATATAAAATTTATTAGATTTTTAAAAACTGACATGAAACTTCATCCCGCCAGTGGACGAAGTTTCATTGATAATCTGCAGTCTGCTGGGGGTCCTGGCCTGCCCACCAGCCTTAAGCTTGGCCAAGCAGGGTCTTTAATAATGTTAATTAGCCTGACAATGGCCTCAATTGGCCATTGACAGGTTGGCGGGCGGACGGCTGATTTCATTGTCCGCCCGCATTCGTGAATATTTAAAGGGACCGGGATGACGTCAGCGGCTCCTCCCAATGTCATCCGCATCATTTTCCCCTCAGCAAGCAGGCCCCGCCCCCAAATCACCGATGGGAAAATCCTGGCCATTGTGTTTCCAACACAGAAACAAGACATTCAGCCCAACCGGTCTATGTCCTGTTTATGCTCCACATGAGCTTCTTCCCATCTTACTTTATCTCCCTCTAATCCTTTCTCCCTCATGTATTTAACTAGTTTCATCTTAAATTTATTTGTTCACAGCAGCGGATTATATTTTGAATCCAGGTTGTTTTTTTTTTGAAGATCAGAATTACATGGAAGTGTTGAGAATATATCATTTGCCACATGCACTCTACTTGCAATATAATGTTGGGTATTTTTATTTTGTTCATGGGAGGTCAGCTTCGCTGGCTGGGCCAGCATTTATGGCCCATCCCTAATTGCCCCTTGAGAAGGTGGTGGTGAGCTGCCCTCTTGAACTGCTGCAGTCCATGTGGTGTAGGTCCATCCACAGTGCTGTTAGGAAGGGAGTTCCAGGATTTTGACCCAGCGACAGTGAAGGAACAGCGATATATTTCCAAGTCAGGATGGTGAGTGACTTGGAGGGGATCTTCCAGGTGGTGGTGTTCCCATGTATCTACAGTCCTTGTCCTTCTAGATGGTAGTGGTTGTGGGTTTGGAAGGTGCTGTCAAAGGAGCCTTGGTGAATTCCTGCAGTGCATCTTGTAGATGGTACACACTGCTGCTACTGTGCGTCAGTGGTGGAGGGAGTGAATGTTTGTCGACATGATGCCAATTAAGCGGGCTGCTTTGTCCTGGATGGTGTCAAGCTTCTTGAGTGTTGCACTCATCCAGGCAAGTGGAGAGTATTCCATCACACTCCTG
Source organism: Carcharodon carcharias (assembly GCF_017639515.1). Lineage (NCBI taxonomy): Eukaryota > Metazoa > Chordata > Chondrichthyes > Lamniformes > Lamnidae > Carcharodon > Carcharodon carcharias. The sequence continues at coordinate 132,852,816 of NC_054481.1, forward strand.
ACTTATGCCTTGCAGATGGTGGACAGGGTTTAGGGAGTCAGGAGGTGAGTTACTCGCTGCAGGATCCCTAGGCTCTGAGCTGCTCTTGTAGCCACAGTGTTTATACGGCTAGTCCAGTTCAATGGTAACCCCATGGTTGGGGGTACAGTGATGGTAATGCCATTGAATGTTTTGGGGAGATGGTTGGATTCTCTCCTGCTGGAGATGGTCATTGCCTGGCACTTGTGCAGCACGGATGTTACTAGCCACTTATCAACCCAAGCCTGAATATTGTCGCAGTCTTGCTGATGGGCTGAAAATATTAGATACATTAAGCATAGTGAGAGAGGGACTGGCATCCATGAAGGTGGTTAAATCACCAGGGCCGGATGGATTGTATCCCAGGCTGTTGAAGGAAACCAGGGAGGAAATAGCGGATGCTCTGAGGGTCGTTTTCCAATCCTCACTCGATACAGGTGAGGTCCCAGAGGATTGGAGGTCTGCAAACGCTGCACAACCAACGTTGTGCGAGGAAAAGGCCAGAAAATTATAGGCCGGTAAGTCTGGCTTCGGTGGTGGGAAAATTATTGGAAACAATTTTGAGAGACAGGATAAACTGTCACTTAGAAAGGCACAGATTGATCAGGGATAGTCAGCATGGTTTTGTTCGGGGAAAACCATGTTTTACTAACAACAGAATTTTTTGAGGAAGTAACAAGGAGGATTGATAAAGGTAGTGCAGTGAATGTTGTTTGGGTGGATTTCAGTCAGGCATTTGACAAGGTCCCACATAGCAGACTGGTCAGAAAAGTGAGATCTCATGGGATACAGGGGAAGGTGGCAGGTTGGATCCAAAACTGGATCAGTGATGGGAATCTAAGGGTAATGGTCAATGGATGTTTTTGTGAATGGAAAGTGGTTTCCAGTAGTGTTCCATGGGACTCAGTGTTGGGTCCCTTACTGTTTATTGTATATATTAATGATTTAGACTTAAATATGGGAGGCAGGATTGGGAAACTTGCAAATGACTCAAAAAATTTGCCATGTAATTGATGGTGAAGAGAATAGCTGTTGTCTCCAGAATGGTATCGATGGTTTTGAGTGGGCAGAGATGTGGCAAATGGAATTCAGTCCAGAAAAAGGTGAGGTAATGCATTTGGAGAGGGCAAACAAAGCAAGGGAATACTCAATAAATGGGAGGATATTGAGATGGGTTGAGAAAGTGAGAGACCTTGGGGTGCATGTCCACAGCTCCCTGAAGGTGGCAGGACAGGTGAACAAGTGGTCAAAAAAGCATATGGAATGCTTTCCTTTATTGGGTGAGGTATTGAATACAAAAGCAGGGATGTAGTGCTGGAACTGTATAAAACGCTGGTTAGGCCACAGCTGGAATTTTGCATACAGTTCTGGTCACCACATTACAGGAAGGACATAATTGCTCTGGAGAGAGTACAGAGGAGGTTTACAAGAATGTTGCCAGGGCTTGAAAACGACAGCTAATTGGAGAGATTGGATAGGCTGGAGTTGCTTTCCTTAGAACAGAGGAGGCTGAGGGGTGACATAACTGAGGAGTACAAAATTATGAGGGGTCTAGATAGAGTAGACAGGAAAGACTTGTTTCCCTAGCTGAGGGGTCACTTACCAGGGGCCATAGATTTAAAGTGACATGAGGAAAAGCTTTTTCACCCAAAGGGTGATGGGCATCTGGAATTCACTGCCTAACTTGGTGGTTGAGGATGAAATGCTCAACTTGTTTAAAAAGGTACCTGGGTCTATGCCTGAAGTGCTGAAACCTGCAAGGCTACAGACCAGGTGCTGGAAAGTGGAGTTAAAATGAGCGACTAGTTTCTTTTTTTTCTCTTTTTGGCCGGCGCAGACATGATGGGCTGAATGGCCTCTTTCTGCATTGTAACTTTTCTATGGCTCTATTGGCTGCTTCAGTATCTGAGGAGTCACAAATGGTGCTGAACATTGTGCAATCATCAGCGAACTTCCCCATTTCTGACCTTATGATGGAAGGAAGGTCATTGATGAAGCAGCTGAAGATGGTTGGGCCGAGGACACTACCCTGTGGAACTCCTGCAGTGATGTCCTGGAGCTGAGATGACTGACCTCCAACAACCCCAACCATCTTCCTTTGTGCTGGTATGACTCCAGTCAATGGAGAGCTTCCCCCTGATTCCCATTGACTCCAGTTTTGCTGGGGCTCCTTGATACCTCACTCGGTCAAATGCTGCCTCGATGTCAAGGGCAGTCACTCTCACCTCACCTCTTGAGTTCAGCTCTTTTGTCCATGTTTGGACCAAGGCTATAATGAAGTCAGGAGCTGAGTGACCCTGGCAGAACACAAACTGGGTATCAGTGAGCAAGTTATTGCTGAGTAAATGCTACTTGATAGCACTGTTGATGACACTTTCCATCACTTTACTGATGATCGAGAGCAGACTGATTTGGTGGTAACTGGCCAGGTTGGATTTGTCCTGCTTTTTGTGTACAGGACGTACCTGGTCAATTTTACACATAACCGGGTAGATGCCAGTGTTGTAGCTGTACGTGAACAGCTTGGCTAGGAGCGTGACAAGTTCTGGAGCACAAGTCGTTAGTACTATTGCCAGAATATTGTCAGGGCCCATAGCCTTTGCAGTATCCAGTGCCTTCAGTTGTTTCTTGATATCATGTGGAGTGAATCATATAAGCTGAAGACCGGCATCTGTGATGCTGGGGACCTCCGGAGGAGGCCGAGATGGATCATCCACTTGACACTTCTGGCTGAAGATTGTTGCAAATGCTCTAGCCTTATCTTTCACACTGATGTGCTGGGCTCCCCCAACAAGGATGGGGATCTTTGTGGAACGTCCTCTTCCAGTGAGGTGTTTAATTGTCTACTACCATATGGCAAGATTACAGAGCTGAGATCTGATCCATTGGTTGTGGGATCACTTCGCTCTGTCTTTCATATGCTGCTTCCGCTGCTTGGAATGCAAATAGGTCTGTTTTGTAGCTTCACCAGATTGATACCTCATTTTTAGGTAGGCCTGGTGTTTGTCCCAGATACTGTCCTGCACTCACCATTGAACTGGGGTTGGTCAGCTGGCTGGTTGGGATGCTAGAGCGGAGGATATGCCAGGCCATGAGGTTACTGATTGACGTTGCATACAATTCTGCTGCTGATGGCCCACAGTGCCTCATGGATGCCAGTTTCAAGTTGCTAGATCTATTTGAAATCTATCCCATTTAGCACAGTGGTGGTGCCACACAACACGATGGTGGGTAGCCTCAATGTGAAGACAGGACTTTATCTCCACACCGACTGTGAGGTGGTCACTCCTACCAATACTGCCATGGGCTGATCCACCTGTGACAGATAGATTGGTGAGGACGAGGTGGAATATGTGTTTCCCTCTAGTTGGTTCCCTCACCACCTGTTGCAGACCCAGTCTAACAGCTCTGTCCTTTAGGACTCGGCCAGCTTAGTCAATAATGGTCTACCGAGCCAGTCTTGGTGATGGACATTGAAGTCGCTTACCCAGGGTACATTTTGTGCCCTTGTCACCCTCAGTGCTTCCTCCAAGTGATGTTCAACATGGAGGAGCACTGATTCATCAGCTGAGGGAGGGTGATGTATGGTAATCAGCAGGTGGTTTCCTTGCTCATGTTTGACCTGATGCCATGAGACTTCATGGGGCTCTGAGTCAATGTTGAGGACTCCCAAGGCAATTCCCTCCTGATTGTATACCACTGTGCCGCCCCCTCTGGTGATGAATGGCCATGGTGGTGTCTGGGAGGTTACCTATAAGGTATGATTCTGTGAGGATGACTATGTCAGGCTGTTGCTTGACTAGTCTGTGAGACAGCTCTCCCAATTTTGGCACAAGCCCCCAGATGTTGGTGAGGAGGATTTTGCAGGGTTAACAGGGCTTGGTGTGTATGGTAAATTGGAGTGATATGTACCTTTAAGAGAATGTAGCTAATTGACCACATGACTGTATCGACCAATGTTATGACCCAGCAGTTGGTAAAGCTGAGTTATTTAAAAATCCCAGAGGGAAACATTAAACAACTGTCAAAACCTATATTTTTAAGTGGTATGTATGAGATGCAACTCTAAATTCAGGAATCAGACCACCATTTCTTGAAAGGTTTCATATTAAACTAAATGAAACATTTTATTAAGGTATAACATATTAAACACATACACACGGCTACAAATTACTGCTATCATAACTTTTAACAAATTCCCAAACTAATCTCCACTAAGGCAATGGCAACCCATAGACTTTAAGCAGACACCAGGCAAAGCATTTTCACCATTCACATTCAAAATAAGGTTCCTCTCACTTTGGTTCCTTGCAGACACAGTGGTAAGTTACATGCTTTGATCTTACATTGCCTCTGCCCTGCACACGCAAAACTGGTACTGGTTATATCCAGCATATCTCATTGAATGTAAATTCTCATTGCATCACCAGCCCCTTTGAACTCCACCCCATCTAACAGTAAAACCCTTTTCATAGTGCCAATTTTATTAGTAATATAGCTTGGTCTCTGCTAGCTAGGTGTTAGAATTCACTCCCCTTCTTGAATGCTCTATTAAACAAAATGCAAATGCACTCTACCTCTCTTACATCTCAAAACTAGTATACATCAAAGCACCCAGACTAACTGGCTTTAATCCAATTAAGACACACCCACAGGCTAACTCTCTATGTTTAAAAAATAATTTCCAATAACGTTAAATTAATAGCCTCATGACAACTAGTCATTGCACAGCACAGGCTACTTTGGTAACTGGAGGTCTAGAGCTGGAGGTGACTGAAGAAGCACACATGGTGTTAGTGCTCTGTTCTTAACTCCAATAAACCACCAGTGTTTGTTCAGTCAATCGGTCTCTCTGCCTGTATTGTTTCAAGCACCAACTAATGTACAGATATCATGGGTGCAGCTAGCGTTCAATAACTAAAAATATAAAGCTGGCGATGAGGATAAACCGGATCAATTGACAGCAATCAAGAAAGCCATGGTGAGCCAGACACGTTACTTCACCACTACCTTGAAGCTGTTTGAAAGTACAGTCTCCTTAGTCATCAGGTCTGCCACGGTTTGGGTATCTTGAAGCATTCGACCCTGTTTCCAATGACTGGCCTCATTACATCAAAAGCTTAGCGTTCTTCTTTACTGCTAACAACATCACGGGAGAGGACAAGAAGAGGGTGATTCTTTTGTCCGCATGCGGGACCAAAATGTACAGGCTGATCCGCAGCCTCACGTCACCTAACACCCCAGATACGAAGACTTTCGATGAGTTAATAAACATTGTAACAAACCACCTGAAGCCAAAGCCCTCAGATACTATGCAGTTGGAGGAATAGGCTTCAAGGAGAGACAATCGTTGGCTGTATAGCTGCTTTAAAGGGATTAACGGAATATTGTGACTTTGGAACTTCAATTATTGACATGTTGAGAGATTGTTTGATATGCGGAATCGAGAACGATGCTATTCAAAAGCGATTGCTATCTGAAACTAATCTAGACTTCAGTAAGGCATTAGAATTGGCAACAGCCATGGGGAGACTGTTAGAGACTCGGAGGCAATAAGAGATACACAAAAAGGTGCGGTCCATCTTGTAGGGAGGGAAAGACCAGTAACAAAAGGCACAAAAATGTCAGACTCCGCAGAAAGGCGGGAAACGCCCCTACATACAGACCATTGCAGAACAACAGTACTACACTGAAAACCCAAGTACAAGCCAAGAGAAATGCATCCAGGCAGCCTGCAGGTGATTGAGAGTTCAGAAATGCAACCCCCAGATTTATCAGAGCCAGACCAGTCCCCTATTCTCTACAGGACAAGGTCGAGACTGAGATAAACAGGCTGGAAAAGTTCAGTATCTTACAACCGGTGCAATTTTCCAAGTGGGTGACACCCACAGCACCCATACTGAAGCCAGACCAATGCGTTCGCTAATGTGGTGACTATAAGTTAACTGTAAACAGAGAGGCCAAACTTGATAGACACCTGATACCGAGGATTGACAAATTATATTCGAAATTGGCAGGGGGCATCACATATTCCAAACTCGACATGAGCCACACCTACCAGCAGGTAGAGTTGGAAGAACGTTCTGGGGAACTCGAGACCATCAATACACATCGAGGATTGTATCAATATACTCGACTACCCTTTGGCGTCTCATCAGCGTGTGCTATTTTCCAGTGTACCATGGAAAATCTGCTTCAGGGACTGACCCATGTCGTTGTTTATCTGGATGATGTCTTAATCACTGGATGAACTGACGAAGAACATGCAGCTAATTTGGAGGAGGTGCTGAAATGCTTTTCACAAGCGGGGGTGCACTTGAAATAAGAGAAATGTATTTTCCAAGCCAAAGAGGTAGTTTACTTGGGCTATACAATCGATGAGCAGGGCCTGCATCCCATGGAAGAAAAGGTCAAGGCTATTCACCAAAGAACACCACAGAACTAAAGGCCTCTTCTTAGTCATGATAAACTACTATGGCCCATTTCTCCCAAATCTATCAAGCGTACTGGTTCTGTCATACGCGTTGCTTAAGATAAACCGTAAATGGATTTGTCAAGCTCCACATGAGGAAGCATTTCTGAAGGTAAAGCAATTGTTAAGATCATCGGCCCTACTGGTCCACTTTGACCCAAAGAAGGAATTGATTTTAACTTGCGATACACCCCCTTATGGAGTAGGGGCTGTACTTTCACATCGGATGGTGGGTGGTTCCAAATGACCCATTGGTGATACATCTCGCCCACTCAGTGCTGCAGAGCGACGATATTCTCAAACTGAGAAGGAGGCTTGTCTGTTATGTTTGGTGTTTGGAAATTCCATCAATACCTCCACGGTCACCATTTTCACATTATATCCGACCACAAGCCTCTGCTGGGATTATTTGGAGAGGATATGGCGATACCGCCAATCGCATCTGCTCACATCCAGAGGTGGGCACTGACATTGGCTGCTTACGGATACACTTTTATTCGCCATTCGGGAAGCCAGATCACACATGCTGATGTGCCGAGCTGTCTTCCCTTTGCCAGATAACAATGTGAAGGTTCCAATTCCCTGTCTTAGTTTTAAATTTTTTGGATCCTCCTCTGTCCAGACCAAACAAATCCGTGAGTGGACAGGTCAAGATCCACTTTTATCTCACGTCCGGGAGCAGGTCTTCAATGGATGTTCAGGTGAGCCAAAGTCTGATCACATGAAGCTCACTTGCCAGGACAGCATTGCCCTGGGGAGAAAGTGTTATCGTGGCCCCAAGAGGGTGAAGGTCATTACTGGCTGAATTACTTGACGCTCCCCCTGGCATTAGCAGGATGAAGATGCTCATGCACAGCTACTTGTGGTGGCCAGGGATTGACATGGACATTGAAACTCTAGTCACAGATTGTCTTCAATGCCAGCAGGTATAAAAGCTACCCCCCCTCCCCCCCTTAGCTCCATTGCACCCCAGGGAATGGCCAGGGTGGCCATGGGTGAGCCTCTACATTGACTACATGGGGCCCTTCTTGGGCACAATGTTCCTTTTACTAATAGACGCCCCCTTCAAGTGGATGGATGTCTATGAAGTCCAGTCACCCATGTCTACTGCCACCGAAGGCCGTTTGCGACAGAGTTTTGCAGTGCACAGGTTGCCAGAGGTGCTCGTGTCTGACAACGGGACCGCAGTTACCAGCCGGGAGTTCCACAGGTTTACAACCCTCAACAGAATAACTCTTATCAAAACCTCACCTTCCCACCCCACCTTGAATGGTTTGGCCGAGCGGGTGGTCCAAACGTTTAGTCCGCGGAATGAAAAAGCTGGATGGGGATTCCATCAGCACCAGATTGTCACGGTTCCTGTTCACATACAGGACGATGCTGCACACGACCACTGGTATTGCCCTCGCTGAATTACTAATGAAGAGACGTCTCCTCACCCGTCTAACTCTTATCAGGCTGAATTCAGCGGGGAGGATGGAGAGAAGCCAAAAGGCCCAGTAGGGTAGACATGATGGCCATAATCATGAAAGAAATTTCACGGTGGGAGACACAGTTCTCGCGAAGAACTTTGGAGTTGGACCCAATTGGCTATTAGGCAAAATGAGTGGCGTGACAGGACTTCTCTCCTATATTATATCGGTAAATAGCCGGATAATTAGACAACACAAGCATCATCTCCAGGGAAGAGAGACAGTCCCACAAGAAGGAATGCTGTCATCACTTGTGTTTGAGTCTGCACCGCATGATTTGGATGTGCCGGTGGGGCCTGTTGGACCCGAGAGGGTTGAAGACACAAACTTGCCCACTTCCACCAAAGAGCCTGGTGGACAGTTGACCCCTGAGCAGGGGGTCTTGGAAAAACCAGCCAAGGTTGTTGAGCTACGACGCTCGACATGACCGAGGAAGCCTCCTGAGAGAGACTTGACTTGTAAATAGTTATTCATGTAAATAATTGGGATGTTGTGAAGCTTGTCAATTGTACTTGCAAGTAAAGGGGGAGGGATGTGGTAAAGTGGAGTGCTCTGTACCTTTAAGTGAATGTAGTTCGTTGACCATGTGATTGTATTGACCAGTCGCTACACAGAACAGACTACTTTGGTAACTGGAAGTCTAGAGCTGGAGGTGATTGAAGAAGCACACATGGTGTTAGTGCTCTGTTCTTAGTTCCAATAAACCACCAGCGTTTGTTCAGTCAATCGGTCTCTCTGCCTGTATTGTTTCAAGCACCAACTAATGTACAGATATCAAGGTGCAGCTAGCGTTCGCCAGACAAAGCAAACCTGATTACCCAAAACATAAAAGTGCACCATTGTGGTTTCCAGTGCTGAGGTTGATGCTGGCTTGTCTTCCTGTTTTCATTCCTTTTACACTTTGTAGGGGTTTGATACAACTGATTGGTTTACTGGGCCATTTCAGAGGGTATTTAAGATTCAACCACATTGCTGTGGGTCCGGAGTCACATGTAGGCCAGACCGGGTAAGGACAGCAGAAATGAACCAGATGGGTTTTTATAACAATTGGCAATGGTTTTGTGATTACTATTAGACTTGCTTTCAGTTCCAGATTTTATTAATACAATTTCAATTCCACCAGCTGCCATGGTGGGATTTAAGTTCATGGACAGGATTTTTCGTTAGGAAGCCCGCGATCGGCGGGGCCAGGAGACAGACCGCTGACCGTGATTGGCCCCTGACGGTGATTTCACGCTGGCTGGCCAATTAACGGGCAGCCAGTGTGAAAGGCACACTGAAAGGCCGAGCGCTGCCGGGATGGGGACAGTGGGAGGGCGGGCACTGAAGTCAGTGCGGGCACGGGGAAGTGTGGAATGAAAGCTCCCTGAAGCCAGAGAGCTGCCTCAGGGAACCGAAGAGTTTAAATGCAAAAAATAAAGATTTTGAAAACAGGGAAAAAATGCCCATGCATCAGAATCAGTCACCAGAACATCTGGATGATGAAAATTCTGTCCAAACGTCTTTACTTTTTAAAATTAATCTCAGAGACCTCACCTCGCCCAGGGATGAGGTTTCCTGAAAAATGCGAAGGCCGCCTGGCCGATTTGCCCACCCGCCAACCGTAATGTTGGACGGGGGCAACGAAAAATCTCAGTTAATTACTACTTTAATGGCTTGAATAGGTCTCTTAATTGTCGGCGGGCATGCTTCTGACTCTCTCACACACGCCTGCTGACCGAAATATCGCGCAAGTACAAGATGACATTGGGATGCTGATCCGACGTTATCAGATGTTATTTCATGCTCGAGCGGTAGGGCATGTGGCCGCACACCGAGTGAAAAATTCTGCCCTATATTCCCGAGCGTTATCCTGGGCCTCCAGATTGCTCGTCTAATGACATTACCACTACACCACTTGGATCACCAATACCACCAATACACATTGGTGATTAATATCTCCACTTTACTAATTGATCTTTCTAAAACCAAAGCGTCTGCAGTATTTTGCTTTATTATACCGGTGTTTCTGTGGCTGATTAGCTGCAACGCTTGGTAAAGTCAACCCAAAGACCAGAATTTTGATCATTTGTTACTATTGGTAAAATAGCTAAGTTGAAAGCTGCAATGTTGGCAAATAGCCATAACTCAAGTATTAATAAAACTCTGCAGTGAAAACCTGGAAATAAATAAGTCCTAGAAATAATATGATTTTATTTTATTTTCCGTTGAAAATATGAACCTTTCTCATCTGTCAAATACACTGGACAGAAGAGATAATTCAGTGATAGTGGAGAAAGGCCATATACCAGATGTTACATTTCATTGACTGTCCTTGCTACTTATAGATTGTGATTTTGACCAACTTCAAGGGGCAGTGTAACCACCATCTTCACTAATGGAGAATGTGTTTACTGGAAGCCTCTCTGAACTGTGCTCTCCAACTCATTTCATGCCTGTTTAAGTTCAGTGATACTGCAATGTGCACTTTTACATCCGTTACCCTTGGAGTTAAGTATGCCAGTTATGGCGGTCTCTTCAATCATGGCCACACAGCAGACTAATTTCAGCCCAAAGTACAAGACAGCCTGTGTCAAGAACTTATATTTAACTATTATGTTTCTCTGAAAGGCTCACCACCAATCCCCATCCCCTCACCCCCTTAACCACCCCCCCGACTGTCTTGATATTTGTAAACAGATATTTCTCTTGAGAGTTAGGTGGACTGGTTGAATAAATGCCACTTTGAAAGCCAGACAGATGTGCAGGAATAAACTACAGTTGTACTTGATTATAAGACACACATGGATGGCTAATCTGGTCAGCACAAAGGTTGCTACAGAGGCATCTTGTAGACTGCACTCTCTTAATATTATTATTCCAAGCTTCAACTTTTCCATTCCATTCAGCTGACATATCTGAACTGATTTGTTTTATGACAAAAAAGTGGCATAAGGCATATTTACCAAGATGCACATATTGATTCAGTATGGTTTATGCTCAAATTTGTTGTACTCTTTGGCACATTACGATATGATTTTGGACCTATTTAGAACTTATTTTAAACAATGACAATAAGAATGTTAAATTGGAGATGTTGAGGACAGTCACTATGGACAGGAGGCATTGCTGAGTGGCAGTTAGCACAGGTACACTTACAGGAGGCAAAGTTTTGGCGAATGGAACTTTTTAGAATGGGGGTGTGGGGATGGGAATCTGACCAGGAGAGCACAAGAAGAGTTAAGTCTGGAGTTGACAAAGGCACGAGAAGAATTTCAGCAGCAGATGGGCTGGGGAAGTGTAGAGAAAGTCAATATTTGAATGATGGAAGTAGTTGATTTTTCTGATGGAGAGAATAAGGATTAGAAGCTCAGCTTGTGGTCAATTTGGGCGTGTAAGTTGAGGACAGTGTGGTTCAACCTGAGACAGTGACCAGGGAGGGAATTGGGATTACTGATGGGGAATTGGAGTATGTGCCAGGCTAACCACACTGTTGAAATTTTGCCCACTCTTAACTGCAATTTCTCTGTCAATTGTCTTGAAAATATAACAATGTTCATAATATCATTGTGACTTATTGTAAAGGTAGGTTAATAGTGGGGTTTGGATTAGTTTCCCTGTGTGTAACTCTTTCCAGTACAAACCCGTTTCCATCTGTTTCAGATGTTGTTTCATAGTTTGGCATTGTGAGATTTGAACTCTTAATCTTGGGGTTACAAACCCAGTACCATAACCACTTGGCCATTTAGGCCAAGCCTTTCTCTGTGTATAACTCTTTCGAGTACAAACACATTTCCATCTGTTTCAGATGAGGTTACATTGTTTGCCATTGTGAGATTTGAACTCTTGATCTTGGGGTTACAAACCCAGTACCATAACCACTTGGCTATTTAGGCCAAGCTCCCAGTTTGGGTTATATGTAACTCTTTTGAGTACAAACACATTTCCATCTGTTTCAGATGAGGTTACATTGTTTGCCATTGTGAGATTTGAACTCTTAATCTTGGGGTTACAAACCCAGTACCATAACCACTTGGCCATTTAGGCCAAGCCTTTCTCTGTGTATAACTCTTTCGAGTACAAACACATTTCCATCTGTTTCAGATGAGGTTACATTGTTTGCCATTGTGAGATTTGAACTCTTGATCTTGGGGTTACAAACCCAGTACCATAACCACTTGACTATTTAGGCCAAGCTCCCAGTTTGGGTTATATGTAACTCTTTTGAGTACAAACACATTTCCATCTGTTTCAGATGAGGTTACATTGTTTGCCATTGTGAGATTTGAATTCTTGATCTTGGGGTTACAAACCCAGTACCATAACCACTTGGCTATTTAGGCCAAGCCTTTCTCTGTGTGTAACTCTTTCGAGTACAAACCCATTTCCATCTGTTTCAGATGAGGTTACATTGTTTCATAGTTTTGCCATTGTGAGAGTTGAACTCTTGATAATCTTTTAAATGAAAACCAAATCAACAAAATTGGGATAAATCAGGCACAGCCCCTAATTCAGGTCAGCTGTAAAACCAAGAACAAAGTTTAAAGGAAACTTACAAACTTTAAATCAAAATGTGATTAAAGGGGTCAACAAAACACCCCAGTCCCCGCGGTGCCCACCGAGCACGGAAGGCTTCGAGAGTGCCAGCAGACACCGCGTGCTCCCTCTCCAGGGACATCCAGCAGCGAACGTAGCCGCGGAAGAGGGACAAACAATGGGGCGGGACTCCCCCGTCGATCGCCCGCTGCCTGGACCTGTTAATGGCCAACTTGGCCAGGCCCAGGAGCAGGTTCACGAGGAGGTCCTCCTCCTTCCCGACCCCCTTCCGCACTGGGTGCCCATAGATCAGGAGCGTGGGGCTGAAGTGCAAACAAAACATCAATAAAAGGTTTTTCAAGTAACTAAAAAGGGAGTGCAGCCTACCACACCCTATATATGCATGGTCCATGGACTCCACAAGACCGCAAAAAAGGCATGTGTCCTGAGAGTCCGTGAACCTATGCATCCTCTTATTATAGGGGACTGCTGCATGCAACACCCTCCAACCCAGGTCCCCGATAGAAAGGGGGAGGACACCTCCGTAGAGGGCCTCCCATCGGGGGCCTCCGCCGCCGGATGGCAACAAGGCACGCCAGGGCGTGTCCGGGCGACGGACAAGGGCGAGAAAATGGAAGGTGTGCAGCAGCAGTCCGTACAGAAAGCCCCCCTTTGCTGTGCCAAAAGGCACGGAGGGCATGTCCCCGAGGCGGCTCATATTGCGGGGCACCAGCACCCGAGGGAGGGTTCGGGGCTTGGGGCCAATGTGGAATTCTGTCCGAACAGGGGAACGCTCAGACAGAAGACCACCGCGCACCTGGGCCACCTCAAGACCCAAAATAATGTCGGGTCCGAGCACGACCGTTCTCAGGTCTTGGATGTCATCGGCTGCGACCTGGACACTCACAGACGCGCGACGTGCCAACTCCTGTGGGAGCATCCAGCCCAGTCCTCCGCCACCCAGCACGTCCCCGATCCTGGTCACCCCTGCGGCCACAGCCCTCCTCTCCGCCAACCACTGAAAAGGACGGAGGGGCGGATTCCTGAGCAGCGGCTCTCTGACGATAGCCGCTACTCCTGACGGGGGAGAGCTGCGTCGCGAGGCGACCACTTTCCAGACTTTGATCAGGTCCTGGTAAAAGACAGGCAACGCCTGCAAGGAGCCACCGAGGCCCAGCTGTTCTATAAACAGGAGCTGCACGTCACAATTCAGGCCGTGCACCTGACGGAAGAAATACGTCGTCAGGGCACACCATCTAGGAGGAGGCTCGACGTAGAGGTATCGCTGCAGGGTCTGAAGGCGGAAAGTCGCCACCTGTGTGCGTAGGCACACTAGCGCCTGACCACCCTCCCTAAGCAGGAGACTCAGAACCTCGGCAGCGACCCAGTGCAATCTTTTGTCCCAGAAGGGGTCGACTAACAATCTCTGGATTCTTGTGACAAAGTCCGGGAGAGGGGTCAAAGTGACCAGCCGATACCACAACATGGCAGCAATCATCTGGTTTATGACCAGAACTCGACCTCGGTAAGATAGCACTCGGAGCAGTCCTGTCCAGCACCGCAGGCGAGCGGTGACTTTCGTCTCCAGTTCCTGCCAGTTTGCCGGCCAGGATTCCTCAGCGGGGCAGAGATGGACCCCTAAGAATTATAACCCTTTCGAGTACAAACACGTTTCCATCTGTTTCAGATGAAGTTACATTGTTTCATAGTTTGCCAGTGTGAGATTTGAACTCTTGAGCTTGGGCTTATAAACCCAGTACCATAACCACTTGGCTATTTAGGCCAAGCCTTTCTCTGTGTGTAGGTGTGTGTGGAGGGGATTTAATTGAATTGAAGACAGCTGGTCTGGGTACTTTGATGTATCAGAAGAGAAGTTTAGCTTTGAAATGTTAAAGAGGTAAAAATGGTTGAAGCTTTAGAATGGGAGGTGTGAAGAGTATTTGCATTTTTAGATAAATTAGATTAGTTTGAATTTCAATGAGATAGTAAGGTGTTACCTAGCCAAGAGAGGTTAAGCCAAACAGCATGTTTATTTTTCCCAAAGATTACTGATAATATCAGTTGTATGAAATTTATATTAAGGAAAAAGTAAAGTTGCAAAAACATATTGGAACAATGGGATTTACATTAAAAAGGGAGAAAGCTGTTTAAAGGAGATGAGGTCATGTGTAAGAAGAAGGCATTCTAAGATGCAACAAGTGTGAAAAGCCTCCAGCCTCTATGTACCAAGCTGCCTGTCTCCAGGAACCAACGCAAAGAAAACTGACCGTGAATATCACTGTCCAGGGTACTGTGTGCTTTGCCTGGGTCTGTTCAAATCTATTTTGTTTTCACTGTTGTCTTAATGGAGGTGTAACTGGCAGTCAGATTAATAAGGGAAGCTAGGAGTTATAATATCAATTTGTAGACCTATGTATGTGCTTAAAATCTTTTCTTCTATTAATAGATGTTTAATTTAGTTTTGTAAAAAAAAACCTCTAAGACTCGGTGGACTTATTACTATCAAATTCAAAGCACGCATCTCAAAATAAAAATATAAATTGCAAAACAGCTGTTTCAAGCTTCCCTCTGGGATTTGAGCAGCTCAGTATTTACCACCCGCTGGGCCACAATGCCCTGCAGCCCTGAGCTCTCGCTAACATTTTAGTTGTACAGCTGGTAAACTTCTCACATTGATCATTAAGCAATAGGAATATTGTGTTTTGCATCATAAAATGTACAATCCTGTGGATTTACCAACAATAACTAAATGACAGTACCAGTCTTGCTGCTCACTTGTTTTGTTTAATTGACTATTCAAAAATCCTTAAGGAATTGTTTCTGCTATCCACCTGAAAATTTAGAAGAGATCTGACCAAAGTGTTCCGCAGAGAGTTCCAGGCTGTATTAGCAGGACCTCACTCACATGTTTCAGTTTTGTTAAGCCTCTGCCTCTCTTAGTAAAAGTGTACATCAGGCCAGATCCTCTTTTCCTGTGCCTTATCTTAACTGCTTCATTTTTAGCCTTCAATGAAACTTCAGTTTTATAAAGCCTTGGTCAAACTCCCTCTGGAGCACGAGATTCAGGTCAGAATCGTCAAATTTGAGAATCATAGACATTTACAGCATGGACGGAAGCCATTCAGCCCATCATAAACACACCAGCCAACAAGGAGCCATCCAGCCTGATCTTACTTGCTGGTTCCTGCCTCGTATCCTTGTAGGTTACAGAACTTTTAGCGAGTAGCCAAGTACGTTTTAAATGTTATGAGGGTTTCTGTCTCTACCGCCCTTTCAGGCAGTGAGTTCCACATTCCCACCATCCTGTAAATGAAAACATTTCCCCTCAAATCCCCTCTACATCTCTACATCTTAAATCCATGCCCCCTGGTTATGGACCCCTCAACCACAGGAATAGGGTCTGCCTAGCCGCTCTGTCTAGACTCATCATTTCAGATACTTCAATTAGGTCTCCCCTCAGCCTCACCTGCTCCAAAGAAAACAGCCCCAGCCTATCCAATTTTTCCAGTCCAGGTAACATCCTCGTAAATCTCCTCCATACCCGCTCTCATGCAGACACATCTTTCCTATGGTTTGGTGACCAGAACTGCATGTAGTAATCTGGCTGTAACCTAGCCAGTGCTTTACACAGTTCCAGCACAACTTCCCTGCTTTTATATTCTATGCCACAGTTAATAAAGGTAATTATTCTGTATGTCTTCTTAATCATCTTATCTATCTGTCCAGCCACCATCAGGGATCTGTGGACATTCACTCCAAGGCCCCTCTGTTCCTCTATACTTCTCTATACCTCCCATTTATATTCCCTTGCCTTGTTAACCCTCCCTACACCTTCCGTAACTTCACACATCTCTGGATTGAATTCCGTTTGGCAGTGTTCTGCCTACAGATTTCTTCCCCACTTATCAACCACACAATTTTTGTATCACCTCAAATGCCTTAATCATACCTGCTACATTCAAGTCTAACTTATTTATATAAACCACAAAAAGCAAGGGAGCCAGTACCGAGCCCCATGGAACACGAATGGAAACAGCCTTCCAGTCACAGAAACACAGATCAGCCATTATCCTTTGCTTCCTGCCTCAAAGTGACTTGTCACTTTGCCTTGGATCACATGGGCTTTTCCTTTAGTCACCAGTCTACCAAGAGCTTTGCTCAAATCCATTTGGGCCACACCACATGCATTAGTCTCATCGACCCTCCTTATTACCTCCTCAAAAAATTCAATCATGTTAGTCAGTCATGACGTTTCCTTAACAAATCCACATGACTGTCTCTCTGCTATTTCTTCTGTTGCTTCTCTTAACAGCCAAGGATACATTTCTTCCAGGTCTGGGGATTTAACTACTTTCAGAGTGGTTTGGGGGAGACGGTGGTGTAGTGGTAATGTCACTGGGCTAGTAATCCAGTGGCCCAGGTAAATGCTTTGGGGACATGGGTTCAAATCCCACCATGGCAACTGGTGGAATTTAAATTCAATTAATATAAACCTGGAATATAAAGCTAGTCTCAGTAATGGTGACCATGAATCTGTCACTGATTGGAGTAAATGCCCTTTAGGGGAGGAAATCTGCCATTCTTATCTGGCCTACATCTGACTCCAGACCCACAGCAATGTAGTTGACTCTTAACAGCCTCTGAAATGGCTAGCAAGCCACTCGGTTCAAGGGCAATTAGAGATGAGCAACAAATGCTGGCCTTGCCAGCGATGTCCACGTCCCATTTAAGAATAAACAAAAGTCAAATGCTCTTCCTCTATCACTATGTTAATTTCACCTAATGATGAACCACATCTCAGGACGATCATGTTGGTCTTGAGGAGTGCATTACAGATTGACCAGAATGATAATGGGACTAAGTGGTTACATTATGAGGTCAGGTTACAGAAATGTGACCTGCATTCCTTGAGTATAGAAGATTATGGGGTAATCTGATTAGGCGTTTCAGGAATTGAAAGATTTTGAGAGATGGAAGCAGATCAATAAATAGGAGGTATCATTTTAAAATTAGTATTATGACATTTAAGAGGAAAGTCAGGAAGCATTTTTTCACACAAAAGGTAGTAGAAATCTGCAACTCTCTCTCAAAAAGCTATTGATGTGTTCAACATTTGCTGTAATCACTTGAAAGCCATGCTTAAAGTTCCATGGAAGTACCCACTGTCTCCATAAGACATTTTTCACAGCTACCTGCTCCGCTAACACATTAGGATTCGAGTTGGACTTTTCTACCCCCTCCACTGTTAGAGTGCGTATCCCACACCTGACAGTGCCTCACATAGTTGCTTTGTGATCCAGCGTATGTCCAGCTGACCAGAGCTTGGAAAGAGTTGTGCACACCTGACCACCCTACAGATTCTCCTTAGTCAAGGCCCAGTCAAGTGTTGTCGCTTATTGCAAGGAGAATGGAATATAAAAGGAGCGATATTTTACTACAGTTGTACAGGGTGAGACCAGATCTAGAGTACTGTGTACAGTCTTGGTCTCCTTATTTAGGGAAGGATATAAATGCGTTAGAATTAGTTCAGAGAAGGTTCACTTAGCCTATACTGGGGATGAGGGGGTTATCTTGTGATGAAATTTTGGGTAGGCTGGGCCTGTATCCATTGGAGTTTAGAAGATTGAGAAGTGATCTTATTGAAACATCTAAGATCCTGAGGGGACTTGACAGGGTGGATGCTGAGAGGATGTTTCCCCCTGTGGGAGAGACTAGAACTAGGAGACACTGTTTAAAAATAAGGGGTCTCCCATTTAAGAGAGAGATGAGAAGAAATATTTTCTCTCAGATGGTCGTGAACCTTTGGAACGCTCTTCCCCAGAGAGTGGTGAAGGCAGGGTCAATAAATATTTTCAAGGTAGAAATAGATAGATTCTTGATTAGCAAGGGAGTCAAAGGTTATTGGGGGTAGGTGGGAATGTGGAGCTGAGGCCACAGTCAGATCAGCAATGATCTTATAGAATGGCAGAGAAGGCTTGAGGGGCCGAATGGCCTACTCCTGCTCCTAATTCATTTGTTTTTACGCATGTACATATGGATGGATGTTGTGACAACTGGAGCTATTGAGACAGATTTTTGTTGACTGAGGGTATCAAGTGACATGGAGCAAAGGCAGATAAATGAGGTCAAGCTACAAATCAGCCGTGATCTAATTGAACCGTGGAGCAAGTTCAAGGGGCCAAATGGCCTCCTCCTGGTCCGATATTTATCATAGATGGTAGTTTATAAGTCAATCCGATGTGTAATGTGACCCCATATTTTCGGCCCCAAGAATCATGTTTTTGCATATACTCAGTGTTCAGATTGTGCTCCCTTTGTACTCGCATTAATAGTCAGCCTGAATTTCTCAGCCCACTAATGGATGTTTTACTTATCAGCACCTTATAACTGGGTGCAAGGGATCAAGCAGGCAATACAGGCTGTGATGTGAAGATGTTTGGGTGTTTAAGACATGCCCACCCCACACAGAGCAGACCTCACATGGGGAATAACAAAAATAGTGACCACCCACACCAGCGGTTCGTTTTTATACTCACCCATATTAGTCTACCCCCCATAGTTGGAGGGATTTTTCGAGGCTTCAAAAGTCGATTTATGCACTGACAAGCACAATAGATGAAAATTGATGTATTCATATGAGAGAGGCGGACAGGTTATTTGGAACTATTAAATATCATTGTAAATCTATTAGAGGCCTACCAGAAATAGAGACAAATCTATAACTTTCAGTGCAGAGCGAAGGATTAAGAAAATATGGAAGCAATTGTTCCACTAACCAGTAAATTTCCCATTGAAACAAAGTAAAATGGAAAGGTTGCTGAGGTTTATTTGTTCCTTCCGCATCACTCAGTTCAGGTCTCCTACAAAAAGAAATGCTACAGAGAACAGAAATGCTATTCATAAGAACGTAAACAACAGCAGAAGGGTTAAACTATAAGGTCCCTTGAGCCAGCTCCACCGTTCAATACGATCGTGGCTGATCTTTGACCTCAACTTTTCATTCCTGCCCGATCCCCACATTCCTTGACTTGCCTAGAATTGCCAACTTTTTAAGATGGGCCATGTTCTAAAGTGTTGTCTTTTTTGAGGACCACTCTTAGGAATGCTGCCTCTCATGCCAAATCTACTTGGTTTCTGTCAGGCCACTGTGACCAGTGAATACCAGGGGCTTCACCGCTGCAAGTGTAAGAAAACTCTGTAAATTGGTTTTAATAGAATGAGATAAGTATTCCATACTTGTTGCATGGAAGGTGGGATAGCTCAGCTCCCATGCATGAAGCCTCCTGTACTGGCTTTTGATGGAGAATAAGGAAAAGAAACAATATTGATCTGTAACTTGGCCAATATCCCACAGCTGGATAGTAATGAAAAAGAGTCACATGGACTCTCTCCGCAGATGCTGCTAGACCTGCTGAGCTTTTCCAGAATTTTCTGTTTTTATTTCAGATTTCCAGCATCTGCAGTATTTTGCTTTTATTGTAGATAGCAATGACCATTGGGAAGCTATGGCTGTATATGGTACTGGGAGTTCAAGTACTCATGAATTATGATTTAATCTCATGGGAATAATGGGAATAATAGAATGGCCAAATAATTATTTAGACACCTTTGTGGGGAAGGGCTCACAATTTAGTTTTTCTGTGCACGATGTGGACAATGTTCGATTGCTTGTTCTATAGGGTCTTCATTCTTCACAGGGGAATTTTTAGCCACTTGCTGCAAAATCCTGTCTGGATCATCAAGTGAGAATGGAGCACGGTGAACAAGGAAGTTCAACTTGATGTGAAGGTTCACATCTGACACTACAGAAATAGTTACTGATGCAAAAAGGAGAATCTCAAAGACGGTGTCCAGACCAAGTGTGGGCACCCACCTCAAAAAATAAACCTACACTTTGCTTATTAGAAAATGACCCCACAGCAATGAGATCAGAATCAGAGCAAGGTGAAAATGTGCCCGAATAGACTTCTGGAGCTTGAAAAGAAAGTTTGCTAGACCACAGTCCAGCGGATCAATTTACAAAAACTCCAAAGAGCCAATCACCTTGAAAGGATAGATGTTCCTCTTTGATGGTCAATGGGGAGGGATTCAGCGGATATACTGAGACTGGAAGTGCTTTCAGCTTGTAATTAATGCATTAAACGGAGGATTTTGTAAATTGGCTTGAAAAAGCAAAATATTGAGTTTACAATTACATTTTTAAAGTAACTTGAAAACAAAGATTCAAAAAATTGATTTCTTCAATCTCATTCAAGTCTGCTGTAAATGTCAGAGCTACTGTGAGAATCACTTTAACCTTCCCCAATGAACGAAAATTATGCTGAAAAACATGGTAAATTCTGCCGATTGTAGCACAAAATCTAGGAAGATAAATTGGCCTAATTATAGTTACTACATGAGTATAGCAACTTCCTGTTTTCACTTAGCTGGTGGTTTAGTGTCAATGATTCAGTTGAAGTGCTACATTCAGATAAATGCATAGGGGCAAAAATCTGGAAAACCTGTCCTCCTTGTGTCTCATCTGCTCTATCAAGTGGAGATAGACAATCCCGTGGCTTTATTTCAAAGAAGAAGAGGGCATCCTTCCCAAGTGTCCTGGGTAACATTTATTCCTCAATCAACATAGAATCATAGTATATTACAGTAAAAAGGAGATCATTCCATTCAGCCCATTGTGCTGTGCTGGCTCTTTGAAAGAGCAGCCATGCGGAGTCCCACATCCACGCTTTTTCTCTGTAACCCTCTAAGTTCCCCATCCTTTTGTACCTCTCGAAATCCCTTTTGAAATTATTTTTGAAATCAGAATCCATACTTCCTTGTGTCGAGTATTCCAGATCCTGATAACTGAGTGAAAACATTTCTCATCATCCCTCCAGGTTTTTTTGGCCAATGATTTTGAATCTATGACCTCTGGTTATTGACCCACTCATCAGAGGAAGTAGCTTACTCTATCTACTCTATCAGATCACCTCTTGGCCTCCCTGTTCCAGGGAGAACAGTCCTTTAATTTTTCTAACCTCTTCTCATAACAGAAGTCCCTTGCTGCTGGTCACATCCTGATAAACTGCCACTGGGCCCATTCTGAGGCCTTTAAACACTGCCTCGATTTTAAAAATCTCATCCTTGTTCTCAAATCTCTCCATGGCCTCACCCCTCCTTATCTCTGTAACCTTCCCCAGCCCCAAACTTTCCAAGATACCTGCGCTCCTCCAATGTTGGCCCCTCGTACATCCCTGATTTTAACATCTCCCACCATGGCCAGCGGTCCTTCAGCTGCCTTAGTCCAGAGCTCGGAAATTCACTCCCTAAACCTCTCCACCTCTCTGTTTCACATTCCTCCCTTAAGTCGCTCCTTAAAGCCCATCTGTTTGACTAAACCTTTGGTCATCTGTCCTAACATTAATTTATGTGGCTCTGCGTCAATTTTGTTTGGTAATGCTCTTGTGAAATACCTTGGGACAAGTTTACTGTGTTAAAAACACTATAGAAATGCAAGTTGTTGTTGTATACATCTTCCCTGAAGTGTGATGACCAGAATTGTCTGCAACATTCCCCCTGAGGTGTAATCAGTAATCTATAAAGCTCTAGCTTGACTTTACTTTCATATTCTTTGCTTCTATTTATAAGCCCAAGTAACCCATAAGCTTTTGTAACCACCTGATCAACTTACCCTACTCCATTTAAGGATTTGTGTACATGGACACCAAGATCTCTGCTCATGTACGCTCTTCAAAATCTTGCCATTTACACATATTTCTTTCCATATCATTCCTGCCAAAGTGCATCATTTCACACTTTTCTGTATTAAACTGATAGTTATCCTCATCACTATCTACCACTTTGCCAAGTTCTGCACCATCTGTAAACTTTATGAAGTCGAAAACTTTATAAACCTGATTCATTTATAAAAATTGAAAAAAAAGCAATGGACCCTTCCTATACTTTAAATTCACTAAAACAGATTATCTGGTCGTTATCACATTTCTGGTTGTGGGATCTTGCTGTGCACACATTTGCTGCTAATGCTTCCTATATTACAGCAGTGGCTACACTTCAAAAGTACTTCATTGACTGTAAAGTACCTTGGGTCACCCTTAGGTCATGAACATTGCTACAGAAATGTAGGTTCTCCTCTCTCTCTATCTCTCTGTTGCTCTCTGTCTGTCTTTCCCTGTCTGTCACGCTCTATCTCTGTGTTTTCCCCTCTCTCTAAGTCAGTCTGTCTGCCTGCTTCTCTCTCTCTTTGTCTGTTTCTCTCTTCCTATCTCTCTCTCTCTCACTCTGTCTCTTTCTTTTTCTCTCGCGCTCTGTCACTTCCTCTCTATCACTCTGTCTCTCACTCTGTCTGTTTTTCTCTCTCTCTCTCACTTTTTCTCTCTCAGTCTCTCTCTCTATCGCTGTCTCTGTCTCTCTCCATCTCCTTCTTTCTTTTTCTTTTCTCTCTTTCACTCTGTCTCTCTTATCTCTATCTCTCTCTCCCTTTCTGTCTCTCTTTCTCTCCTGTTTCTCTCTCCATTTCTCTCTCTCTCCTTCTCTGTCCCTCTCTCTGTCCCACTCTGTCTCTCTTTCTCCCTCCATCTCTCTTTCTCACTCTGTCTCTCTCTGTATCTCTTTTTCTCTCCGTCTCTATTTTTCTCTGTCTCTCTCTTTCTCTCTCTCTCACTGTCTCTCTCTGTCTCTCTTCTCTCTCTTGCTCTCTCCCTGTCTCTCTCACACTCTGTGTCTCTCTATCGCTCTCTGTCTGTCTCTCCCTGTATGTTTCCTCTCTTTTTTCCCTGTCTTTCTCTCTCTGTTTCTCTTTCTCTCAGTTTCTCTCTCCCTCCTTCGCTGTCTCTCTCTCTCTGTCTCACTCTTTCTGTTTCTCTGTCTCTCTTTCCCTTTCCGTCTCTCTGTCTCACTCTGTCTCTATCTCTCTCTCCATCTCTCTTTCTCCATCTCTCTCTCTTTCTGTTTTTCTCTCTCTCACTCTGTCTCTCTCTTTTTTCTCTCTACTCTTTGTCTGTCTCAGCTTTATGGAGTCACTTTTCTCTTTGGATAAACAAACTGTAACAAGGAAAATTGATTAAAAGGAAATGGTCTCATTTAAAAGTATATATGCTGTTCCAGTAATAAACAATACCAAAATTAAATGCCACTGAATCTAATCATATTACCTCAGTACCAATCTCACAACTGGGGTGCTAAGCGTAGAAAATAGCAGCGACAGGAGTTTTTATGTCTTGACTCTATGGGGCAGAATTTTCT
This sequence comes from Carcharodon carcharias, assembly GCF_017639515.1. Lineage (NCBI taxonomy): Eukaryota > Metazoa > Chordata > Chondrichthyes > Lamniformes > Lamnidae > Carcharodon > Carcharodon carcharias. Next base: position 132,876,537 of record NC_054481.1, read on the forward strand.
GCCTGTTGGGTGGGCCCAACCCAGTCTCTGGTGGGCAGGGAGCCGATCCCCGCTGGAGAAGCGGACCCCGCTGCCACTTTAAGTGGGCGGGCCAATTAAGGCCCACCCAGCGTGATGTCCGGTGGGAAGCGCTATGTGCTCCTTGTGTTGGGGGGGGGATTCCCCAAAATCGAGAGTGTGCTGTTTCGCACATGCACACGATAGAGCGCACATCACCCTGAGGCTAAGTGCAGCCTCAGGGAGATCGCTGACACTTTTAAAAATATTAAAAATAGAAAACAAAAATCTCTAATATGTTCCTCTCATGTGACAATGTTACATGAGATGGGACATGTTCATAATATACACACTAACTTTATTAAAATGTTTAGATCCCTGCATGAAACCTTATCCCGCCGGTGGGTGAGGTTTCATGTTTTCCCTATTTGCCACCGGGGCTCCTGGTCCTTTAATTGTTTAAATGATCCTATCAATGGCCTCAATTGGCCATTGACAGGTCGGCGGATGGACAGCTGATTTAGCTGTGCCCCCACCTTCCTGAACATTTAAATGGGATGGGGTGATGTCGAGAGTTGCTCCCAACATCATCCCGCGTCATTTTACGTGTGGGTGAGCGGCCCCACCCCCTGCTCACCAACGGCAAAATTCTGCCCTAAGAGCTCACTAGTCGAGTAAACTCGAATTCCACGCCTTCATATACACTTGTTAATTGATGCTCACTATCAATAACAGACAGACCGACATAAGAACAGACTGGGATTGTTTAATGCAACAGAGGGCAGAACACTTAATCCTTGTGTGCTCCCCAAACTTCCATTTTCTGCCTGTTGGGTGGGCCCAACCCAGTCTCTGGTGGGTGGGGAGCCGATCCCCGCCGGAGAAGCGGACCCCGCCGCCATTTTAAGTGGGCGGGCCAATTAACCAGCAGTCCACGCTGTACAGTGATTGGTCAGTGCTGTCACATGGTTAGTCCACTTGCATTGTCTTAAAGGTACAGGGTACTCCACTTTACCACATCCCTCCCCCTTTACTTAAACATACAGCTAACAAGCTTAAAACACATTAACTATTTACACTAACTATTTACAGGTCAAGTCACTCAGGAGGCCCTTCTTTTAGTCAGTTGAATGTTGCAGCCCAACAACCTCGGCTGGTGTTTCTGATCCTCCTTTTCAGGGTCAGTTGTCCACTCGGTTCCTCAGTGGAAATTGGCAGGTTTGTCTCCCCGACCCCCTCAGGTCCCACAGACCCCACCCAATCATGTGACCCTCCCTCAACATGTAGAACAGACTCAGGCCTAGGTGAAGACTGCGTTTCTTCTTGTGGGACTGGTGTTCTTTTGCAGAGATGATCCACATGCTGTTTAATCATTCGGCCGCTTACCGATACATTATAGGAGAGGGGTCCAGTTGCTGCGCTCACCTCGCCCAACAGCCAATCGGGTCCATCTCCAAAGTTCTTTGTGACGATTGCACCCACCGTGAAAGTTCTTCCATGCCCATGACCATCGCGCCATGTCTTCTGCGTCTCTTGGCTTTTCTCCACCTTCCCGTCTAGATTCGGCCAGATAAGGGTCGGGCAGGTGCGGAGACATCTCTTCATTCGTAGTTCTGCAGGGGCAATGCCAGTCATTGTGTGTGGCACGGTCCAGTATGTGAATATGAGCTGGCACAATCTGGTGTTGATGGAATCTCCTTCCATCTTTTTCATCCTGGATTTAAAGGTTTGGACTGCCCGCTCACCCATGCTGTTCGATGCTGGGTGGTAGGGTGAGGTTTTGATATGGGTAACACCGTTAAGGGTCGTGAACCTGTGGAACTCCCTGCCGTTGTCGGACATGGGGACCTCAAGCAACCCATGCCTTGCAAAACTCTGCCACAAGCGGCCTATGGTGGCAGCCGACATGGGCAACTGAACTTCATAGACATCCATCCATTTGGAATTTAGAGGGGAGGGAGGAGAAAAGCCAAGAGGAGCAAAGACCAGGCACGATGGTTATGGTTGCGAAAGAACTTTCACGGTGGGAGTTGCTGTCCTCACGATGAACTTTGGAGATGGGCCCAATTGGCTGTCAGGCGTCAACTAGTAAAAGGAACATTGTGCCCAAGATGGGTCCCTGGTAATCGATATGCACCCATGACCACCCCGACCATTCCCATGGGTGTAATGGGGCTAAGCAGGGGAGCTTTTGCACCTGCTGGCATTGAGGAATCTTTTGACCAGGGTTTCAATATCCAAGTCCATGCCTGACCACCACAAACAGCTGCGTGCGAGCATCTTCACTCTGCTAATGCCCTGCTGAGCGCTATGTAGTTTGGCTAATAGTGGCCTTCACCCCCTTGGGGGCACGATAACCCTTACTCTCCAGAGTAATATGCCATCCTGACAGGAGAGTTCATATTTACGATCAGAATATGGTTTCATCTCCTCAGATTTAGATCCACCTGACCAACCATTCAAGACCTGGTCTCGGACGTTAGACAATAGTGGGTCCCGGCTTGTCCACTCACGGGTTTGTCTGGTCTGAACAGGGGAGAATCCAGAAAATTTAGCGCTAAGACCAGTTCCTGGGGAATCGGAGCGTCCCTGTTATTAGCTGGCAGGGGAAGGTGGCTTAGTGAGTCGGCAAGTGTGAATTGAGTTCCTGAACAGTGAACAAGTGTCCTCATAAGCGGCTCACATTAGTGCCCATCTCTGGATGCGATCCGATGCAATAGGGGGCATCGTTTTATCTTCTCCAAATAATCGCAGTAGGGGCTTGTGGTCGGTTATAATATGGAAATGGCAACCACGGAGATATTGACGAAACGTCCGGATGCTGAACACAATAGATAAGCCCTCCTTCTCAGTCTGGGAACATCATCGCTCTGCGACACTGAGCGTGTGAGATGCATAACCAACAGGTCATTCGGCGTCATCCACCACCCAATGTGAAAGGACACATCACACGTTAAAGTTAATTCCTTCTTGGGGTCAAAGTGGACCAACAAGGCCGACGATCTTAACAATCAGTTCACTTTCAGGAAGGCATCCTGGTGCAGGGCTTGCCAGCTCTTTCTGGTCCTTCTTAAGCTGGCCGTACAACGGGGCCAGCACAGTCGAGAGGTTTGGGAGGAATCGGCCGGAGTAGTTTACCAGGCCTAAGAAGGCCTTAAGCTCTGTGGTTTTTCTCGGGGCAGGTGCCTCGCGAATGGCCTGGACTTTTTCTTCTACAGGATGCAGGCCCTGTGCATTGACCTTGTGGCCCAAGTAAACGACCTCCTCAGCTTGGAACAGATACTTCTCTCGTTTTAAACATATCCCCACTTGTGTGAAACGTTTGAGCTCCTCTTCTAGATTTGCTAAGTGTTCATTGTCGGTCAGTCCTGTGACCAATACGTCATCCAAATAAACAATAACATGGGGCAATCTTTGGAGCAAGTTTTCCATTGTTCTTTGGAAAATAGCACACTTTGAGGAGACCCCAAAGGGTAGAGGTGTTTATTGATACAATCCTCGGGTGAGTATTAATGGTGACGAATTCCCTCAAGTCCATTTCCAACTCTACCTGCTGGTAGGCATGGCTCATGTCTCATTTCAAATATGTGGTGCCCCCTGCCAACTTCGAATACAATTCCTCAATCTTGGGTATCGGGTGTCTATCGAGTTTGGCCACGTTAGTGACAGTTACCGTATAGTCACCGCATAAACGCCTGCTTTGGTCCCGCTTCAGTACAGGTACAACGGGTGCCGCTGAATCAGAAAATTGCACTGGTTGTAGGATGTCCAATTTTTCCAGTCTACCCAATTTGGTTTCAACTTGTCCCAGAGACCATAAGGGACTGGTCTGGCTCTTGGTAAATCTGGGGGTTGCGTTTGGGTCTACATGGAGCCTGACCTGTAGCCCTCAAATCCTTCCTAACTCGTTATTGAAAAAGGAAGCATACTTTTGCATCAATTCCTGTAAAGCTTTTCATTATAATTTGAAAAATTTTGGCCCATTTCAATTTAATCTTTTTGAGCCAGTTGTGGCCTATTAAGCTGGGGACCCCTCCAACATCAAGAGCAACCTTTCAGATTGATCTCCAAACATCACCAAGACTTAACGTAACCCTTTCAGTCTTATTTCTTCGCCCGTGTATATTCTCAGTTTAGTGTCTGAAACTTCCAATCTTAAAGGATGGGTTCCTTTATTCAAGTATCTGAATGAAAGTTCTCCAGTGACAGACATCGACACTCCAGTATCAACTTCCATCTTACTGGGTTGTCCATTGACTACAATGAGTACTTGGATTAGCCTGGTTCTACCCACTATCAGGTTCTTTAATGAATGGATGTCTGATTCCATTTCTTCTGGTTCTTCCATGAGACGTATGTCACAATTGAGGCACTCAAGAGAGCATTGGATGATTAATTAAATAGAATCAATGTGCAGGGTTACGGGGAAAAGGCAGGAGATTGGCACTAAGTTAAAATCCTCAGAGAGCCAGTGCAGACACGATGGGCCGAATGGCCTCTTTATGCACTGTAACAATTCTGTAATTCAATTCTGTGATTTCTCCCTTTGTCTTTAAAATGCTGTCTCTGCAGCGCCACATTATGTGACCATAGTGGTGGCAGAAAAAGCACTTGACTTGTTTGAAATGTCAACCACCCACCTGGATGCATTTCTCTCATTCATTTTGTGGGTTTTCACTGTAGTACTCCTGTTTTTTACATAGTAACTGAGGGCTTTGGTCTCAGGTGGGTTTGTGCAATTTCGAGTCAGGGGTGTTAGGTGACATGAGGCTGCGGATCAGTCCGTACGTTTTGCTCCCACAAGAGGACAAAAGAATCTCCGCCTTCCTCCCCCGCGGTGTCATTAGTGGTAAAAAAATCAAGAATGCTGGGCGTTCGACACACTGAGACCAGTCATTTGCAAAGGGGTCGAATGGATCAACACGCTTAAACTGTGGCATCATGAATGACTGCAAGGGGACTGTGGTTCTAATGGCTTCCCAGTTAATGACCAATTCAGGTGTTTGGCTCACCGCGGCTTTCTTGACTGCCATCGATTGATTCGTGTTTGCCTCTGCAGAGTTTCCCTCTCTCTGGGGTTTCTTATAATTTTCTGTCCATTGCCATTTTTCTTGCAAGTACCTCTTTAAATGTATTGCTGTTTTAAGAGCAGTCACTGTTTTTTTTTTCAACTCTGTCTCTGCAGCTGCCGCTTTCCTGTGCTGCTCTTTTCCGGTTTTGGCAGGATCCCTGTAATAGCGATCCTGTGGGGTGGGGGGGGGGTTTCTTTTCTCTTTTCATTAAAAGTTAAAACTGTAGCACTGCTTCCTGCTCTGGTCGCCGTCTATTTCACAACACAAGTACAGATTCTCCCCCTAATGTTTCGCTCACCCATCTTGTGGATTCTCCATCAGAGTGCTATTTTTTTTTGCTAATTTCATCCTCAGTGCCAGTTTTATGTCTTGAGTCTGAGTTCACTAGTCGAGTAAACCCGAATTCCACGCCTTCGTATACACTTGTTAATTGATGCTCGCTATCAATAACTGACATAAGAACAGACTGTGATTGTTTAATGCAACAGAGGGCAGAACACTTAATCCTTGTGTGCTCCCCAAACCACCTCCAGCTCTAGACTTCCATTAATGAGCAGCCCACGCTGTGCAGTGATTGGTCAGTGCTGTCACATGGTTAGTCCACTTGCATTGTCTTAAAGGTACAGGGTACTCCACCTTACCACAGGAGTGAATTGTAAATGTTAGATAAATCGTGGCAAACATCTTTTGGCATAACGGTATATATGCTACAAAATAATTGATCTAATTTAGATGTATAAGTCATTGATCCTAACCTCTATTTTAAAGCAGAGAATGACCAATCAAATTGCTAATATCTGCTGTCCGGTTGGCGTTAAAGATTCCAAGGAATTATTTGAAAAGAGCAGATGAGATATTTTGGTATCCAAGGTGGCACTTATCTCTCAACCGACATTGCTAAAAATTAAATAAAAACAGAAAGTTCTGGAAACACTCAGCAGGTCTGGCAGCATCTGTGGAGGGAGAAACTGAGTTAACGGCCGGGATTTTTCAGACCCGCCATGGGCGAGACGGCGCCCCAGCCAGAAGTCCACTGACTTGCGGCGAGACCGGAAGATTACAGCAGCAGGCAGGCGGGTGTGGGAAATCCCGCCAGACGTTTCAGGTCCATGACTTTTCATCAGAGCCGGGAAAAGTTGAAAATGTAATCAGCTTTGAGCGAGTGAAAGAGGGGAGGGTGAGAAAAAGAAAACAAAAGTGAAGGTCTGTGATAATTTGGGAGGCAGGAGAAAATCAATAACAAAAGGATTCAAGGTGCAAGGCCAAAGGGAAAGGCAATGGGATAAGTAAAGAACAAAATATGTGTCCAGAGGAGGTGTTAATGGCAGGATCATGAACAGCTGCCATCTCTGGACTGATGAAGGGTCATCGACCTTGGTGTGAAACACTTTTGATGTCCTGAGGTCATGAAAGGTTTTTATCTTAATTTACATCATTTACACTGCCAAAGCTGTAATTCTATTCTTTCATGAATGTAATCCCCATTTGTTAGGCAAAATGTTTCATTTCTAAATCAGCTTATACTGTAGAATCTTTTGTGGCCTATTTGATGGCAGTGACATGATTTACAGAAATCCTGATTAAAATAGAAACTGGAACAAAAGCAAATAATGGAAATGGAATGAGCGCACAGCCCAAAATTCCAGTTCACTTTCTCACTCACTGGTTGCTTTTTATGCCCTGGCTTTAATGTCTGAAGGTTTAAAATTTAAATAAATGCGTAAAAATAGCACATGTTGCTATGAAACTCAGAAATGTAGGAAACCTATATTGGACAAATATTGGAAATAACTATGGGAATGGTTCGGATGAAAGGTTGTGACTTCTGTTTCTTTCTCCAGAGATGCTGCCAGACCTGCTGAATATTTCCAGCATTTTCTGTTTTCTGTTTCAGATTTCCAGCGTCTGCAGTATTTTGCCCTTGTGCAGGAATGGTAGCAATGCACTATCTCAGGATGACTCAAATATAAGGGTCATCTTTTTTTGTCTACCCTACCCAAACCTTACTTTAAAATGTGCTTATCACTGAGGAAAATAAAAAAGCATGAATTCTTTCCTTCCATTCTGCTCCTGAATAATAATGCACCCAACCTTCCCTGGAGATAAAACAAAAACAGAAACAGAAATACTTGGAAAAACTCAGCATGTCTGGCAGCATCGGCAGAGAAGAATACAGTTGACGTTTCGAGTCCTCATGACCCTTCAACAGAACTAAGTAAAATTAGGAAAGGGGTGAAATATAAGCTGGTTTAAGGTGGTGGGGGTGGTTTGTTGGGACAAGCATCCAGTGATAGGTGGAGATAACCAAAAGCTGTTACAGACAAAAGAACAAAGAGGTGTTGAAGGTGGTGATATTATCTAAAGGAATGTGCTAATTCAGAGTAGAAGACAGGACAGATAAGGTACAGATAGCTCTAGTGGGGGCAGGAGAATACTAAAAGGTAGAAATAAACAATGGTGGAAATACATTTAAAAACAAGGGAATAGGTGGGAAAAGAAAAAATCTATCTAAATTATCAGAAAAAACAAAAGGTAGGGGGAAGAAACGGGAAGGGGGTGGGGATGGAGGAGAGAGTTCAGGATCTAAAATTGTTGAACTCAATATTCAGTCCGGAAGGCTGTAAAGTGCCTAGTCGGAAGATGAGGTGCTGTTCCTCCAGTTTGCGTTGAGCTTCACTGGAACATTACAGCAAGCCAAGGACAGACATGTGGGCACGAGAGCAGGGTGGAGTGTTAAAATGGCAAGTGACAGGGAGGTTTGTGTCATGCTTGCGAACAGACCGAAAGTGTTCTGCAAAGCGGTTGCCCAGTCTGCGTTTGGTCTCTCCAATGTAGAGGAAACCGCATTGGGAGCAACGAATGCAGTAGACTAAGTTGGGGGAAATGCAAGTGAAATGCTGCTTCACTTAAAAGGAGTGTTTGGGCCCTTGGACGGTGAGGAGAGAGGAAGTAAAGGGGCAGGTGTTGCATCTTCTGCGTTTGCATGGGGAGGTGGCGTGGGAGGGGGTTGAGGAGTAGGGGGTGATGGAGGAGTGGACCAGGGTGTCCAGGAGGGAACGATCCCTATGGAATGCCGCCAGGGGGGTGAAGGGAAGATGTGTTTGGTGGTGGCATCATGCTGGAGTTGGCGGAGGATGATCCTTTGAATGCGGAGGCTGGTGGGGTGATAAGTGAGGACAAGGGGGACCTTATCATGTTTCTGGGAGGGAGGAGAAGGCGTGAGGGCGGATGCGCGGGAGATGGGCCGGACACAGTTGAGGGCCCTGTAAACGACCGTGGGTGGAAAACCTCGGTCAAGGAAGAAGGAGGACACGTCAGAGCAACTGTTTTTGAAAATAGCATCATCAGAACAGATGCGACGGAGGCGAAAGAACTGAGAGAATGGGATGGAGTCCTTACAGGAAGCGGGGTGTGAGGAGCTGTAGTCGAGGTAGCTGTGGGAGTGGGTAGGCTTGTAATGAATATTGGTGGACAGTCTATCACCAGAAATTGAGACAGAGAGGTCAAGGAAAGGAAGGGAAGTGTCAGAGATGGACCACGTGAAAATGATGGAGGGGTGGAGATTGGAAGCAAAATTAATAAATTTTTCCAGGACCCAACAAGAGCATGAAGCAGCACCGAAGTAATCATCGATGTTGTGGGAGTGGGCCAGAGTAGGACTGGAACAAGGAATGTTCCACATACCCCATAAAGAGACAGGCATAGCTGGGGCCCATGCGGGTACCCATAGCCACACCTTTTATTTGGAGGAAGTGAAAGGAGTTAAAGGAGAAATTGTTCAGCGTAAGAACAAGTTCAGCCAGACGGAGGAGAGTAGTGGTGGATGGGGATTGTTTGGGCCTCTGTTCGAGGAAGAAGCAGAGAGCCCTCAGACTATCCTGGTGGCGGTTGGAGGTGTAGAGGGATTGGACGTCCATGGTGAAGAGGTGGTGGTTGGGGCCAGGGAACTGGAAATTGTTGTTGTGACGTAAGGTGTCAGAGGAATCATTCCTTGAAAATATTTCACTGTACATATGTGATTGTGACTGAAGAGGATGCTGTAATATACATTTCATGCAAATAAATGTTGGGGACCTCTGCAATCAGAGTTGCTCCCAAGGTGCATGGTACAAAAGCTTATGTCACATATTCCTGAGCTACTGTTCACAATGCTGTCAATCTTACATGTCATCAGTTTGATGTCATCAAGATAGATCATTATTTTTTGCACAACAAAAACAGAATTAACTGGAAAAACTCAGCAGGTCTGGCAGCATCGGTGGAGAAGAAAAGAGTTGACGTTTCGAGTCCTCATGACCCTTCAACAGAACTAGGTGAATCCAAGGAAGGGGTGAAATATAAGCTAGTTTAAGGTGTGTGTGTGTGTGTGTGTGTGTGTGTGTGTGGAGTGGGGGGGGGTGGGGGGGGTTGGGTGGGGGGGAGAGAAGTGGAGGGGGTGGTGTGGTTGTAGGGACAAGCAAGCAGTGATAGGAGCAGATCATCAAAAGATGTCACAGACATAAGAACAAAAGAACACAGAGGTGTTGAAGTTGGTGATATTATCTAAACGAATGTGCTAATTAAGAATGGATGGTAGGGCACTCAAGGTATAGCTCTAGTGGGGGTGGGGGGAGCATAAAAGATTTAAAAATATTTAAAAATAATGGAAATAGGTGGGAAAAGAAAAATCTATATAACTTATTGGAAAAAACAAAAGGAAGGGGGAAGAAACAGAAAGGGGGTGGGATTGGAGGAGGGAGTTCAAGACCTAAAGTTGTTGAATTCAATATTCATTCCGGAAGGCTGTAAAGTGCCTAGTCAGAAGATGAGGTGTTGTTCCTCCAGTTTGCGTTGGGCTTCACTGGAACAATGCAGCAAGCCAAGGACAGACATGTGGACAAGAGAGCAGGGTGGAGTGTTAAAATGGCAAGCGACAGGGAGGTTTGGGTCATTCTTGCGGACAGACCGCAGGTGTTCTGCAAAGCGGTCGCCCAGTTTACGTTTGGTCTCTCCAATGTAGAGGAGATCGCATTGGGAGCAACGAATGCAGTAGACTAAGTTGGGGGAAATGCAAGTGAAATGCTGCTTCACTTGAAAGGAGTGCTTGGGCCCTTGGACAGTGAGGAGAGAGGAAGTGAAGGGGCAGGTGTTACATCTTTTGCGTGGGCATGGGGTGGTGCCATAGGTCGGGCTTGAGGAGTAGGGGGTGATGGAGGAGTGGACCAGGGTGTCCCGGAGGGAACGATCCATACGGAATGCTGACAGGGGGGTGAAGGGAAGATGTGTTTGGTGGTGGCATCATGCTGGAGTTGGCGGAAATGGCGGAGGATGATCCTTTGAATGCGGAGGCTGGTGGGGTGATAAGTGAGGACAAGGGGGACCCTATCATGTTTCTGGGAGGGAGGATTATTTTTTGCTTCTTCAGGTGTTTCTGCAGATTGCTGTGAGTATTTTACACCTAGTGAGGAAGTCATGTTCAGTTCTACTCCACTCCCTTTTCGTGAGATGTCTTATTTGGAGGCAGACAAAGGGAGACAGTTTTTAACAGCTGTTAACAGTCATTTTCCTGAACCACTAACAATTGTTTCTCTGACACAGAGGAAATCATACTCCATAGATAAAACAAAAAAACTGTGGATGCTGGAAATCCAAAACAAAAACAGAATTACCCGGAAAAACTCAGCAGGTCTGGCAGCATCGGCGGAGAAGAAAAGAGTTGATGTTTCTAGTCCTCATGACCCTACGACAGAACTGTCAAGTTCTGTCGAAGGGTCATGAGGACTTGAAACGTCCACTCTTTTCTTCTCTGCCGATGCTGCCAGACCTGCTGAGTTTTTCCAAGTAATTCGGAAATCATACTCCACCTGCTTCTTTGTACAACCAGCCCACACCGTTTTGAATGAAGGGAGATGCTTTACAGTCGCTGCAACCCACTCTCTCTATTCCTGTGCTATCATTCTTCATTCAGGTCTCCTCCCCATTCCAAATCCATGGATATGATGATAAGTAATTATTAACAACCAGTCACCAAAGTGGTTCCCACTGGCCCAATCCTTCCCAGACTCACGGCAGAGACTCTGTGACCTTGTTCAAGATGCTGCAGCCATCCGAGCTTATTGGAGCAGAGATTTTTCAACATTTTAAGAGTGCTTCTCCTTAATGCTGGTGAAAGGTTAAAGGCACCTTTCATAAGGAAGGCTTCCTACCCAATACTTGTATATTTAAAATCTGCAAAATATTGCGTCAGTCATTAGGGTGTTTTTAACTTACTGACAAGTCAGTGTTTGGGCTCATAAATGTATAAGTAGGTTATGAGATCAGTTTAACACGATGCTTTACTGTTTATAGTTACTGCACAGAACCAAGAATTTCACAGCAACTTGTCTACTGGGCTCCACTGCACCAGTAGTTTTAATATTCACAGAATCACAGTACAAGAGGGGCCCTTTGGCCCATCGAGCCTGAACCGACACGTGAGACACACCTGACCTACCTACCTAATCCCATTTACCTTGAATGTTATGATGTGCCAAGTGCTCATCCAGGTACTTTTTAAAAGGATGTGAGGCAACCCGCCTCCACCACCCTCCCAGGCAGCGCATTCCAGACCCTCACCACCCTCTGGGTAAAAAGGTTTTTCCTCACATCCCCCCTAAACCTCCTGTCCCTCACCTTGAACTTGTGTCCCCTCGTGACTGACCCTTCAACTAAGGGGAACAGCTGCTCCTTATCCACCCTGTCCGTGCCCCTCAATCTTGTACACCTCGATCAGGTCGCCCCTCAGTCTTCTCTGCTCCAACAATAACAACCCAAGTCTATCCAACCTCTCTTCATAACTTAAATGTTTCATCCCAGGCAACATCCTGGTGAATCTCCTCTGCACCCCATCCAGTGCAATCACATCCTTCCTATAATGTGGTGACCAGAACTGCACACAGTACTCCAGCTGTGGCCTCACCAAGGTTCTATACAACTCCAACATGACCTCCCTACTTTTGTAATCTATGCCTCGATTGATAAAGGCAAGTGTCCCATATGCCTTTTTCACCACCCCACTAACATGCCCCTCCGCCTTCAGAGATCTATGGACACACACGCCAAGGTCCCTTTGTTCCTCAGAACTTCCTAGTGCCATGCTGTTCATTGAATACTTCCTTATCAAATTACTCCTTCCAAAGTGTATCACCTCACACTTTTCAGGGTTAAATTCCATCTGCCACTTATCTGCCAATTTGACCATCCCATCTATATCTTCCTGTAGCCCAAGACACTCAACCTCACTGTTAACCACCTGGCCAATCTTTGTCATCCGCAAACTTACTAATCCTACCCCCAACATAGTCATCTATGTCGTTTATATAAATGACAAATAATAGGGGACCGAGCACAGATCCCTGTGGTACGCCACTGGACACTGGCTTCCAGTCACTACAGCATCCTTCTGTCATCACCCTCTGTCTCCTATAACTAAGCCAATTTTGAATCCACCTCATCAAATTACCCTGTATCCCATGTACATTTGCCTTCTTTATAAGTCTCCCATGTGGGACCTTGTCAAAGGCTTTGCTGAAATCCATATAAACTGCATCAAGCACACTCCCCTCATCTACACACCTGGACACCTCCTCAAAAAATTCAATCAAATATTACTGCTTTCTTTACAAACATATGAATTAGGAGCAGGAGTAGGAGGCCACTCGGCCCCTCGAGCCTGCTCCACCATTCAATAAGATTATGGCTGATCTGATTGCAACTTCAACTCCACATTCCTGCCTAACCCCCAATAACCTTTCTTCCTTATCAATGATCTATCTAGCCCTACCTTAAAAATATTCAAGGTCTCTGTTTCCACCACCTTCTGGGGAAGAGAATTCCAAAGACCCAGGGCCGTCAGAGAGAAAACAATTCTCATCTCTGAACCAAACCAACTCCAAATAGAGCCTAAAAACCATATCGGCTGAATCCTCCTGATCTTAGCTCCTACTCATTCTATACAGGCACAGTTCAGTGAATGGGATAAAGAATAGTTCCACTGAATGGCTACAGTTCAGAGTGGCCAGGTGGCTGTCTACTCCAAACACATTAACTGTTCGTCAAAACCACAAACTTGTGGTTACTATCAATGGTTTTAAACATTGGTTGTTAACTTGCAACACATTCCTAACAGCTGTGCTTTATACAAGTGACCTTGGAGCAGGTTCCACTGTAGACTTTAATTAGGAGATAATAGTCAGTAGGTAATTATTCAATTAAAGTCAATTGAATGTCACCAGCTGATTTTCATTAGGGATTAGGGAGCTGCCCTCCTCTCATGAACCCCTGAGGTCTTAGTTTCAGCTGTTAAGTGGTTTCTTTTTGGCCTTTGAATAAATTGTAAATGTCTCAGAACAGAGCTTTAGCTTCAGTTCTGATGAAGAGTCATAATGACTCGAAAGGTAATTGTGTTTTTCTCCGTAGATGCTGTCAGACCTGCTGAGTTTTTCCAGGTATTTTTATTTTTGTTTTAGAACTTTAGCTTTTCCTTTATGCTGGAGTTCAGTTTTGCTTCAATCTCAGTGGAATGAGGTCTAAGTATGTCCATCTGTAGTTAATTGTTAGGTTTTCAGCTTTAGAAATTCTCTCTAAGTCAGTGAGTTTTTATAATTTTTTGTGTCATCTAAAGTCTGTGACCCCTGAACCAGTCACCTGTGTCCTGGTTTTACTATGTTGCAAAGTTCAATCAATAACCTGAGGTTCCCAGAATACATCTATTATCACAGGGTTGCATTTAGCACAGAGAAATGGAGTAAAGTATAGAATTTGGCCAGATGTTTCAAACCACTGTCACTTGATGTAATGTATAGTATTAACCCTAACTCCTCGGCGGTTAAAAGTACTTGATTTTGATGTTCTGTAGAAAAGTGAGCATTCTGGATTTCTTGTTTCTATTAAAATCAAAAGCACTGTCTATCTTATACTGTAATGGGGGAGCTCATTTTATTTGATTGCAGTACTTGTGTATATTTAAAGATTAGTGGGTGTGGAGTCAGGAAATAGGGAGCAGAATGGGTTGAAAAATTAATACAAAACAGAGTTGGAGTTAAGGAAAGCTTTTCAGATTAATACAAAATGGGAACCAGTGTCCTGTAGGGATTGGTGTTGGGATTCCCTGTTGTTCACAAACGTAGATGACTTGGACTCTGAAATTGAAGCCATAATAAAATTGCCAGATGATAGTGTTACGACCAAGATGGGAGGAGTGTGTGAATTATCAAGTCCCACTACCCGCAGGTTATACTATTAATTAATTAAAATATTTAACTTTCTCACTGAAATGGCCTATTGTTTACCTACACTCTTCTATACACAGAAGAAAAGAGACTCTGACCAGGCTTCTTTTAAAATAAATTGATCATTGAGTTTTTTGAAACAAAACTTCTAACAAGTTGCAAGTACTGGTTAACACACAGTTGTAATTGGGGAAGTATAACTATCGATTTCTTCCCAAAGAATTGCCCAGCGCACACACAGACAAACAGATAGAGTCTCACTTTAGAGGATGGGTATCATAAAATAAAGGATAAAGTTTGCAGGGTATTGATGCTATCTATCTGGAGATCCCTCATGTGAAAACGGGTCACAGGTCCTCGTGGATGCCTGGAAGTTCTCACCAACCGGTCTCAGCTTTGCATGCCCAAATGCAGACCTGTTACACTCGGTTGAGGGTTGATAGCCACACACAATTTCAGACAAGGTAGAGAAAGAGAGAGAGAACCAGTTAGGGTAGCCTTTCTTTCTCAGCTTGTTCCCCAACAAAACTGCCTTCAAAATCAGCAGGTTCACAACTTAAAAGTTTTTTCCCCTTCCTCCTATGTGGTTTCCAGCAAGTAACCAACTTTCCTTTTTTAGTTTCATTTCCCCATCAATTAAAGCTTTTGCAATTCAAAACAACCAGATCTTCCTCAAGTACCACAGAGGTCAGGTGATTTCTTGGAAGGGGCCTGTACGCTGACAGTTCCAAGATGAGCTTATAACCTCTTTTTAAAAAAAAAAATCCCAGGTTATCATCCACATGTCCAGATCATGCCAACTCCTTCCGTTTTGTAAAATTAAAAAATCAGTCTTGAGAGAGGTGATTCTAACAATACCAAATTGGGGTTTATAACTAATAATATTCAGGACTGCATCAAAATGCAGCAAGTCATAAACAGGTTACAGAGTGGATAAATGGTAAATGAAATTTCAATAGAGAAAAGTGTGAAGTGGTTCATTTTGGTAGGAGGAATAGGGTCACATGTTACTTGGTGGGTTTAGTAAAACCACATGGGGTAGAAAAACAAAACTACCTGGGAAAAACACAGCAGATCTGACAGCATCTGCAGAGAGGAACGCAGTTAATGTTTTGAGTCCGTGTGACTCTTCATCAGAACTAAGGAAAAATAGAAATGAGATGAGATATAAGCTAGTTTAAGGGGGAGTGGGACAGGTAGGGCTGGATAGAGGGCCAGTGATAGCTGGAGGCAAAGATGAGATTGCCAAAGATGTAACAGACAAAAGGACAAAGGGGTGTTGATGGTGGTGATATTAGCTATGGAATGTGCTAATGGTGACATTAAGGGTAGAAAGCAGGACGAGCAAGGTACAGATAGCCCTAGTGGGGGTGGGGTGAGGGGAAGGGATCGAAATAGGCTAAAAGGTAGAGATAAAAGTTGAACTCAATATTCAGTCCGGAAGGCTGTAAAGTGCCTAATCGGATGATGAGGTGCTGTTCCTCCAGTTTGCGTTGAGCTTCACTGGAACAATGCAGCAGGCCAAGGACAGACATGTGGGCATGAGAGCAGGGTGGAGTGTTGAAATGGCAAGCGACAGGGAGGTTTGGGTCATTCTTGCGGACAGATCTAAGGCGTTCTGCTAAGCGGTTACCCAGTCTGCGTTTGGTTTTTCCAATGAAGAGGAAACTGCATTGGGAGCAGCGAATGCAGTTGACTAAATTGAAGGAAGTGCAAGTGTGAAAGGAGTGTTTGGGTCCTTGGACAGTGAGGAGATGGGAAGTAAAGGGGCAGGTATAACATCTTCTGTGGTGATTCAAGCAGTTGGTTGTTAATCTTTGGAATTCTCTACCTTGGAGAGCAGTAGAGGCTGAGTCATTAAATATACTCAAAGCTCAGTTAGCCAGATTTTTGATCTACAAGGGGTCAAGTTATGGAAGACCATTCAATGGTTCTTTGTCCAAATTCCTAATAAAAACCCTGAGTCCAGCTCAAAGCCTAGGTTTTTTGGGATCAGTGTTATTTTAATTTGAGTACAAACACCTTTTTTTGAAACATGTTAAATTAACGCTGATCAAGGAAGGCTGTGAATCAACTATTTGATCACAGAGATTATAATCAAGTCCATGCTGTGCTTGCTAACACCCACAGCTCCTGATTTTGGTGGGATCACTTTAGACAGTTACTAAGTGGGAGGGTGGCATCTCCCCACAGGAAGAGTGAAAAGCATTCTGTAGGACATCTTTGAGAGCAGCTGGGCAAGTTGATAAGGTTGTTTATGGGATCTTATGCTTTAGACCTAAGGAAGTTACGCTTTTGAAATCACTGGTTAGGCCCCAATTGAAGTATTGTGTCCAATTCTGTTTAAGAAGAATATGAGGGGATTGGGGAGGGTGAGGAGGAGATTTACTTGACTGAAACCAGGGATGTGGGGCTTAAGTTATGTGGAGCAGACTGATTAAAAAGGTGGTGTTCCCCTTCAAATAGAGAAGGTTAAGAGGAGACTTATTAGCTTTCAAAATTATGAAGGATTTTGATGGAATAAATGAGAAACTTAAAACAGGTCCTGGAAAAATTTATTAATTTTGCTTCCAATCTCCACCCCTCCATTTTCACGTGGTCCATCTCTGACACTTCCCTTCCTTGACCTCTCTGTCTCAATCTCTGATGACAGACTGTCCACCAATATCCATTACAAGCCTACCCACTCCCACAGCTACCTTGACTACAGCTCCTCACACCCCGCTTCCTGTAAGGACTCCATCCCATTCTCTCAGTTCCTTCGCCTCCGTCGCATCTGTTCCGATGATGCCACTTTCAAAAACAGTTCCTCTGACATGTCCTCCTTCTTCCTTAACTGAGGTTTTCCACCCACGGTCGTTGACAGGGCCCTCAACCGTGTCCGGCCCATCTCCAGCACATCCACCCTCACACCCTCCTCTCCCTCCCAGAACCATGATAGGGTCCCCCTTGTCCTCACTTACCATCCCACCAGCCTCCGCATTCAAAGGATCATCCTCCGCCATTTCTGCCAACTCCAGCATGATGCCACCACCAAACACATCTTCCCTTCACCCCCCCAGTGGCATTCCGTAGGGATTGTTCCCTCTGGGACACCCTGGTCCACTCCTCCATCACCCCCTACATCTCAAACCCCTCCCACAGCACCTTCCCATGCAACTGCAGAAGGTGCAACACCTGCCCCTTCACTTCCTCTCTCCTCACTGTCCAAGGGCCCAAACACTCCTTTCAAGTGAAGCAGCATTTCACTTGCATTTCCCCCAACTTAGTCTACTGTATTCGTTGCTCCCAATGCAGTTTCCTCTACATTGGAGAGACCAACCGCAGACTGGGTGACCGCTTTGCAGAACACCTGCGGTCTGTCCACAAGCATGACCCAGACCTCCCTGTCGCTTGCCATTTCAACACTCCAGCCTGCTCTCATACCCACATGTCTTCCTTGGCCTGCTGCATTGTTCCAGTGAATCTCAACACAAACTTCCGACTAGGCACTTTACAGCCTTCCAGACTGAATATTAAGTTCAACAATTTTAGATCATGAACTCTCTCCTCCATCCCCACCCCCTTTCCGATTTTCCCCCTCCTTTTTGTTTTTTTCCAATAATTTATATGGATTTTTCTTTTCCCACCTACTTCCATTATTTTTAAGTGTATTGTTTTATCTCTACCTTTTAGTCTATTTCAATCCCTTCCCCCCACCCCACCCCCACTAGGTCTATCTGTACCTTGCTCGTCCTGCTTTCTATCCTTAATTAGCACATTCCTTAGATATCACCACCTTCAGCACCTTTTTGTCCTTTTGTCTGTGACATCTTTTGGTTATCTCCACTTATCACTGGCCCTCTATCCAGCTCTACTTGTCCCACCCCCCTTAAACCAGCTTATATTTCACCTCTCTTCTATTTTTACTTAGTTCTGTTGAAGAGTCATTCGGACTCGAAACGTCAACTGTGTTCCTCTCCGCAGATGCTGCCAGACCTGCTGAGTTTTTCCAGGTATTTTTGTTTTTGTTTTGGATTTCCAGCATCCGCAGTTTTTTGCTTTTATCCTATTGAATTGATGTTGCATTGACACCAGACCCAAGGTGGTGTAGAAGGTCCCTTTTCTAAAAGGTGTTACTGAGCTAGTTGGATCCAGCATCTTTTCATGGTCATCACCTGCTTTTATTTTGAATTCAATTTCTGAACTTGATATGGTGAGATTTGAACTCTCAATCCTGTTCTTACTCCGTTGGCACTGGGTGACAGTATTCTGGAACCATGGGTAGGATGAGCAGTCAGCTTGTTGTGACCTATTGCTAGATTTTCTCAACAGCATTACTTGGTCCTGAGCACACATTGATTCATTATAAGGAACCCAGTTTGGCCTCTTTTTTTTTCAAACAATGTTTGTTCCTATTGATCGCTGAAAATTATTCTGTCAGAGTAATCACTAAAATTTCAGAATTACTGACCATAAACTCACCAGGCAACAAGAAATAGTCTAATTAAATTGACATGAACATTGAGCAAGTGTCTCTGCAGCCTGGCCAAGCTGAAAAGGAATGTAGATCTGATGCTTTTTATTCCTCTCTGATGGCTGTGTTACAGCCACATGGTGGTGGGGGAGAGGCTGGAGGGGGGTGGGGGCTGGAGGTTGGAGGCGGAGATGTCTTTTCTTTCTTGCTACCTCAGGTGGGACCGTAACAGGTTTTGTTAAAGTATTTAGCAGGAAGGTGGTATTTATTCAACGTCTGTATTTAACCATTTATGTGCTGATCACAAAGAAACAAGTCTGACAGACTTTCTTGGGGTTTAAAACAAAAAGAGGTTGGCTTTTATTGAGTTAAAAAGTTGTCCAGGTAAAGATATAAATTTTTTAAAAGCTCACACGTCTCAAACTTTCATGACCCACATTCACACACACACACACACACACACACACACACACACACACACACACACACACACACACACACACACAAACATGCAAAATTTCCAAGTTATACTGCAAGTAGTTACTTCCTTAGCGAAGTTAAAGTTCCATGCTGAAGGACAAAATACTTGAGAGCTCCCCATTTAGTCCTTGGCTGGTCCCAATAGAGCTCTTCTCTGCTTCATTGGCAGATTTTCCAGATTACTGACCGCTTCTTTTTAGCAGCTTGTATTAAAGAGATTTTTAAATGGTTATTTCAGTCATGTGACCTCTTTCTCCCCATAATAATTTCAGAAGGGGTTTGTTTATCTGATTTCTGAACTGACGATTGCTTTTGTTTCAAAGCCTGGGGAGTGGGGAGTAGATTCTGTAATACCCCAGCCATCACCATTAACTCACTGAATGAGTCGCTATCCATCTTTGAGATAGGAAGACATACCTCCATATAACCATTGTTCTAGCAGACTTTCCATCTCTACTGGAGAGGTAGTCTTTTAGAAATGAAAAGTGCTACTTTTCAGAAGATCCTTTGAAGTGGTTTTTGACATCCTTGGGTGTGAAGCTCCAGAGACGTGTGTTGCAGCATGTCTGAATTGCAATTCACAGTGGAACTTTCCAAAAGCTGGTCAACTTGCAATACCAGATGTCAGGTGACTTGTGGCAGCCGTCTTTAGTCACTCTCTTTCGTCTTTGCAAAGTTTTTAAAAAGGACTTTTTAGTATATGTTTGGTCATTCGGTAAAATTACAGGTTAATAGCACTCATGCACAAGCCACATCATCGTGACAGCTGACATAATTATACTAAGAGGGTGGTGGAGCTCTCGATCTCACTCCCCGACAGGGTACTGGAGGCAGAAACCCTCATCACATTTAAAAAGCACTTGGATATACACTTGAAAGGTCATAAACTAAAGGGCTACAGACCAAGAGCTGGAGGGTGGGATTAGACTGGATGGCTCTTTTTCAGCTGGCATGGACACAATGGGCTGAATGGCCTCCTTATGTGCTGTGAATGTTCTGCTTCTATTATAAAGTCTCCTGGGACAATTTTAAAACTGTCTGGATTGTTCCACATTATCAATGTGATAATGAACCAGTTACATTGTTTGTTTATGTTGCCGGGCAGTAGGTTTGGATCTGTGCAAAAGGAACAATATAGCTGGACCCAATCCTGAGTCCATTTGGATTTGAGCAAGAGGTAATCAGCACCTCAAACTTCCGCTTCCCTCTGCAATATGATGGTAACCAGTGGAAAATGAATTTAAAACATAAAGATCAAAACTTCAAAAAGGTTCTTGGCCAATCTGACGAATGACCTTTTAAGTGATCCATGTGGCTGGACTTGCAATAACCTAAAAATAGTTTCTGAATGTCAGCAAGCAGTGTTTGAATGTGTCTAAGTCATTGTGGATAGTACTCTGCTGTTCTCCACGTTAAGTGCAGTATAACTCTCTGTTAAACTTGTACAACAACAAATTGCATTTATATAGCAGCTATAACTCAGTAAAATGTCCCAAGCACCCTTCCCTCCAAGCAGTTGTGAATGGGACATGCAGTGGTCTTTTAAGACATTCATAGGTATAACCGTGTGGCGATCTTAAAGGGGTCACACACATTGAAAGGACATTAGAGGGAGCAATGGTTCCAAGTCATGTCCCAGGATTGTTCTCAAACAAACTTTACACTGAGCCGCAAATTGTCAAAGAGATAAGTTTTAAGGAGTATCTTAAAAAAGGAGAGGTAGGAAAGGTGGAGAGGCTTGGCGGGGGTGACAACAAAGTTCCAGAACTTTGGACCCAGGCAACCGAAGGCACCGCAAATGGTCGAGCGATGAAAACTGGGGATTCTCAGGAGGCCAGAATCGGAGAGTTGTGGGGCTGGATGAGGCTACAGAGATAGGAAAGGGCAAGGCCCTGCAGCAATTCGAAAACAAGGATGAGAGTTTTAAAATTGAGATAATCCTGCAGTATGAAAACAATCGAAGGAGCTTTCTGTTCTCTACCCTTGTTCCTACTCCTCTGAGAGCTTAAGCATAAAAACATCTGCTTGGATTAGTTGGCAGAAATGTATTTTAAGAGGTTTACAATGACTTTTGTTCAATGGCCGTGCTATAATGTAATGGTATTAATCCCTGGCCTGGCCCATTTTATTTATTAAAGCCTTTAATCGCATTGAGCTGCTCAGAGCTCAGATCCATGTCATTTTAGATCATTCGAAATTAATTTATTTTCTTGTTTGTCACTGTTTTATGTACTTAATTGAATATAGCTTTCTGAATTTCCCAATTAAGTTAATTTAGCAAAGTAACTCCAATGCAAAGTGTGTGTTATTTTAAGCCTAATACAAGGATAGATTGTGATAACCCTTCAAATAGTAATTTGGTAAAGCCAGGTAACACATCGTGACATTCAAGTGTTCTTAAAACAACTTGACTGCAAAATGCATTTGGATAAGCAGCAACGTTTAGGACACTAAGATAAAAACAAAACACTTCAGAAGCTGGAAATCTGAAAGAAAAACAGAAAATGCTGGAAAAACTCAGCAGTCTGGCAGCATCTGTGGAGAGAGAAACAGGGTCAACGTTTCGAGTCCGTATGACTCTTCTTCAGAGCTGCCAAGTTTTTCCAGCATTTTCTGTTTCTCTTTAGGGCACTAATACAAATGATATGGTTGCAAAGATAATTGAGTTTACTGTAATAATGGATTATGTTGAATTCTAGAGTAAACAGTATGATGAGCAGTAAAGGAACAGACTCAACTGAACATATTAAACTCAGAAACCCATCTAGAGAAATTAGTCACGTGAACACAGGTTTAATAATGTGCCTCCTGTTTCAAGTCATGTAACTTGCATCAGATTAAATTTGCGCTCGAAAGGCACAATATTTGTGTGTTGATGCCTTACCATTTTCTAATCTTCAAATAATTACAGGGCAATTAAATTTGTGTCTAATTCCTTGCTATTTCTTATGTTTTCAGGATTGATAAGTCTTTTATTTGGTTGAGAAGTACACAGTAAGTAACTTTTCTATCTGACATGTACAGAGACAGCCTTATTGCTAAAATCATGTTTTATTTGGTGTTGTTTTTATCTATAATATGGAGGACAAATATTTAAAAGTTATGGTAACCTGATGTGGTGACAGTGGAATGGAAAATGTATTCATCAATATGATTTTTTCAGTTTTTAGGATTAATACATTAAAATTCAAATAGTTGTTTGGTAATAATGGAACTTGAGTATTGTTGAGAAAAGAGACACTCTGTCTAAGTTTTTCATCTTGCACTCATCAGGACAGCTCACAAGAATACTAATTGCAAAGGGAACAACAATTTATACTGCATGGAAAGAGAGTGCTGATTGGTAGAGGCGTTGCCATGGAGAATGCATGAGGGAACAGTTAACTGCTAAGCTTTTGTTTAAATTCAGACCAGACAGGTCGACTCTGGTCAAGGCATTGCCATGGGGAATGAACCAGGGAATGGCTATCCCCCAATCTTAACATTCCTACCAAAATCTACCTATTAACCTGCTACATGAAATCAATTATATTCCTGGAAATTAGCCCCAGTTAAAGAACACCAGTTTCATAAATTCATGGATACTGAAACCTCAATAATGTGAAGCTGTGTCAATCTGAGTACATGGTTCCTACAAATATCAAAATCTTGTTCTAAACTCTGGTTGAACTCCAAAGTTTAGCAAAGATGTAGTCCACTAGTCATTGGGATGTACAGCCCACATACCTCGCTTCACTCTGGCATGGAAATTCATATACCACATTACTCATTTGTGTGATAAGGAGAATGTCTTTTTGGCTTGATGGCAGCATTCTGTTAGGGGCGAATACCCCTCATGTTGCTACTGCTTAGTTGCAGAGTGAAACAGTTAGCTTCATCTGTTGCTCAAATTTTTGAGATACCTTGCCCTTCCAGGGTGATCTGAGATAGACTGGGCACTTTTCAGGACCAAAAGTGATGGCCTTTGGCCCAATCATGAGTTTGTGAGATATACAGCGTGAAACAATCTGACAAGGGTGGCTGTTATCCTGCAGGATGCCTTCGATGTCCCTATTTCAGCATCAAGCTTGCATGATGAGCAAATGGTTCCAGCCCTATTTACAAGGCAGCCAAAGAATTCCAAAGTGTATATCGACCAGTGAAGGTAGGCTTGCAGTGGATTATGGTAGTGAATCCCCTGGCAGATTTCTCAACTAACACATCAAGGAAAGGGATCTCATCTGACTGCTCCATTTCTAATGTGAATTTGAGCACAGGATGGAGTCCATTAAGTTGTGTATGGAAATTCTTAGATGTAACTGCAGAATCAAACAAATCATTTACATATTGGGAATATGCCAGGGGCAGGAGGTTAGGTGTCATTCCATTGAAAATGCGTTTCTTGTAGAAACCGGCAAAGATGTTTGCGAGAGCCAGGCCTACAGGAGATCCCATGGCAACACCATTTATTGGGTTTACATGGTGTCATTAAAACTGAACTCAGCTATGCCAGTTGCAGAGTTTGTAAGTTCTATGAATACAGATGCAGACTATGGTGGTGCACCCAGATCGCCGTGATATGGTGCCGAGGCGCAAATGTCTACCGCTTCCTTGAGCTGAATAGGCTGCTGAATAGGCTAACAATGTCAAACAAGCACATGGACACGGCATTGCTATTGATATGCAAGTCCTGTCTGGCTTCCGCAAATATGAAGGAATCCTTCACCGTGAATATGTAAAACTTGCTCAGAACTGGTTGTAGCAACTCACCCAACCGTTTGGCCAGTTCACGTCATACAGAACCAGTCATGAATCGACAGGGCATAAAATGTGTTGGGCAGCCCACGTCCACCTGGACGCAGTGACCATGAGGACAAACCCTCTTACACAAGAATCCAACAAGTGTTTTTGTAACTTGCCTTTGAGCAGGACTATGTGGCCATGCCCAGCAGCAGCAATCTCAATACGATTTGTAAGAGTTTCCTTACAGACCTTTAATGGGTTCCAACCTGTGTTCAAATTCACCTTTGAAATGGAGACGACAGCTGAGCTCCCTTTCCCCAACACGCTAGTTGAGAATTTTGCCTGGGGATTCTCTACCATGGTCTACTACAAGCCGACCTTCACTGGTCAATATACGCGTTGGGATTCCTATAGTTCCACACGTGATAAGACTGGCCTTATTGATAACCTCATAAATACAGCCCAAACTATTTGCTCACTTTGCAAGCTTGATGCTGAAATAGGGACTTCAAAGCCATCCTGCAGGATAATGTTGACCCTGATTGAAATGATTAATAGCTACCGCTTGATTGAAACCTTTAAGACCCTGAGGGGTCTTGACAGGGTGGATGTTTCCCTCTTGTGGGAGAATCTAGAACTAGGGGCCACTGGTTAAAGGTAAGTGTCACCCAGTTAGGACAGAGATGAGGAGAAATTTTGTTCTCTCAGAGGGTCGTGAGTCTTTGGAACTCCCTTCCTCAGAAGGTGGTGGAAGCAGACTCTTTGAATATTTTTAAAGCAGAGCTAGATAGATTCTTTATAAACAAGTGGGAGACAGGTTATCGGGGGTAGGCAGGAATGTAGAGTTGAGGTTACAGTCAGATCAGCCATGATCTTGTTGAATGGTAGAGCAGGCTTGAGGGGCTGAATGGCCTACTCCTGCTCCCAATTCGTATGTTTGTATGCATGTTTGATCAGATCATTGTTTGCTGTATATCCTGCAACTCATGGGCCTAAGGCACCCACTATTGGTCCTGAAATGTCCCCAGCCTACCTCAGGCAAGGTGTCTGAGATATTTGAGCAACAGGTGAAGCTAGCCGCTTCACGCTGCTCCTATGCAGTAGCAACGCGAGCGGTATTCTCCACTAACAGCATGCTGCTGTCAAGGCAAAAAGATTCATACAAATGAGCAATGTGGTGTATGAATTTCAATGCCAGTGTGGTGTGATGTTAGGTATGTAGGCTGTATATCCCAATGAGTGGTGGATTGTACTGACCGTAGACAACCAGCTCGTGCTTGCAAAACTCAGAACACAGTGTCCAAAATTAGATGTGATTCTGTGATTGGGCAACACTTGCTGAACAACCCTGAGTGTGCTATGAATTACACTGACAACCAATTTAAAATTATCAGTTGGGCTTGCAGTGTGGCTCACTTACACATGCTATATTCACACACAGGACCCTGTCCTTTGCAAACAGGAAGAGCAAGTCCACACATTATGCCTTTTTCAACCAAACAAAAACTTGGACAGCAATGGCAATGCCTTGACCAAACAAAGTCAACCTGCCTGGTTTGAATACAAACAAAAGATTGGCAGTTAACTGTTCCCTGGTGCATTCTCTATGGCAACACCTCTACCAACCTGAGTCCTCTTGCCAACCAATCAGCACCTTCTTCTCATGCAGTATAAATTGTTGTTCCCTTTAGATTTGGTATTCTTGCGAATCAGTCCTGATGAGTGCAAGATGAAAAGCTTTGACAGAATGTCTCTTTTTTCAGCAATACTTAAAAATATATATTTATAAAGAGGAAAAGCTCAATAAATATGTCCCTTTTTGATGTACTAACTCATTAATATAACTGGAATGGTTCCTTGGAATGATGATTGAGTCTAGAAAAATGGACTTGTTTAAAAAACAGCCAGATGTGAGGCTTGGTTATCTGGAACAAACCTAATAGACCATTCATCGACTTCATCCACTTTGGTCTTGGGATATTCCTTAATTCTTTCTCTTTGCAGTAGCTCCTTGCTTGGCTCAGTTGATAGCCTTTTTATCTCATAATCTAGGCCAGCACTTCAATGCGCTATTGTTGTTATCTTTTAGACTAAGGACCCACTGCCTCTTCTGATGGATTCAAAAGATCCTGTGCGCTTACCTGAAGAAGATTAAGGGCTTCTCACACATTTATCCCTCACCCAACACTATCAAAAACAGATTATCTGGCCATCCATTTGCTCTTTGTGGGATCTTACTATGTGCAGATTGGCTGTTATGTTTGCATACTTTGCAATGGTGACCATCCTTCAAAAGTAATTTGATTGTGAAGCAGTTTGGGATATTTTGAGGAAGTTGAGGTGGTGCATAAGACAAATAAATTTTCTAATTCTCTCATGAAACCCTTTTCTATTTCCCACAGTCCCCATGCCTTTTCCTGGTAACATGTATTTGTTTTATACACAATATCATTTGACTCAACTTTCTCCCTCAATCTTAGCTTCCTCTTTTTTTTTAAACTTTGAATCAGGTCCAGGACCTCGGCTGCAGCAGGTTCCCCCACGTCCATAGATTGTGGAGCTGAAGCCTTTGGTAACACGCTTCATGTTATTTCATCTGTAATCAGCTCGGTTATGTCAGGCCAGGGATTCAGGCTCCAGTTGCATCCTAAATGGTGCATGAATCACTAAACTACTGGGAGAACTCCAGACTTGTGGCAAGTCATTCCGGTGGTCAAATTTGAATATTTTTTAATTGGGTCCAGGACAATTTTTAAGGTATATTTCTTATTCGCAGTATTGGACAAATGATAAGATGTCGTGGAGACTATGTCATGCGAATACAGTAAAAGCTAAGACTCCTTTGCTCAGATGACTATAGATTTTTGTAACATTTTATTGAATTTCCCACATCACTGAAAGAAACGCGCATTTGTTTTTTTGTAATCGTGTAGCCTGTCCTCACAAGTGATGTGTCAAAGAGGCTCCCAAATAGTTGTGGAAGATTTCAGCCTGATCCCTCTGGGACTCTCTTCCTAAACTACTGTTCCCTCACCGCCTTCACCCCTTTCCCCAAAAGCCTCTTTCTCCCAGCGAGCTGTCAATTGTCACCGCTAAATCTCACTTCCTACCTGCTGTTTATCAATTCCCCCTTTTGGTGTTGCTCCTCAACATGTGAAACATTGTATAAGTTGTGGTTGGTTCTTATCAGTCTGCCTTCAGTCAGTTTCCTGAGGTTCCAGGAATGAAGGTCAGGACATTGTCTTGTGGGCGGCGAAGGGCTGGAGACTGAATTTGCAAAGGTGACTTTTCTTTCTGGTTTGTAATTGAACAGTGCCTACAGGTACAACAGGAAAAAACACATTTTGTTATCCTTCCAATAAAACATTGTGCAGGCACCAATTTAAGAATGAGCTGATTGACATATCCACAGTCCTCTGAGATAATTGTTCAAAAATATGTCCATTCAAATTGTTGCAGAATGACTTGCGGAAGCGGAAATATGTTCACTTATCATACTTTAGTGGATTCCTGAAGGTCTTAACTGTCTCTTCACAAATGCAATATTTAATGACATGATTGAGCTGCAGATTCATCAAGATACTAGAAATAAATAGCACAGATTCACATTAGGCTGCACTGTGTTCAAATTAGGGATGGGTATTGAGTTAAACAAAGCTCAGAATTGGCACATTGATTCAAATACATCCTGCACACAGCATTGGAGCACTGATTGGGTTTTTGCATCAGAAAGATCCAAACAACTAGCCAACTCTTTATTAACAATCAAAAAACTGGCACAGTAAAACTAAACCAAGATCTATCACCCACCACAACAAAAACAGAATTACCTGGAAAAACTCAGCAGGTCTGCTCTCGTCGGGACTTGGAAAAATTTATTAATTTTGCTTCCAATCTCCACCCCTCCATCATTTTCACGTGGTCCATCTCTAACACTTCCCTTCCCTTCCTTGACCTCTCTGTCTCAATCTCTGGTGATAAACTGTCCACCAATATCCATTACAAGCCTACCGACTCCCACAGCTACCTCGACTACAGCTCCTCACACCCCGCTTCCTGTAAGGACTCCATCCCATTCTCTCAGTTCCTTCGCCTCCGTCGCATCTGTTCCGATGATGCTAACTTCAAAAACAGTTCCTCTGACATGTCCTCCTTCTTCCTTAACCGAGGTTTTCCACCCACGGTCGTTGACAGGGCCCTCAACCGTGTCCGGCCCATCTCCCGCGCATCCGCCCTCACGCCCTCTCCTCCCTCCCAGAAACATGATAGGGTCCCCCTTGTCCTCACTTATCACCCCACCAGCCTCCGCATTCAAAGGATCATCCTCCGCCATTTCCGCCAACTCCAGCATGATGCCACCACCAAACACATCTTCCCTTCACCCCCCGCCCCCGGCAGCATTCTGCAGGGATCTTTCCCTCCGGGACACCCTGGTCCACTCCTCCATCACCCCCTACTCCTCAACCCCCACCTATGGCACCACCCCATGCCCACGCAAAAGATGCAACACTGCCCCTTCACTTCCTCTCTCCTCACTGTCCAAGGGCCCAGACACTCCTTTCAAGTGAAGCAGCATTTCACTTGCATTTCCCCCAACTTAGTCTACTGCATTCGTTGCTCCCAATGTGGTCTCCTCTACATTGGAGAGACCAAACGTAAACTGGGCGACCGCTTTGCAGAACACCTGCGGTCTGTCCGCAAGAATGACCCAAACCTCCCTGTCGCTTGCCATTTTAACACTCCACCCTGCTCTCTTGCCCACATGTCTGTCCTTGGCTTGCTGCATTGTTCCAGTGAAGCCCAACGCAAACTGGAGGAACAGCACCTCATCTTCCGACTAGGCACTTTACAGCCTTCCGGAATGAATATTGAATTCAACAACTTTAGGTCTTGACCTCCCTCCTCCAATCCCACCCTCTTTCTGTTTCTTCCCCCTTCCTTTTGTTCTTTCCAATAATTTATATAGATTTTCTCTTTTCCCACCTATTTCCATTATTTTTAAATCTTTTATGCCCCTCTAGTCTTTCCACCCCACCCCCACTAGAGCTGTACCTTGAGTGCCCTACCATCCATTCTTAATTAGCACATTGGTTTAGATAATATCACCAACTTCAACACCTATGTGTTCTTTTGTTCTGTTGTATGTGACATCTTTTGATGATCTGCTTCTATCACTGCTTGTTTGTCCCTACAACCACACCAACCCCCTCCACTTCTCTCCCCCCACCCAACCCCCCCACCCCCCACCCCTCGCACCTTACACCAGCTTATATTTCACCCCTTTCCTTAGATTCACTCAGTTCTGTGCAAGGGTCATGAGGACTCGAAACGTCAACTCTTCTTCTCCGCCGATGCTGCCAGACCTGCTGAGTTTTTCCAGGTAATTCTGTTTTTGTTTTGGATTTCCAGCATCTGCAGTTTTTTGTTTTTATCTTTGTTCCTATCACTCACCACCCTGACTTGGAAATATATCGGCTGTTCCTTCACTGTTGCTGGGTCACAATCCTGGAACTCCCTCCCTAACCGCACAGTGGGTGTACCTACACCACAGGGACTGCAGCGGTTCTGGAAGGTTCACCACCCCCTTCTCAAGGGGGCAATAGGTGCCCACGTCCAATGGAACGATTAAATTAAAAGCCTTTGTTGAACTTTTGAAAATTAAGCTTTGGTTGATGGTTTTGCAATAGTTGCAGTTTTGTTGCTGATGTAGGAACCGCCTCCTTAAGGTTAGCAATACCTATGAGAAAGCTCTACATTTGTCCCAGCTACTTACCCTGCCTTTCTTATCCTGTTAGCAATCTGTGGGGAGAAGCGACTTTTAGGTCTTTTTAATGGCCCCACTAGATGGCAGCAACGCTTTAGTTTCTGGCGCCGGCTGAATTCTGCTGCTGAGTGCTCTACCTGCTCCGTCCACCAGAGGTCACTTCTCGAAAAGTTTCCACTGGCTATGGATCCTTCTGAATTTATTGCACCAGCTCATTAAACTTTACACCTTAAGAGCTTACATTTTCTCACTGGCTTAATTAACAGCGGCGCTTTTGACATTTGATGTGGTTTCAGAAGTTAGGCTCGTGCTCAGAAAGGGCAGCTCATCTGCTGGCGAAATCAGAGTTCAGCTGCCTTCAGAATTTCTGCTGCTAAATTTGGCCACTTCTCCCTGTCCCAGTGTCCAGTGAGTTCAAGCAGATGTGATGTGTGTGCTGAGGAAGATTGAACCTGCATGATGAGGGGTCGGGGGTGAGTCTGTCATATTTTCTGTTTCTCTAAGTAATTGGCCCAGAGGTGAGGTGTTGAAAATGCTGCATTAACCATCCCTCAGTCCAGCTGCTCCTCACCTGCTGATCCCTGTATTCCAGCCACATTGGAAAATATCTTCAGTCAGTCAGACAATTTCTTCCCCAAGATCCTCCAGTGGAATAGAATCTAAAACCAAATCTTCAGCCCAGACTTTCACCATCTTGCATTCTAGTGATCTGAACACCATAGAATAGTTAAGCGCAGTAGGAGGCCATTCAGCCCATTGATTTGTGCTGGTTCCATCCGCGCTGTCGGGGGGGGTCAGTGCAGAGGGAGAGCCGCGCTGTCGGAGGGTCAGTGCAGAGGGAGCGCCGCGCTGTCGGAGGGTCAGTGCTGAGGGAGGGCCGCACTGTCGGAGGGGTCAGTGCTGAGGGAGGGCCGCGCTGTCGGAGGGTCAGTGCTGAGGGAGGGCCGCGCTGTCGGAGGGTCAGTGCTGAGGGAGAGCCGCGCTGTCGGAGGGTCAGTGCTGAGGGAGAGCCGCGCTGTCGGAGGGTCAGTGCTGAGGGAGATCCGCGCTGTCGGAGGGTCAGTGCTGAGGGAGATCCGCGCTGTCGGAGGGTCAGTGCTGAGGGAGGGCCGCGCTGTCGGAGGGTCAGTGCTGAGGGAGAGCCGCGCTGTCGGAGGGGTCAGTGCAGAGGGAGGGCCGCGCTGTCGGGGGGGTCAGTGCTGAGGGAGTGCTGCACTGTCGGAGGGTTAGTGCTGAGGGAGGGCCGCGCTGTCGGAGGGTCAGTGCTGAGGGAGGGCCGCGCTGTCGGAGGGGTCAGTGCAGAGGGAGAGCCGCGCTGTCGGAGGGGTCAGTGCAGAGGGAGGGCCGCGCTGTCGGAGGGTCAGTGCAGAGGGAGGGCCGCGCTGTCGGAGGGTCAGTGCAGAGGGAGGGCCGCGCTGTCGGAGGGTCAGTGCAGAGGGAGGGCCGCGCTGTCGGAGGGTCAGTGCAGAGGGAGGGCCGCGCTGTCGGAGGGTCAGTGCAGAGGGAGGGCCGCGCTGTCGGAGGGTCAGTGCAGAGGGAGGGCCGCGCTGTCGGAGGGTCAGTGCAGAGGGAGGGCCGCGCTGTCGGAGGGTCAGTGCAGAGGGAGGGCCGCGCTGTCGGAGGGTCAGTGCAGAGGGAGGGCCGCGCTGTCGGAGGGTCAGTGCTGTGTAAGACCTATCTGGCGGGGCATTGAGGACGTTTGCATCTGAAACGTTAGCAACTTGAGCTGTTGTTTTGAACAATTGAATTAGAGAATAAAGTTAGTTTGCATTTATATGGACAGGTTTAGATCTCAATATGTGTTTAAAATACAATAGTGATTTTAAGCTATACTGAAACTTTACCCACTTTCATGTAATTTAATTGTACTGGTTTGATTTGAGTTTGACCATCCAAGGACAGCTTTGCCCATTCTCACTCCGATATAATGGTTTGTTTTGCCAGCTCTGGATGCTGGAGGTGGTGACACTCATTACTGTTACTTCACTGTGGGAGTTGCTGTCAAATTCACCACAAAAATATCACATGACCTTCCTCCACATACAGGACTTTACAATGGTATCTAAGATTGAATCTTGCTTTGTTTGATTAGTAATTTGCTGGCCTCAGTTTCTTGTTTCTTGTTTTGTCTCATTCCTGGCTGAGATAAAGTCTGTTGATATTGTAGTGATAGTTTTGTCAGCTGCTGGTCCAAATATAGTTCAAACTGTTTTTTGCAAATTTCTTGGACAGGACATTAAATCTGTCTGCTGGTGGACCCGTAGTCCTTGTCATGTCTTGACTCAAAAATAGTCATGCTTTCTATGGTATGTATGTGGTTCCAAATATAATTGAGAAGATCTAGAGACCAGGGGGAGGAGAAACCGGAACTAATGGGTTTTGCCTGTGGTGTTCACTCTACTGGGATAATGATCTCCAACACTTGTATCATTTTCAATCAGTTCTGAATTCAGCAGTCTCACTGCATTCTGGACAATTTGGATGAATTACTCTCTTGATAAAATCATTTAAGGTAGAATCATTGTAGAATTATATAAATTTTACTGCAAGGATGACCAGTCCACTATGCCAATGCTGACACTCTGAAAGAGCTACCCAGTTACTCTCATTCCTGTGCTCCAACCATGTACTGTTTGTTATTTACATTAGACACTTATCATTACTGAATCCCCCACTATTGACATGCCAGGGGTTACCATTGACCAGAAACTGAACTGGACTAGCCATATAAATACTGTGGCTACAAGAGCAGGTCAGAGGCTGGGAATCCTGTGACGAGTAACTCATCTCCTGACTCCCCAAAGCCTGTCCACCATCTACAAGGCACAAGTCAGGAGTGTGATGGAATACTCCCCACTTGCCTGGATGAGTACAGCTCCTACAACACTGAAAAGCTGGACACCATCCAGGACAAAGCAGCCCACTTGATTTGACACCACATCCACAATCATTCACTCCCTCCACCACCGACGCACAGTAACAGCAGTGTGTACCATCTACAAGATGCACTGCAGGAATTCACCAAGGCTCCTTAGACAGCACCTTCCAAACCCACGACCACTACCATCTAGAAGGACAAGGGCAGCAGATAGATGGGAACACCACCGCCTGGAAGTTCCCCTCCAAGGCACTCACCACCTTGACTTGGAAATACATCGGCCGTTCCTTCACTGTCACTGGGTCAAAATCCTGGAACTCCCTCCCTAACAGCACTGTGGGTGTACCTACACCACATGGACTACAGCGGCTCAAGAAGGCAGCTCACCACCACCTTCTCAAGGGGCAATTAGGGATGGGCAATAAACATTGGCCCAGCCAGCGAAGCCCACACCCCATGAATGAATAAAAAATACTTCTCTTTTTATGTTGTTGTGGGTTCAACCATCAATTCCAGCGGAGCATTCTATCAGCAGGCTATCACAATGTAGCTCAGTGGGTAGAATCACCATAGCCTCTTGTCACAGGCAGATGAGGAATAAATGCACTGGGGCAGTTTCTCCTTGGAAACCCAGTCCAAGTAAAAAATCTAAACCTGTCTGCTGCCCTTCAACACTGTATTGAGTCAGACAAGTCTCACAATGAACTACATTGTAGTTTAAAATGTTAAGCTCGTCTCAGTAATAGTGACCATGAAACTATCATCGATTGTTGTAAAATCCCATCTGCTTCACTAATATCCTTTAGGGAAGGAAATCTGCTGTCCTTACCTGGTCTGGCCTACATGTGACTCCAGACCCACAGCAATGTGGTTGACTCTTAACTGCCCTCTGAAATGGCCCAACAAGTCACTCAGTTCACTCATTAGGGATGGGCAATAAATGCTGGCCTTGCCAACGATGCCCACATTCCATAAAAAAAATTAGAGAAGGAGGGGTTGAAACTAATCATATTAAGAGTGTAGTGTCACCTGATATAGTCGGGGACCATTGTTGTACATCCTGGATCTTCGATAGTTTATCAGAAATCAGATCAGGTGAGAATCTAAAGGGATCATTTTTTTTGTGAGCACACCGGCAGTCCCCATTGCCAGCTCCTATCGGAAAATTAACCCACTAATTCTGCCAATTAAGGGCGAATTTTAACAATAATCCTCCCATCAGTTTCCTGACAGGATTGAGTGCATTGCTGATTTTATTCCCTCACCCCCAACCCACCCAGGTTTTACTCTATTGAAGTCACTGTAAAGTTACATTAGGGTCAAGTGTAAAACTGACATTTCCCCCAATCGCATGGGTTTTCTATCTCACTGGATGATCTAAAAATTGCTCCCCTTAAATTATTTAGTGTGTGTTCATTTATCATCATTGGTTCATATACAGGGAATGTGGTCTTTCATATCAAAATAACTGCTTTTTATCTGTTTGCACTGTTTAATGAAAGTTGAATAGGAGATGCTTTGTTTTTAGGTTTTGACTCCTATTTAAAATGCAACTTTGACAACTGAACAATTGAATTTCTTTCTGCAAGGATCCCCTGTGAAAGTGCAATAAGTCCCATTAAACTGTAGTAATGATGTGATTTTGCAGCATCTGAATCTTGGGTAAGCAATTTCGATTCAATAAAGGTGGAGAAAGCTGGGCTGTGGAACTGAATCCATGAAATGCAGTGACTGTTATCAGTCTTTAACTGTTGCTTAATGAATTTGGCAAAGGTAATATTCCATTGGAAATTGATTTGAATAAAGTAATTACGGATTTTTAGGTGAATGTCTTCTCCTTGTTCTGGCTCTCTGCTTTTCTTCTGTGCTGCTCACATGAAACTAAGCTGTTTATCTGACCCAAGTAGTTCTGTCATATTCGTATTTTCATAGAATTATAAAGGTTTACATAGGAAATACAGCACAGAAATAGGCCATTCAGCCTCATTATTCCATGCTGACCTTGGTGCTGCACTCGCGTCTCTGCCTATTCTTCCTGATCTAACTATCAAATAACTCTCTTCCTCTTCTCCCTCATGTGTTTATCCAGCTTCCCCTTAAACGTATGTATACGATTTGCCCCAATTACTCCTTGTGGTAGGGGGAAGTAGCACATTCTCCCCACTGTCTGGGTAAAGAAGCTTCTCCTGAATTCCTGGTTAGATTTATTAGTGGCTACGTTTTATTAACGGCCTCTTTCCCCACAAGTAGAAAGGATGGATTTTTAAAGCAAGTTCGGGAATCTGGCCCCTAGATAAATTCCTGACCTCATGCCTGAACTGTGTCACTCATGGAACTTTATTCTGAAATGTAAATGCACTAATTGGCTAGGAGGTGAGCTCGGCATCTGACGGGTGGTGCTAATTGTCTCCAAGAATCTGGAGCTGCCTGCACGGTGCGAGCGGCAAAGGCAGACGGCAGCCATGATGGGGCCTGCCATTCTCTGAGTAGAGCAGGCAGCTTCTTGGAGGGAAAGCAGCCTAAAAATATGAGATGATGTCCAACAGATGAAACAGAGGTACTGCGCACAATCCGGAGCAAGACCCCAAGGGCTGGATAATTTTCAACGTATATAATGAAACCTTTCTCCTCACCCACTCTGAACCCAACAGCTGTGCATTAACACACACCAGGCCGCTCAGGCTCATTAAAATCTCTTCTGAAAATAACACTCTTGACCTAAAGGAGCTTAATGGGAGGTTAATTGGAGGCGAGGAGGCTCCTGCCTCCCACCCCCAGTTTAAAAATTGGAATCAGCCCCGGAGGCATTGGGATCTGTGGGATTGCAATTTTTAAATTGCACCCGATCCAATCCCAATCCCACTGCATTTGAAAATCCAGCCATCTGTGTCCCCTCAGACAAAACCTTTCAGAATTTTAAAGACCTGTAAGGTCACCCTTCAGCCTTCTCTTTTCAAGTGAAAACAGACCCCCCCCCCAAACACCACCACCAGCCTGTTCGGGATTTCTTGATCTGCATAATCTCAGATTCCTAACATTATCCTTAAATCTTTTTTTCTACCCTCTCCAGGGCATTTATATCATTTTAATAAGGTGGCAACCAGAACTGTGCACAGTATTCCTATGTGTGCTCCAACCAAGGTTTAATACATGTTTAGTACAACTTCATTACTTTTGAAGTCTATCCTTCCAGATATAAACCCCAATGCTTGGTTCTTTCTTAAACAACTTTACTGACCTCCGTCACTACTTTAGTGATTTGTGTATTTGTATATTTATATTCTCAAACCTCTTTGCTCTTCTAACCCATTGTTTTCAAGTAGTCTGTCAATTCTTTATTTTTCTTTTACAAATTAATACTTATTTACAATTTACAATACAATTTAAACTTACCTGTGCTGAAACTCATTTGCCAATTATACACACATTCACATTTATTAATGCCATCTTGTAATTTCATTGTTCTGCTCCTCAGTATTAACAATGCCAAGAACTAACCCAAGAAGGATCCTTTTATCTACCTACTGCCATATGTGTTCAAATCCTTATACCCACCCCAGGTCAGTAAATTACCTGAGCATCCCAACTCATTGGGGGTCATTCCAACTGCAGCATTCCAGCCTCTTTGCAATCTCAGATCACCACGTTATGGGTGTGTGCACGAGAGAACCAAAATAGGCCTTCATGTATGTAGCAGAACTTTGAGTTCCTGATGCAGCCAGTCCATCGAATGGATGTGTATTCAGAACAAACTGTAGCGTACGCTTCACCATCCTCTTCACTTGGGGCTGGGCGTTTACAATTCTTGCTCCTTCAAGAGGCCGATGAGAACATTTTGGAAAGATAAGGTTTGGCGGGACATTACGCTGAATTTCAAAAAAAAATTGAGGTATTAAGAAAAGGGCCAATTGCTGAGCAAAAATGAAGTCAATCAAAGCAATAAATAGTAAAGTTTAAAAAGGAGTCATTAATAAAAGTGACCAGAGTGTGAGCGGGTCAGAGTGTGTGTAGCTAGCTCCCCATCTCAGGGTGCTCACTTACTCACCCCCACACAGTGTGTGAGTATTTGTTGGTGTGTGGTGGGGAGAGTGAGTGAGAACCCTGAGACTAGGAGTAAGGCATATACATACTCACCGCTTCACTTACCAGACACATACACATATATACACACACTCACTCCCCCACCCACACATTCATGCTCTCTCTCTCTCACTCCCACACTCTCTCACACACTCACTGACTCTCTCTCTCCTACACACGCTCACTCTCTTCTTCCTATGCACACTCACTCACTCTCTCTCTCTCTCTCTCCCCCTTACGCACACTCACTCACTCTCTCTCTCTCTCTCTCTCTCTCTCCCTTACACACACTCACTCACTCTCTCTCTCTCCCCCTTACACACACTCACTCACTCTCTCTCTCTCTCTCTCTCTCTCTCTCTCTCCCTTACACACACTCACTCACTCTCTCTCTCTCCCCCTTACACACACTCACTCACTCTCTCTCTCTCTCTCTCTCTCTCTCTCTCCCTTACACACACTCACTCACTCTCTCTCCCTTACGCCCACTCACTCACTCTCTCTCTCTCTCCCCTTTACACACACTCACTCACTCTCTCTCTCTCTCTCTCTCTCCCCCTTACACCCACTCACTCACTCTCTCTCTCTCCCCCTTACGCACACTCACTCACTCACTCTCTCTCCCCCTTACACACACTCACTCACTCTCTCTCTCTCTCTCTCTCTCTCTCTCTCTCTCCCTTACACACACTCACTCACTCTCTCTCTCTCCCCCTTACACACACTCACTCACTCTCTCTCTCTCTCTCTCTCTCTCTCTCTCTCTCTCTCTCTCTCTCTCTCTCCCTTACACACACTCACTCACTCTCTCTCCCTTACGCCCACTCACTCACTCTCTCTCTCTCTCCCCTTTACACACACTCACTCACTCTCTCTCTCTCTCTCTCTCTCCCCCTTACACCCACTCACTCACTCTCTCTCTCTCTCTCTCTCTCTCTCTCCCCCTTACGCACACTCACTCACTCACTCTCTCTCTCTCTCTCTCCCCCTTACGCACACTCACTCACTCTCTCTCTCTCTCTCCCCCTTACGCACACTCACTCACTCTCTCTCTCTCTCTCTCTCTCTCCCCCTTACACCCACTCACTCTCTCTCTCTCTCTCTCTCTCTCTCTCTCTCTCTCTCTCCCCCTTACGCCCACTCACTCACTCTCTCTCTCTCCCCCCCTTACACCCACTCACTCTCTCTCTCTCTCTCTCTCTCTCTCTCTCTCTCTCTCCCCCTTACGCCCACTCACTCACTCTCTCTCTCTCTCTCTCTCTCTCCCCCTTATGCCCACTCACTCACTCACACTCTCTCTCTCTCTCTCCCTCCCCCTTACGCCCACTCACTCACTCTCTCTCTCTTTCTCTCTCCCCCTTACGCCCACTCACTCACTCTCTCTCTCTCTTTCTCTCTCTCTCTCTCTCTCTCTCTCTCTCTCTCTCCCCCTTACGCCCACTCACTCACTCTCTCTCTCTCCCCCTTACGCCCACTCACTCACTCTCTCTCTCTCTCTCTCTCTCTCTCTCTCTCTCTCTCGCCCTTACGCCCACTCACTCTCTCTCTCTCTCTCTCTCTCTCGCCCTTACGCCCACTCACTCACTCTCTCTCTCTCTCTCTCTCCCCCTTACGCCCACTCACTCACTCTCTCTCTCTCTCTCTCTCTCTCCCCCTTACGCCCACTCAGTCACTCTCTCTCTCTCTCTCTCTCTCTCTCTCTCTCTCCCCCTTACACCCACTCACTCACTCACACTCTCTCT
Organism: Carcharodon carcharias; assembly: GCF_017639515.1. Taxonomy (NCBI): domain Eukaryota; kingdom Metazoa; phylum Chordata; class Chondrichthyes; order Lamniformes; family Lamnidae; genus Carcharodon; species Carcharodon carcharias. The sequence goes on from NC_054481.1 coordinate 132,914,976, forward strand.
CTCTCTCTCTCTCTCTCTCTCTCTCCCCCTTACGCCCACTCACTCACTCTCTCTCTCTCTCCCTCCCCCTTACGCCCACTCACTCACTCTCTCTCTCTCTCCTCCTTACACCCACTCACTCACTCTCTCTCTCTCTCTCTCTCTCTCTCTCTCTCTCTCACTGGTGATCAAACTTGGGTGAAGAGTGACCTGTGATTGGAGGAGCAGCTCCTTTGCTGAATCTTCCACTCCAACCTACCCGCTATTTTGAAAACTGGCTCTGGGGGCCACCTAGAGGGGTAGGAGGGGCCAGATGCTGCCTGTGGGCCAGCCTGCTGTAGAGGGACATTACTTAACACATCTCACTCAATGGCTGGCAGCCAGGTTTGTATAACAAGGAATCATTCAGGCAGGAGTGTTACCATCTCCATGTTTGAAGAAGGATTATGTAAGCCTGTTACTCTGCTATACTTACCCACTCTCTCCAACACATCGTTGCCTTTGCCCGATCGGAGGGAACACTTTTGTCCTCTGACCTAGTGGTTCTTTGGCTGTTTTTGTACTCCTAGGGGAGCCTCTTCTGTATCCATTTCCATAAGTTGTGCATACCCACCTCTATGTCCTGTATCCCACCAATCCCAAATGTGAACCTTCTTCACACCAAAAGGTAACATTTAGCTCATAATCTGTTATTCTAAATTATTAATACTTTCACAAAATATCCTAAAGACTCTTAATGTTGTCATGTGAAAGTTGTGTGCTCAAGCCTCTAGGAAAGATTGGTTCAATGTTGAAATAAGTGCCTAAAGAACAGGATACCACATACGAGTTGTGAAGGGCTTGAGCACATAATCTCGTCTGAGATCTAGTCCAGTGTTACATGGAGAGCGAGCTGTATTGTGTTGTCTTTTGTATGAATTATTAAAGCAATGCCCCATCTGCTCTATCATGTGGATGTAAAAGATCCCATAGCACAATTCAAAGAGACGGCAGGGTGGTCATACCAGTGTCCAGGCCAATGTTACTAAAGCAGATTATCTGCTCACCTGTCTGTAGTGTCTGTGGGAGCTTGTTCAGCATAAATTGGCTGCCATGTTTCCCTAGATTACAACAGTGGCCAACTTGAAAGTATTTTCTTGCTGGAAAGCACTTTGGGATGTCCAGAAGTTATGAAAACATACAGAACTTGAGTGTTGCTGGAAAAAGAGAGATGCTATCAAAGCTTTTTATCTTGCACTTATCAAGACAGCTTGCAAGAAAATACCAGCTGTAAAGATAACAATTTATACCGCATGAGATGAGAGCACTGATTGGTTGGCATGTGGACTCTGGTAGAGGCATTGCCATGGAGAAGCCACAGATGCATGCTACAAGCCATATATATTCACGCAGGGCCCTGTCCTTTGCAGACAGAAGGAGCATGTTCACACATTACACTTTTTCCAACTAAACAGAAACTTGAGGGTCAGCCATTCCCTGGTTCATTCCCCAAGGCAATGCCTTGACCAATCAGAGTCGCCCTACCTGGTTTGAACTTGAAAGAAACATTTGGCAGTTAACATTTAACTGTTCTCTGCTGCATTCTCCATGGCAATGTCTCTACCAATCACAGTCCACTTGCCAACCAATCAGAGCTCTATTCTTATGCAGTATAAATTGTTGTTCACTTCACTGTTGGTTTATCTAGAATAGCTGTCCTGCTATGTGCAAGATGAAAAGCTTTTATAACGTCTGTTTTTCAGCAATTATGAAAAGCATTGTATAATCTAAGTTCTTTCTTATGTTTGCAAACATTGGGCACAGCATAATAGATTAATGGAAATTTGCTTTTTGTACAAAATCCTTTTGGCATTTAAAGTCTTTTATTGAAAAGAATAATGCCTATTTTTTATTCATTCATGAGATATGGGCATCGCTGGCTAGGCCAGCATTTATTGCCCATCCCTAATTGCCCCTTGAGAAGGTGGTGGTGAGCTGCCTTCTTGACCCGCTGCAGTCCATGTCGTGTAGGTACATCCACAGTGCTGTTAGGGAGGGAGTTCCAGGATTTTGACCCAGTGACAGTGAAAGAAGTAAATACCAGCAGTAAAGAGAAGTTTATAGTGACAGTTGTAAAGTTAGTCTATAGAATTCATATTTCATGTGCTCAATAATCACCTTGCTCTGTTCTTCAATATATTTTTACGAAACTAAGGGGGAAAAATCCAATATTGGCCTTCTGAATGTAGGATAATGTAAATAGTGTATTGAATAGAGCCAAAGGCTTGGGGGGAGATGTAGTATTAAGGGTTAATGTTAAGTATGTAAATATACAGTGTACATCATCGGTGATGTAAGATAACATGACAACAGAGTTCTATGAGAAGCCTCATGCTACACCTCGTACTGTACTTAGTAGAATGTTCAATAAACAGTAAAGTTTACCAACAGCCTTGCCTTTAGTCATCTCTCTCAATCCTGACAGAGGACAATGATGATAACAGACAGAACGTTAATCATGAGGGTAATGTGCTAAAAGCCTAGAATTGCTGATTATTTTGGGATATTGCTAGTTTGAGAGACGGTGGTGCAGTGGGTCAACACATTGTGCTTTCACTTCCAGATTTCAAGCTCAGATCTAGCCCAGACTGAACGAATACAAGTCCCCCTTTTCCTTCCTCTCCCTATTAGTACAACATAAATTGAGATTGACCAATCCCAATCCAGGCCCTAATGAGAATAAACAAAAACAGAAAATGTTGGAAATGCTCAGCAGGTCTGGCATCATCTGTGGAGAGAGGAACAGAGTTAACGTTTTCATCTCAATCACCTTTCATCAGAACCGAGAAAAGTAAAAAATGTATCAAGTCTTGAGCAAGTGAATGGCCAGTGATGGAGAGGGTGGGAAGAACAACAAAATCAAAGTTCTGTGAAGGGAAGATCTCTTCTCTCCCAATGAGAATAAGTCTACCTGCACAACAATCCTCTTCTTCAAGAAGGTAATCAGGTCACTGGTGTGCCTGGGCTGTTCTTTCGTGCTAGAGTTAAATGCATTAGGGTAATGATTACTGTCAGTGATGCCACGCAATGTTTAATGTCCTTAAATCAAATGCTACCCTCTGTTATCTTCTTCACAGAGGTGTTATTTCTCTTTTGTTGTGGTGGGGGGCATGGTAGAAGAGATGGTTCACTTAACTCACCACACTAATCATCAGCTGAAAGAACCTAATACTGACATTATAGACACAAAGATGAAACTGTTCCATTCCCCAGCACTGACATTGCTTGGGTGCAAAAATCTTTAAGATGTAATTCCTTCAAATGACTTTTGTGTGCATTGATTTATTATAGGATAACTGTTACCATCAGGCTATTACACTTTTTTTTGGTTTTAGATGTTTATAGTCTTTTGCTTGTACTGAACTTGAGTATTGCTGAGAAAAGGGATATGTCAAAGCTTTTCATCTTGCACTCATCAGGACACTTCACAAGAATACCAATAGAAGGGGAAAACAACAATTTATACTGTATGTAAAGAGTGTGTTGAATAGTTGGCAAGTGGACTCTGGATTGGTAGAGGCATGGCCATGGAGAATGTACCAGTGATGGCGATTGACAGTTAATTGCCAAGCATTGTTTGAAATTTAAACCAGGCAGCTTGACCCTGATTGGTCAAGGCATTGCCCTGAGGAATAAGTCAGCAAACAGATGTCACTTATTCTGTTTAGCTGAAATAGGTACCATGTGTGTACGTGTTCTTTCAGTCTGCAAAGAACAGGGTCTTCTGTATTATTATATGTAGCTTCCAGTACACGTAAATGTGCCACACTGCGAGCTGACAATCTTAAATTGGTTGTCAGCGTAATTCTTAGCGCACTGAGAATTATTTAGCAAATGTTGTCCAATCACAGAATCAATGATTCCACCATTGGACAAGCTTCAACATGTATCTTTTTTTGGATGTTTCATAAATCAAATGTGGGTGTGATGTTTGAGTGAATTGGAGGCTGACTGAGCCAGATCTCATTGAGACAAGGACAGAGCTAAAAAAATTATTCCCATAACGTCACTTCAAAGGAGTGTTAATCCACTGCATCGGTTCCCCAGGGACAGACAGTACCACTGGTCACTACCTGCATTGCCACATGGGTTGCACCATCGATATTTATTGCTATGTGAATGAAATATTAGCCCACACTCTTTCTCTGAACCTTTCAGCAGGACTCAGCGTTGACAATATAGGCAGCACGTATTAATTTGACAAAACAGATTCTACAGTGTTTTTGTTCCTTGCTAATATTCCCCTTCCTCTGTCACTGCTGTTTGTAGGAGCTTGCTATGTGCAAATTGGCTGCCATATTTCCTGCAGTACAACAGTGACTATACTTCAAAAATGCCTTGTTGGATGGGAAGTGCTTTGAAACTTCCTGAGGTTGCAAAAGGTGATATATAAATGCGAGATCTTTCTTTTCCTTCATAATCATATGTGAACCTTAGCTACACATTATAACCAAAGCCAATATAATCCTTGCCAAAACATCAACTTCCAGCAGTGATTGGGAGCACAAAGGTCTACATTTTCTTTCTGCCTCACTATCCAATGGATGTTGAGGCTAATTGTAGTTTACCCAAGTCAATGGTCTTCTACTAATTCAGGAAAGACAGTGAATCAACCTGGTCTCTTCCTGGCATATGTTTCTCAGCTACTCAGACAAACTCTTGGAAGTTAGAAAAATAAATAAACCGGTATCTAAATCCCCAGTTTGAGAGCCATGCAGGTGGGGACAGAATCTTTCCAGGCTTCTGTAGCATTAGGTCTGGGAGATTTCAACTCACTTGCTTCATCTGCATGATCGATGTTGGGACTTTCTTGGGAAGAAACAGTAAGATTCAGCAAGAAGCATTTCAAATTAGAACAGCACCTGTTGTTAAAACATGGATTCTTTTATTCACCATCTAGACTCCCTCTTCTGGTACATGGGTATGGTCACCTTAAGTGGACAAAATACATAATGCAGTTTTCAACACAATACAGATATCTGCGTCCAAACCCAATGGGAGCCAATACCTTGCTGGTGGGCACGAATGGGATTTGGGCAGCAGGAGTCTGCCAATAGAGCACCCAATGGAATGGTACCTGATGGTTAGTCAAGTGGTTGGGGATGTGGTGGGGAGGATGTTGGCAGGGCATTGCAGTCATGAGAGGAGATGGGGGTGAAGGTCAAAGGAGGCTAAGTCGTTGCCCCAATTTAACCATGCATTCACCTGGTTACTGTAGGATGGGCCAAGTTAAAGTCAGGGCTTTATAGTATTTATCGAAGAGCCAGTTTTAAATGGGACAGCATGAAGTGGCACCGAAATATTCATTGATGTACTGAAGAAAGAGTTGTGGGAGGGGGTTTGAACAGGACTAGAACAAGAAATGTTTCACAAACCCCATAAAGGGATAGGCCTAACTGGGGCCCATGCGCGTACCCATAGCCACATGTTTTATTTGGAGGAAGTGAGACAAGTTAAGGGAGAAATTGTTCAGTGAGAGAACTAGTTCAGCCAGACGGAGGAGAGTAGTGGTGGATGGATGTTGTTCAGGCCTCTATTCAAGGAACAAGCAGAGAGCCCTCAGACAATCCTGGTGGGGGATGGAAGTGTAGAGGGATTGGATGTCCATGCTGAAGAGGAGATGGTTAGGGCCAGGGAATTGGAAATTGTTGAATGACGTAGGGCATCAGAGGAATTGCGAATGTAGGTGGAAAGAGACAGGATAAGGGGAGAGAGAACGGAGTCAAGAAAGGAAGACATTAGTTCCATGGGGCAGGAACAGGCTGACAGGAACAGTCCACTGGGACAGTCCTGTTTATGGATTTTAGGGAGGAGGTATAAACGAGCTGTCCGAGGTTGGGACACTGAGGTTGGAAGCTGTGGAGGGAAAATCTCCAGAGGAGAAGAGGTCACTGACCGTCGTGGAAACAATGGCTTGATGTTCAGTGGTGGATTCATGGTCCGAGGGGAAGTAGGAAGAAGTGTCTGAGATTTGGCACTCAGTCTCTGCGAGGTAGAGGTCAGTGCGCCAGACAGCAACAGCACCACCCTTGTCAGCGGGTTTGATGACAATGTCAGGGTTGGACCTGAGAGAACAGTGTGGTAAGTTCAGGAAGAGACAGGTTAGAGTGGGTGAGAGGAGCAGAGAAATTGAGACGCCAGTGTCACACCTACAGTTCTCAATGAAAAGATCAAGAACAGGTAAGAGGCCAAAGGGAGGGGTCCAGGTGGAGGGAAAACACTGGAGGCGGGTGAAAGGATCCGTGAAACAGGGAGAGGACTCCTCCCCAAGAAGTGAGCACGGGGACGAAAGCAGCGTAAGAAGTGTTCAGCATCGTGCCAAACCCGAAATTCATTGAGGTGAGGGCGTAAGGGTCTGAAACTGAGTCCTTTGCTGAGCACTGATTGTTCAGCATCGGAGAGGGGAAGGTCAGCGGGTATAGTGAATACACGGCCAGGGCTGGGATTGGAAGACAGGATGAGGTCAGAGGAACGGGAAGGATCCCAGATGGGTGTTGGTATCAATAAGTTGCTGGAGCTTGTGTTCCTTAACACCTGAAAGGAAGGGGAAAAGTTTCTTGTTGAGGCGTCGAATGAGCGAAGAATAAAATGAAACTGGGGACAAGGGCAGCTTTGAGATAGGGTGAGTCACTGCTGCTGGAGATGTTGAGTGTGAACAAATGGTGGCGCATGGCACTGAGAACGCATCTCTGGATGTGCGAAAACAGCAGTCCGAGGAATGTTGTATGTCCTGGAGATACCTGTAATCCTGGGTGGATTTGAAACATGAGGGATGGAACTTCAGTTGGAATCTGTGTGGGGTAAGTTGGAGATGGAAACAGTCACTGAGGAAGGAGATATGGCTGTAAAAGCGAGTTTTAGTAAACACCTTGTCAAACACCTGGAGGGAAATGGAAAGCGATGAGGGTGAACAGGGTAGAACACGTCAGAAATAATGGGAACTTGTCAAAAAGTACTGCAATAATCGGGGGGGGGGGGGATTTGAATCTACATATAGACTGGAAAAATCAGATGGGCAAAGGTAGCTTAGATGAGGAATTCATAGAATGTTTTTGGGATAGTTTCCTAGAACAGTACTTTCTGGAGCCAACTAGAGAGCAGGTTATACTAGACCTGGTATTGTGCAACGAGATAGGATTAATTAATGACCTCATAGTGAAGGCGCCCCTGGGTGACAGCGATCATAATACGATAGAATTCATTTTGAGGGAGAGACGAGTGCGTCCAAAACTAGTATTTAAAACTTAAATAAGGGCAATTATAAAGTCATGAAAGTAGAGCTAGATAAAGTGAACTGGCAATTTAGGATAAAGGATAGGTCAATATTTGAATATTGCGGATATTTAAGGGGATATTTCAGAATACACAATGGATGCATTCCAACGAGGAGAAACAATTCCAAAGGGAGGACCCACCATTCATTGTTAACTAAAAAAGCTATATATAGTATCAAACTTAAAGAAAAAGCATATAATTGTGCAAAGCTGGGTGGCAGGTCAGAAGATTGGATAGAATATATAATACAGCAAAGAATGACTAAAAGATTAATAAGGAGGGAAAAATTAGAGTATGAGAGAAAACTAACTAGAAATATTAAGACCAGATAGTAAGAATTTCTATAGATATTTTAAAAAGAAAAGAGTTAACAAAGTGAGCGTTGGTCCTATAGAAAGTGAATTTGGGAAATTAATAATGGAAATTAAAGAGATGACTGATGAATTGAACAGGTATTTTGCATTAGTCTTCACTATGAAGGATACAAATAACACCCTAGAAATGTCTGTAAATCAGGAAATGGAAGGGAGGGAGGAACTCAGGAAATTTACAATCACCAGGGAAGTGGTACTGAGCTAATTATTAGGGCTGTGGGCTGACAAGTCCTCACGTCCTGATGGACTTTACCCTAAGGTCTTAAAAGAAATGGCTAGTGAGATAATTGATGCCCTGGTTTCGATTTTCCAAAATTCCCTCGATTCATGGAATGCGATTGGAAAATAGCAAATGTAATTCCTTTATTCAAAAAGGGAGGGAGACAGAAAGCAGGAAACTACAGGCCAGTTAGCTTAACATCTGTCACAGGGAAAATGTTAGAAGCTATTATTAAAGAAGTTATAGCAGGGCACTTAGATAAATTCAAGGTAATCAGGCAGGGCCAACATGGTTTTGTGATAGGGAAGTCATGTTTAATCAATTTATTGGAGTTCTTTAAAGGAGTAACGTGTGGATAAAGGGAAACTAGTGGATATACAGTACTTAGATTTCCACAAATCATTTGATAAAGTGCCACATCAAAGGTTACTGCAGAAAATAAAAGCTCATGTTGTAGGGGGTAACATATTGGCGTGGATAGAAGATTGGTTAGCTAACAGGAAACAGGGACTAGGCATAAATGGGTCTTTTTCTGGTTGGCAGGATGTGACGAGTGGTGTGCCTCAGGGATCAGTGCTGGGGCCTCAACTTGTTACAATTTATATAAATAACTTGGATGAAGGGAGCAAAGTTATGGTTGTTAAATTTGCTGATGACACAAAGGTAGATAGGAAAGTAAATGGTGAAGAGGACATAAAGAGGCTACAAAAAGATGTAGACAGGTTAAGTGAGTGGGCAAAGATATGGCAAATGGAGTATAATGTGGGAAAATGTGAAATTGTCCATTTTGGCAGGAGGAATAAAAATTAAGTTTATTATCTAAATAGCAAGAGATTGCAGAGCTCTGAGATTCAGAGATCTGGGTGTCCTAGTGCATGAATCTCAAAGTACAGCAAGTAATAGGAAAGCTAATAGAATGTTATCGTTTATTGCAAAGGGGATTGAATACAGAAATAGGGAGGTTGTGCTTCAGTTATACAGGGCACTAGTGAGACCACATCTGGAGCATTGTATACAATATTAGTCCCCTTATTTAAGGAAGGATGTAAGTGCATTGGAAGCAGTTCAGAGAAGGTTTACTAGGCTAATACCAGGGATGGGCAGGTTGTCCTATGAAGAAAGGCAAGACAGGTTAGGCTTGTATTCACTGCAGTTTAGAAGAGTAAGAGGCGATTTGATCTAAAACTCTAAGATTGTGAGGGGTCTTGACAGAGTGGATGTGGAGAGGATGTTTCCTCTTTTGGGAGAATCTTAGAACTAGGGGTCACTGTTTAAAAATAAGGGGTTACACATCCGAGATTGGGATGAGAATTTTTTTCTCTGAGGGTCTTGTGTTTTTCTTCCTCAAATGGCAGTGGAAGCAGAGTCTTTGAATATTATTAATGTAAAGCTAAATGGATTCTTGATTAGAAGATGAAAGGTTATTGGGAGTAGGCAGGAATTGGGTTTGAGGTTACAGTAGATCAGCCATGACCTTATTAAATGGTGGAGCAGATTCGAAGGGCCAAGTGACCTCCTACTGCTCCTAATTTGTATGTTCGTATGTAGAAGGAATTGTGCTGGAAAAGCAATCCAGTAGTTTCTCAACTGTTAGATAAATCTAGGTGTCCATGGTAAACATGCGTGACCTTTTCATACCTCAATCGTTGTAGTAGCTGCTGTGTGGGAAGGTACTTGCACTCAAATCTCATACTTCGTTGAATGGAAATTCTGACAGCCGTGCTGTCTTTGCAGCAGGGACTGAATGCCAGTGTAATATATTCCAAGCCGTTCAAAATAGGAAAAGAAACTACATATTTGATGACATTGCTGAGAAGACAGACAAGAAGAGAAACTTTGAAACAGGCTAGCTTCTTATTTAAATCAGTACCGAATGTACAAAACATATTTGTGCTGAATATAAGCTGACTGTGTATATTATGATCCACTTGGCATTTTACAGCCACGTCTACACACTGGGGTTGATTCTTTGGGTTTTCACTGTTGGTTCCGTTTATTGCGAGATTGAAGGTGACACTGCCAGTGAATCTCCATTCAGAGAGGTCGTGAGCCCCTGACTTCCTGATATATGCAGCTGCCAGGGCTAGCATCAGTATGAACTCAATATTTGGTGGTTGTTGGGTGGGGAGCCACTCCCATTGTATCGACATATGCCAGTCACATACAAATAGGTGAAAACTAGACTGGAATTAATGAAGTTGAGTGTATTAAGGAGCTAGCGTTGCTTCTGAGGTTCCCAGAAGACAGTGTTGTGACAGAAGTGTGCACCAGCACCATAGCAAATTTGCTGCCAAATAACATTTAATTATGCTTCAGTGCAGTGCCTTGGGACAGCTATATAAATACAAGCTGTCGTTGCTATTGTCCATTTTGAGCTACTGCCAAAGTCAAATTTCCCACCATAAATGTCCAAAAACCAGTGCTCACCAGTCTAGTCAATAGAATTAGTGAAATCTTCTGTATCCCTGAAAAATGCTGTTGTTATGCAGTTGGAACCAAATGATGCTTTCCAGTATCCATCTGTTATGATTAAACTGTTAACCTGCCAACCATTTTAAATGTATTATCATTTAACCTACTAAAGAGTGAATGATGATCAAGAGTTTTTGAATGAATGGCAGAGAATCATTTACATAAATTTAATAATCTGCACAAACAGTGCTCTGGCTTTGACACACAACAAATGAACATTTTGCTCATCAGTCTATGGTTTAATAATTCCTATGTTTTCAGAGATGAAAGTGTTGTCCAACCTCAGGTAGAAGTTAGCCCAGATCAGAATAGTCATTAAATGAGGGTAGGAGCACATCATGAGGTGCAGTTATACATTATATTGCCAAAGACCAGTGGCTCTTGAACAATCCCAAAAAGTTTACATTTATACAAAAAAAAGTTTTAAGCAGTTGCTCTTTGTAAGTATTGATAAATCCACCACTTAGCCATATACATGAATTATAGAACAATTTGTGTTCAATGTTTTCCATTAAATATTTGTAGAGGAAGGTGGATTTTTTTCAGAAATTATCATCTGCATTGCAATGCCCTCAAATCCATATTCAAATAAGTTCCTCATTAGGTGAAACTCTTTCAAATAAAGAAAATTCTATCACCAGACAAACCAATTGCCATTAGCACCAATGTTTTAAAAATACAAAATTCAATTCCATTGCCTTATAGCTTTTGGTTGCTGAACTGGATTACTATCAATAAACTGTATTTAACAGTTATCCTTTCTCAGGTCTAGATAATGAATCACAAGCCATTCCAACTCTAATCAACATCACCTCAACTCTTCCCCATGATTGCATTACTTCAGGGTGACTGAAAGCGATCCTGTATTCTGTCTTCTACAAAGCCAACCAGGATAATGTCCCCAAGCAGGAAATAAATATATGTTATAAAAACAGAAAAAGCTGGAAATACTCAACAGGTCGACGACTTTTCTACAGATGGTCACAGTCCTGCAACATTAACTCTGAGACATTAACTCTGTTTCTATCCCCACAGATACTGCCTGACCTGCTGAGTATTTCCAGCATTTTCTGTTCTTATTTCAAATTTCCAGCATCTGCAGTATTTTGGTTTTGTATAATACTTTCATGTTTTTACTCATTAATGCACCATAAAACAATGTGTGTACAATTCTAACATCAGGTAAACCTGTCTTCTCCAAACACTCAGCCACAGTTGTTCAGATGTGCAAGTCGGAGACTGAAGCAATATACTGCAGCTTTCATTCACTGTCCCATCTTCCCTCCTTTCAGTGTGTTCCAACATTTAAAACTGAGAGTGCTGAAATGACCTTCGAGCCCAAACTCAAGTGTTCAATTTTGGGAACTGAAGGAAGGAATGAGTCATTAAAGACTTGGGCCTGGATTTTCACCAAGTCGGGATGGTTTGGCCTTTAAATATGGTTGTGGGGGGGGGGGCTCCCAATTCCGGGGTTCAAAAGGTCCCCCTCATGCCCCCTAAGCCAAGCTCTGCCCTTCCGCCCATGCCTTACGGCCTCTCATGCCCCCATGCCAAGCTTTGTTTTTCCACTCACCTCATATGACCCTCATGGTCCCATGCCAAGCTATGGCACTTCCATGCCCATTCACCCACTATAGCCTGTCTAAAACTAAAGAACCCTGTAGTAACACTACTGTGTGTTTAAAAAGAAGCTTTAAAAAAAAAATCCATTCAAACTTTCACCTTGAAAAATGTATTTTCGTTACAAGCTAATAAAAGCGTCAATCATCCAGATCCTTTAAAGTATCAGTAACAAAAACATCAAAACCTTGGGATCACTTAATGTTGTGTAAACAAACATTGTGAAATTGACAGCAGAGATCAGAGCGCCTGAGCTGTCAATCAAACAATGTTTTCTCTGGGGGGGCAGCTGTTTCAACAAGATTAATGGATGTCTGGGCTCTCAGCCAAGCCTCATCATATATGCCTGGCTGAGAACCCAGATAACCATTAGAGTACTAAAACACCTGCACCCCAGAAAAAAACATTGATTTTTTTTTTTAAACACATCCTACTGTCACCACAGGGTTCATTGGTCTTAGACAGTGTAGTGGGTCAATGGACATGGAAATGCCAAAGCTTGGCATGGGGACATGAGGGGGCCATAGGGAATGGGTGGAGGGGGGGGGCCTGAGGGGCTTGAGGAGGTGGGTGGAGGGCATAAGGTGGCATGGAGGGTGTTTGGAAGGTTGGGGGGGGTGTGAGGGCTGGAAGGTCTTTGTGTTTTTACTATAACTGGGATGAAGTCCCAAGGAATTGGCGAGGGCCTTTTAAACGGCCTGCTGCTGCACTCAACAACCCCTGTGGCTGCCTCCAAACCCCTTCCCAGGTCAGCTAGCCCAACTCCAGCCTGCACCCACCCCGCCCCTGGCCTTTGCGGACACTTTCTCCTGAGGCAGCAGGGCTGAGTGGCTCCTGCTACCCACCTCAAAGGTGAAAATCCAGGCCTTGCATTTGTATGTTTATTGGTGCCATGACTTTAACAATGTCATGTTGTGGGTCTACTCTACCTTTCTACGTGGCAATCGATCACAGTTAGAAAATTAGCATTTATTTGGAGGGGGAAATATTATCTTTGGACTCAATGACCTTTTCTCCCCTCACCCCAGACTGAGGTAGCATTTTGTCATGTCACTACTTCCCCCACTGGTGGACATCCATACAGGTATCTAATATTTAATTCTAACGGCTTATCTTTGAGATCTGACACCGGGTGCGGGAGTCACCATTGTATCACAGCCCCTCCCAACCACCTCTCCAGTGAAGAAGGCAAATTGGCTCATTAGGTATTTACTCAGGAGCTTGCTGAACTGTGTAGATATCTTAACTCTGCGCTTTGTGAGCTGCTCCAGGTCTATTAGGGTCTATAGTTTCTAATAAGGAACATTTCCCGAGAGTTCATGCAGGATGGTTTAATTAGGCCTGCACTGGGGCTTAATCATATGGGTGTGATTTATATACCACCCACTTCTGCTTGGGTCTAATATCTGGTGGAAAATCTATACTGCTGACTTCAGTCATCTGAGGAAGGAAATCAAGGCTGAAGGGGGTGGGGCAGTGAAGAGGTGTATGTTTTTGTGCAGTTGTGAAATAATGTTTCAGCAATTTCTTTTTGTGGACTGAATACATTCAATAAGCAATGTTACGCCCTTAGACCAAATTTTTTTTTGCACCTTGTTATTTTATAATGTGGAAATGATGGGCAGTCATTTACAATGTGAATAAGAAAGTGAACTTGATCCCACTTTTACTCCCAGAATTCCTGTTGTTTCAGTGCAAATACTTTGCAGAAACTGCTTTTGAAAAACATTCTGAAGATGAATGTGTATAAATGGAGTTTTCCAAATTGTGCTGATAGATCAGGCTTGAATGAGGCCAATTTATATTATCATTGACTGTAATAGAAACTATATTAGAAGCTGTAATTCCCTGAAATAAATGAAAAGATGAAAGAAAATTAATTAGGTTTTCTGGTATTAGCTTTTGAGAAAATGGCCTTAAAGCAAGCTTATCCCCTTGTGGAGGCCTCACATTCTCCAATCCCTTTCTCAGAAGGCTCCAGAAATAAGGTTTTTCAACATAAACTGGGCCTTAAGGTGTTGTGAACTGCGCTTGTCGATACATCATTGTTCCTCAGCAAAACAAGAAAGTCCCACCCCAGCAGATTTAAACTAATGATCTTGTCGATATCCCATTTTCACCACAATCATGTCCTTCCTCAACAGCAGCCATGGAGCAGGAATGTTTGAAGCAGCAGTTAGAGTAGAAAGCTACAGCTGCAATGTGTGGTATCATTCTACCAGACACTCTGCAGCAGCCGTAATTCAGCATTTATCAACTTTGCAATTAGTGGGCTGGAGGCATAGGCATTAGCATGAAATAAAGGAATGGTATTCCCAAATGACAGTCCACAGGAACATTGTTGGGGGAGGAGGGGGTCATTTACATTACTGTTCTTTCAGTCTGCTTCATTAATTTAATCTTCTGCCTTTAGTCAAACTTATTAGAATACCATCTTTTTTTATAAATTGCCTTTGGATAATGTTGACAGTAACTCAGCTTAAAGGTTAATCTACAACGTAGGCAGAATCTGGACTGTCAGTTTATTATTCATAGTCCCACTTTCCTAATATGAAGGGGACAACATACATTTTAGAATCATTCAACATTGATGGAGCTAATTCGGCCAACATTCCTGCACAGACTCTTTGATTGAGGTATCCCCTTGGTCTCACCCCCCTGCCCTTTTTCCAAATCCCTTCCTTTAATTTTTCCTTTATCTTCCTGGGTCCGTTGCATTCCATTTCCCACTTTTATTTTTGTCCTTTCTACACAAAAGAAAATATCTAAAATATCTCTAATTGCTTTACTGATTTACTTTTTCCAATGTTAGTGACAGAAATCTGTACATTAATAACCCTAGGTTAAATAAGTCAGAGCCCACAATGAATGAATAAATAAATAAATACCAAGCTTGCCTACAACCATCCTGCTAGTTGCAAGGGGCTATGATAATAGTTATTGACTAATCATAACAATCAATCTGAATCAATTAACTTATTCTTTCATGGGATGTGGGCATCGCTGGCAAGGCCAGCATTTGTTACCCATCCCTAATTGTCCTTGAACTGAATGACTTGCCACACCATTTCAGAGGATAGATAAGAGTCAACCACATTGCTAAAGATCTGGAGTCACATGTAGGCCAGACCATGTAAGGATGGCAGATTTCCTTCCTTAGAGGGTGTTAGAGAACCAGATGGGTTTTTACAACAATCAATGATAGCTGTCTACAACAGACCCAGACTTGGATGAGGAAAACCCCCAGAGGCGGAGAACTTTGGGATACTTTTTCCAACCAAGAATGCTGCACTTGCTACATGTCATGGCTCAAATTGCTCATCTGCTGTATCCTAAAAGACTCCAAGCTTCAATTAAATTTTAACACGGCACACACAGATCCTATAAAGCATGCCTCCCAATCCTCCAGACCTAACCACCACCCTACCCATTCCCCAGCTTAACCACTTACCTGATGGCTGCATCTAGCATTGCAGTGAGTTGATTTTCACTGGCAAACTGTCTGAGACCATCAGTGGGTGTCCACAGCTTGCCAGCTCAATGATGAAGAGGTCCAATGTTGATTGCACCTTGGTCCTCGCCATTCAGGTATAGGGTCTGACTCTTGTGCAGCAAAGAATGGGTCTGTTTTGAGGCTTGTAAATTAAATAAACTGCTTAAATGTCACGGTTTATTGCAGGAAAAGGACAAGAAATGACTGCTTCACAGTTGGCATAATTTCTCCACGTTAGCTGAGGGCTGTAATAGTGCTATTCAATGCCATGAAAATAAATGTATTTATTCTAATCAACTCACACATGATAGCTGCTCTGAAAGGAACAATAATTAAATTGCAGGAACTAATAAGCGTGCAGACCGTTAACTTTATTAATAAATAACATCCTATAACAATCAACAGAGCTACACATTCATGGCTGGGATTGGATATAATGGCATTCTGTATGATGCTGTATCATTCTGGAAGAAGAATGGCAAGGTCATGGCTGGAGGATTTGTAGAATTTGCTTAATGAATGTGGTGTTTGTTCAATATTTCAGGGGATTTCTTAGGCCTGCATTGTAATGGCTGTATTTTATTAAAATGTACCTGATAACTGATATATACTATCTGGTATTTTTGTTTCCTGACCAAATCATTTGGCCCAGTAGACCTTTATTTTATAGAAGGATTTTCAGGCTGGATTTTCACCCTCAAGGCAGGTAGTGGGAGTGGGAAAACTCCCGGCTCAGGAGGAAGTGTTGGCAAAGGTGCCGGGGTGGGTGGGTGGGTGTGGGCTGTCGTCAGGTCGGCCAACCCAGGAAAGAGGGCAGAGGTAGCCACAAGGGGTGCTGGGGGCAGAGGCTGGCTGTTAAAAGGCCTGCCTCAGTGCCGTGGGTCTCCATCCCAGTTAAAACAAAAACACAAAGGCCCTCCAGCCCTCACCCATTACACCCCCATCATCCCTCCCCACCGTCCCTCACACCCTGTCACCTACTATCCATACCCCATCTGTGATACTTCATTCTGCCAATGCCAAGCAATGGCATTCCATTCCCCCCCCTCCCCCGAACCTTCTTGCTGCCTATGCCAAGCTATATCACTTCAATGCCCATTGACCCACTATACACAGTATAGAAACAATGAACCCCATAGTAACTGTAGAATATATTTTTAAAAAAAAACTTTAAAAAAGCCATTCATGTACTTCTTTCCATTGTGTTTAAAAAAAAAAGTCATTTCACTACATGGTCAATCACCCAGACTCTTTATAAAGTATCAATAATGGAAACTACAAGCCTTTGAAATCACTTAACCTTGTGTAAATAAACGTTGTGAAATTGACATCAAAAATCAGAGCAGATGTCAATCAGGCAATGTCTTCTAATGGATTTGTGAACTCTCAGCTCTCAACCATACATAATGAATCTTGGTTGAGGGGCCAATTTTATTCTATTCATTGGATGGGGGTGTCACTGGCTAGGCCAGCATTTATTGCCCTAATTTCCCTTGAGAACTGCCCATTTCAGAGAGCATTTAAAAGTCACATGTAGGTCAGACCAGGTAAGGATGGCAGATTTCTCTTCCCTAAAGGGGCGTTCATGAACCAGATGGTTTTTACAACAATTGACAATGGTTCCAAGGTCATGATTAAACTTTTAATTCTAGATTTTTTTAATTGAATTCAAACTTCAGTTCCACCATCTGTCATGGTGAGATCCGAACCCAGGTCCCCAGAGCTTTACGCTGGGTCTCTAGATTACTAGTCCAGTGTCAATACCACTACACCACTTCCTCCCCCTAATGGATGGAGGGGCATAGCTTGGCCTAGGTGGCCACTGGATGAGGGGGCCTTACATTGGCATTGGGGGCACAGGGAAGACTTTTTGAACTCATCTTTTTAAAGGTCCCCCAATGCAGACTAGGGCTCACAACTCCTCTGAGGAGCTGTGAACCACGACTCTTTTTAAAAACCTGGCCAACTCTGTGAGATTGCAGATGAATAGGACATGCCTATCTCCGCAATAGAGCTCTCAAGGTTGGGAGTGCCAGTGGCAGGCTTTTGACTTGAGCTGGCCACAGCCTTTTAAAGGTAATCCCAAAAATCAGACAGCCCGGGAATCCTGACTCGGGAAAAATCCAGCTCTTCCTGTTGAAACGATGTCTGATTCTGTGCTAATGGGGAGAGGAAGATGGGAATATCAATTCGGACTTCGGGTAAGTTGAATGTTTATTGCATACAAATGGAGGTCATCGACTTGTTTTGATCCCCATCTATGAAAATTGTTTTTTGCCGCATGTGAGGGATTGTTGCATATTAATCTTTGAACTGGTAGTTCTCTATATAATTGGGTTTAACCATGCATTGTAGAGTTTTGAACTGTTGAAGCAATATGTAACTCCATTTGCAGAAGGGTAGCTTTATTTGCAAGAACTATCACATTTGTGGTTGTTGCAATTTCAATGCTTTATTAATGCAGAACGTATTACGTTTATCATGTCTTCAACATAGATTACTGAGCCTAGTTTGCCTTTTCCTGAAATATGTGTCCCTCAAAAAAATGGTTAAGGATAAGTGCACATTCTGCCAGAGGTCAAGTGCAAATTCTGTAATGTAACTTATTTTGCATAATCATTATACACTCTGAACTCAGCCCAAGTTTGTCTTCACAACTTTCTGTTTGTAACCCTTTGTTGCACATGACTGCGGCCTGTCCCTCTGTTAACGCCCTGCCAGAAGACAGTAGAGAGGTGGAAGCTGGTTCTATAGCTCTGATCTTGAGGATATCGCCTCTTATCCTGGACCCCCTTATATTGATAGCTTTTAAGCAATTTTTTTCCCTCCAACAGTGCTGCTCAGTCCAGGTTCACCAGATCAACCCTCACCATTTGCCTCTCTGAGTTGTATGTTTTTGTTTACTCTGTGCATTCTCTTACTTTTCCAATGCTAACCTGACCTTAAACTCCACAATACTGTGCTCACTATTGTCTGTGTTCCTGCTTCTGATTTGCTCTGCCATGTTCTGGTTGCTTTTGTCCCGTAGCATCTGTGCTCACACAAAACCCTTGAACAGATGTCCCACCTAACACTCCAGGACCCTGTTTTCACTCACAATACGTGCATATTACAGAAGAATGAGTTCAAGCTGGTTTATTCTCAGGACTGCTCTGCGGTGCAAAAAATTCTCCCAGTCCTTTGCACACTGGTACTGCATGGCTATATCTATTTATACTATTTTGATGGTGAACCAATGCCAATCACCTGTTTTAAACAAGCAGTTGGCTTAATAATGTCATTGTCCGTTAATAAGAAGATTGTCAAGGTCCAATAACTGATATATTGATAACAGATTCCCCAGTGTCATCCTGACAAATTACATTCCCCTTACACCAGTTAGACATAGTTTGTATATTTTTCCTCATGTTTTCCATATCTATTCAGTGGTTCCACTTTGCCCATACCTGGGCCACATAGTTAAATCTCCTTTATAATTTAATTCTCTTCCACCATTGACCAGAAACTGAACTGGATCAGCCATATAAATACTGTGACTACAAGAGCAGCTCAGAGGCTAGGAATTCTGTGGAGAGTAACCCACCCACTGACTCCCCGAAGTCTGCCCACCGTCTACAAGGTACAAGTCAGGAGTGTGATGGAATACTCCCCACTTGCCAGGATGAGTGCAGCTCCCACAACATTCATGAAGCTTGACACCATCCAAGACAAAGCAGCCCCCTTGATTGGCACCTCATCCACTACCTTCAACATTCACACACTCCACCACTGATGCACAGTAGCAGCAGTGTGTGTACCATCTACAAGATGCACTGCAGAAACTCACCAACGCTCCTTAGACAGCACCTTCCAAACCCATGACTGCTACCATCTAGAAGGACAAGGACAGTAGCATGGGAACACCACCACCTGTTAGTTCCCCTCCGAGCCACACACCATCCTGACTTGGAAATATATCGCCGTTCCTTCACTGTCACTGGGTCAAAATCCTGGAACTCCCTCCCTAACAGCACTGTGGGTGTACCTACACCACATGGACTGCAGCGGCTCAAGAAGGTAGCTCACCACCACCTTCTCAAGGGCAACTAGGGATGGGCAATAAATATTGGCTCAGCCAGCAACAGCCCCATCCCATGAAAGAATTTTAAAAAGTGCTCTCCCAGTTTGTCATTTTTATCTCAGTAAGGTACTCTAACATTTTACATTTGCCCAACAAGTATCATTGTAGAACCTGGTCTAGGATGCTTATAGTATTCATAGCATCCTTCTCCAGTAAGGACTTTCAGATTTCCCTTTCTATTGACAAAAATCCTAACATTCACAGGTAGAACTGAGCCCTTTACTTTCCTCCACTTAATTTGTTCATTTATTTTCCCATTATTTCCCTGAATGATGATCACATCTTAACACTCTGCACAATGTTGTGATTCTCTACCCTGAGGTCATGGAAATCTTTTCCATGTCAGAGAATCACTAGGTACACAAATGCAATTGATACTATGATTATATTAATTATTTCTTTCAGAGATATCAGGGGCAGAGTTTCTATTTTGTCCTCTGGACAGCTGGGCTCAAATTTACACTGGTTTTCCAAATTAATTCTATGCTTCAAGTTTCTGTTCAAAGTTGCTTCCATAAACATAAATGCAAAATCTTCCATCAACCAGCATTGAATCAGGATCTGAAGGAAATTAATACTAGTAAAAAAAATGTAGTAATGGAGAAATTAATACACCTGAACATACGAACATAAGAAATAAGAGTAGGAGTACGCCATTCGACCCATCGAGCCCACTCCACCATTCAAACAGGTCATGGCTGATCATCTACCTCGATGCCATTTTACCACTATCCCCATATCTGTTGACGTCATTAGTATCCAGAAATCTATCGATTTCTATCTTGAACATGCTCAATGATTGAGCTTTCACAGCCCTCTGCGGTAGAAAACTCCAAAAATCCAGTACCCTCTGAGTGAAAAAATTCCTCCTCATCTCAGTCCTAAATGGCCTGCCCCTTATTCTGAAACTGTGACCCCTTGTTCCAGACTCACCAGTAAGGGGAAACATCCTGTCCACATCTACCCTGTCACACCCTGTAGGAATCTTGTAAGTTTCAATGAGATCACCTCTCATTCTTCAAAACTCTAGAGAATACAGGCCCAGTTTCCTCAATTTCTCCTCATAAGACAATCCTGACATCCCAGGATTAGTCGGTGAGCCTCCGTTGCGCTCCCTCTATCGTAAATGCATCCTTCCTCAGATAAGGCGACCAAAACTGCACACAATACTCCATGTCTGGTCTCACGAAGGCCCTATACAACTGCAGCAAGATATCTTTACTCCTGTGCTCAAATCCCCTTGTAGTGAAGGCCAGCATACCATTTTCCTTCCTAATTGCTAGCTATACCTGCATGCTAGGCTTTCATGGCTCATGAACAAGGACACAAATTCCTTTTGGACATCAACACTTCCCAATCTCTCACCATTTAAGAAATACTCTGCCTTTTTTTTCTACCAAAGTGGATAACGTCACACTTATTCACATTATATTCTATCTGCCATATCCTTGCCTACTCGCTTAGCCTATTCAAATCCTCTTGAAGCTTCTTTGCATCCTCCTCACAACTTACATACCTACCTAGTTCTGTGTCATCAGCAAATCTGGAAATATTACATTTGGCCCCCGTATCCAAATAACTTCTAAAGGTTGTGAACAGTTGTGGCCCATGCAATTAGCCTTGTGGTACCCCTACTAGTAACAACCTGCCATCCTGAAAATGATCTGTTTATCCCTACTCTCTGTTTCCTGTCTGTTATTCAATTCTCAATCCATGCCAGTATATTACCCCCAACCCCATGTGCTCTAATTTTGTTTACTAACCTCCTTTGTGGGACCTTATTGAAAACCTTCTGAAAATCCCAATACACCACATCCATTGATTTCCTTTATCTATTCCACAAGTAACATCCTCAAAATACTCCAACAGGTTTGTCAAACATGATTCTCCTTTCATAAATCCATGTTGACTCTGCCCAATCATATCATTATTTTCCAAATGTCCAGTTATCACATCCTTACAATAAGTTCTAATATTTTCCTTACTACTCATGCCAAACTAACAGGTCTGTAGTTCTCTATTTTCTCTCTCCATCCTTTCTTAAATAGTAGTGTTACATTTGCTACTTCCCAGTTCACAGGAACCTTTCCAGAATCTATAAAATTTTGAAAGGTAACCACCAATGCTTCCACTATCTCTATAGCCACCTCCTTTAACACTCAGGGATGTATCTCATCAGGTCCAGGGGATTTATCAACCTTCAATCCAATTAATTTGTCAAGTACTGCCTCTTTGTTAATACTAATTTCTTCCAGTTCCTCATTTTCAGTAATCCCATGGTTCACTACTAGTTCTGGGGGATTTTCTGTATCTTACTCCATGAAGACAGACACAAATTAATTGTTTAGTTTCTCCATCATTTCCCTGTTCTCCATTATAAATTCTCCTGTCTCCACCTGTAATGGACCCACATTCGTCCTAGCTAATCTTTCCCTTTTCACATACCTAAAGAAGCTTTTACAGTCCGCCTTTGTGTTTCTCACTAGTTTGCATTCTCTTTTCCCTTTCTCTATCAGTTTCTTAGTCATTTTCTGGATTCTAAATTTCTCCTTGGGTTTATCACTTTTTTTCTGGTAAACCTTATAAACCATTTCTTTGATTTAATGCAATCTTTAACTTTTGTTGGCCATGGTTGATTCACCTTTCCTGTTGGGTTTTTGTACCTTAGAGGAATGTATGTTTGTTGTTGACCTTGTAATACTTCTTTAAATACTAGCCATTTCCTGTGTGCCATCAAATATTTCAGTGTATTTTCCTAATCCACTATAGCCAACTTGCTCCTCATACCTTCATAGTTTCCTTTGTTCAGATTTAAGATACTATTTTCAGAATTATTACTTTCAAACTTAATGTAAAACGGTATCATATAATGATCACTATTTCCTAATGCCTCCTTTACAGCAAGGTTATTAATTAGCCCTTTCTCATTAGATAATGCTATATCTAAAATAGCCCAATCCCTAGTTGGTCCTTCAATATACTGCTCCAGAAACCCATCTCATACACACTCCAGAACCTCATCTTCCACAGTGTTATGCTCATTAAGTTTACCCAGTCTATATGTAAATTGAAGTCACCTTTATTACTGTATTACCCATGTTATATGCAGCCCTAATTTCCTGATTTATACTGTGCCCAACATTACCATTACAGTTTGGTGACCTATAAACAACTCCCACCAATGTCTGCTGCCCCTTGCTGCTTCTTAGCCCCACCCAAACTAATTCTACATCTTAATCCTTCAATCTAAGATCCTCTGTCACTAATATACTTAAAGTAGATAAACCTCCTGGCCCTGATGTTCTACATCCAGTGCGTTCAAAGAGGCGGCTGTAGACTTAGTGGATGCATTGGTGGTCATCTTTCAAAATTCTAATATATTCTGGAATGGTTCCTGCAGACTGGACAGTAGCAACACTGCCCCACTATTTAAGAAAATAGGGAGAGAGAAGACAGGGAACTATAAACCTGTTAGCCTGACATCAGTAGTAGGGAAAATGCTACAGTCTGTTAAGGATGTGATAACTGAAACTAAGAAAATAATGGTAGAATTGAGTATGGATCTATGAAAGGGAATTCATGTTTGACAAACTTGTTAGGGTTTTTTGAGGGTATAACTAGCAGAATAGATGAGGGAGAACCAGCGGATGTGGTGTATTTGGATTTTCAGAGGCTTTCGATAAGGTTCCACACAAGAAGTTTATAAGAAAAATTAGAACACATGGGATTGGCGGTCATACTCTGACATGGATTGAGGATTGGATAATGGAAGGAAAACAGAGTTGGAATAAATGGGTCATTCTCAGGTTGGCGGGCTGTGACTGGTGGGGCCACTACAAGGATCAGTGCTTGGGCCCCAGCTGGTTGAAATGGCTTTCAATGATTTGGATGAGGTGATTAAATGTAATGGTTCCACATTTGTGGATGATGCAATACTTGATGGGAGTGGGAATTGTGATGAGGATGCAAAGAGGACTCAAGGGGATTTAAACAGGCAAAGTGAGTGGGAAAGAACATGGCAGATGGAATATAATGTAGAAAAATGTGAAGTTATCCACTTTGATAGGAAAGACAGAAATGCAAAGTATTTCTTAAATGGTGAGAAATTGGGAAGTGTTGGTGTCCAAAAGGGCCTGGGTGTCCTTGTTCACAAGGTCACTGAAAGCTAACATGGAGGTGCAGCAAGCAATTAGAAAGGGAAATGGTATATAGGCCTTGATGACAAGAGATTTTGTGCACAGGAGTAAAGAAGCCTTGCTGGAGTTGTATAGAGCCTTGACAAAACTGCACCTGGAGTATTGTGTGCAATTTTGGTCTCCTTACCCAAGGAAGAATATACTTGCCATTGAGGGAGTGCAGCGAAGATTCACCAGATTGATTCCTGGATGGTGGGATTGTCCTATGGGAAGACATTGAGGAAACTGGGCCTGTATTTTCCAGAGTTTAGTAGAATGAGAGGTGACCTCACTGAAGCATTCTTACAAGGCTCAACAGGGTAGATGCAAGAAGGATGTTACCTTGGGCTGGGGGGTCTAGAACCAGGGGACACAGTCTCAGAATAAGGGGTAGGCCATTTAGGACTGAAATGAACAGAAATTCCTTCACTCAGAGGGTGGTGAGCCTTTGGAATTCTCTACCCTGGAGGGTTGTGGAGGCTCAGTCACTGAATATGTCTAAGATAGATGTCGATAGATTTCTGAATAGTAAAGGTATCAAAGGATACAAGGAGAGTGTGGGGAGATGGTGTTAAGGTAGAAGATCAGTCATGATCTAGTTGAATGGCAGAATTGGCTCGAGGGGCCTAATGGCCTCCTCCTCCTATTTCCCATGTTCCTAATCAGACAACATTTTAGGAAGTATTTTTTCTTGCATTAAAAGATATGCTTTAATTAATTAAGAGTGATAATCAGGTGCAATTTTATTCATACAGCTGCAAATGGGATTGTCACAGAAGGCAAACATTTTTATTAAAATGTTCAGTCCACCACATGTGAGTAAGCCAATTTTAAATAACTGAAAATTACTTTTACAAAAAACAGTGTAGAAGCATTTACAAGGTGTATGGTAGTCAGTGTAAAATTTAAGAGGCTCCTTGAAGGTAATACTAATGGACACAATCAGCAGAAACTTGCCATGGTGAGTGTAGCTCAATCTGGGAGTGTAGCCAGTTTTGTGGGTGGGGCCATGTTTCATCCTGGTATTTGTGTTAGATTGGCAAGACTGTTAAAATATCCTAAATAAAGTTTGTTAGAATTGAAGGAAATTGCATGTGTCCAAAAAAAATCTCTGCGTATATAATCAGAGGTAAATTTGAATAACCAATCAATAAAAGAGTCTTGAATTAGCACAGCTTCAATTAAATGTGTTGTAGGCTACATCCTTCATAATGCAATCAGAGTGTATCTGGAAAGGGCAAATTTGTTCCCTCAAATTAAACTTTCTAGTTTATGCATCCTCTTCCCATGGTCTAATAGCAGAAGCCATTAAGTTGTTCAGTTTGTATCATTTTCATTCTAATGTGAGAGTTATTGTGCTTACAGTGAATGCCAGGGTATAATAAAGTTCAGAACCTCATTTAAGTGAATTCCTGACCATCTGCTTTCTGTTAATTAAGTATTTTTAGGTCTCATAACATTTGGTTTATTGGCCCACAATGAGTTTCTTGAAGCATTTGTTTGGCTGCCTTTCCTGCTTTACTGTAATTTTATTGGTGTGCAATGTCATTGTTTAATTCTCGACCTTTGAGTCAGTTAAATACTTCACACCACAGAAACACCCCAGCTATAATGCAACAACAGCAATGCTAAAATAATTGTTTAATGAAAAGTGATTTTACTGCTGTAGTTAATTAATATTTTCAATAAAGTCTCGGGGAGAATTAAAATTGCACCCTAAATATTGACTGCTTAATTGGCCAACTTGCATATACAAATGAAAGTGTTTTGGTGATCTTATGCTAGTATTTGTTTGGTCATTTATTGTGAGTTAATTGATCATTCATCTTTAAACACATGTGGCTTCTGTCCAACAAGCAGCACTGAAACCATCCAAGTCAAAGCCACAAACAACATTGTGTTACTACAGTACTCTCCTCAATCTTAACCTCTTCCAACTGCCTATCTCTGTGCTACTGCTCTCCCATTGTTCTGTTGCTCTCTAGGCCACCACAGGCATTTCTAATAATGGCTTCTCTTTACTTGAGGACCCTTTTTAATGTACCAATTCCTCATCTATACATTGTCCTCCAGCAACATCAGCCATTAGTATGCTGGCAGTGAGAGCTTTATCCATCCACTGTCTGGTGCTGTACTGTTTGTGTCTAAAGATACCAAGTTGTAAATGAGATAAATATTTCTGCAATTTCACATCAGCAAGTCTGAAGGCGTCATCTTAGATTTTCTTCTGTTGGCATAGTCTAGCTCGAAAATGTCTTTCAGGATGGTTAAACAGACTTGAGTGCAAATGTGGTTTGCACACAATTGCCCTTGTTCAGTTCATTAGCATAAATTCAGCTGTTGATTGTTGGCTGTAGGGAATACACAGAATCACAATTGGCTACACAACAAATGTGTTGTAGGCTACATCCTTCATTTTGCAATCAAAGTGTAGCTGGAAAGGGCAAATTTCTTCCCCGAAATGTCACATCAGGAAAACGAAAACCCTGAAAGCTTTCAGTGAATTGCAATGCATCTCAGCCCATCAGCAACATTTGCCAAAAAGACAAGGGATGAAAGATTGAAAGGAAATCCATGGGTGCAAGCATCAGTTTGCAAGCGCAAGAGTAGCCCAGCCGCTTTTTGATGTCAGCTGTTTTTTTTTTATGCATTCATGGGTTGTGGGCATCGTTGGTTACACAATCATAGGAGCCCTAGCAAAACTGGAGTCAATGGGAATCTGGGGGAAAACTCTCCACTGTTTAGAGTCATATCTAGCACAAGGGAAGATGATTGTTGGAGGTCAATCATCTCAGCTCCAGGACATCACTACAGGAGTTCCTCAGGGTAATATCCTCGGCTCAACTATTTTCAGCTGCTTCATCAATGACCTTCCTTCCATCATAAGGTCAGAAGCAAGGATTGCACAGTGTTCAGCATCATTTGCAACTCCTTCAGATACTGAAGCAGTCCATGTCTAAATGCAGTAAGACTTGAACAACATCCAGGCTTGGGCTGATAAGTGACTAGTAACATTCGAGCCACACACAAGTGCCACACAATGACCATCTCCAACTAGAGAAAATCTAACCATCTCCCCTTGACATTCAATGGCATTACCATCACTGAATTCCCCCACTATCAACATGCTGAGGGTCAGCATTGACCAGAAACTAAACTGGATTAGCCATATAAATACAATGGCTACAACAGCAGCTCAGAGGCTAGGAATCCTGTGGTGAGTAACCTACTTCCTGACTCCCCAAAGCCTGTCGACCTTCTCCAAGGCACAAGTCAGGAGTGTGATGGAATACTCCCCACTTGCCTGGATGAGTGCAGCTCCAACAAGACGTTTAACACCATCCAGGTCAAAGCAGCCTGCTTGATTGGCACCCCCATCCATCACCTTCAACATTCACTCCCACCACCACCGAAGCACAGTAGCAGCAGTGTGTGTACCATCCTGCAGCAGCTTCGACAGCATCTTCCAAACCCACCACCACCTAGAAGTACAAGGGCAGCAGATACATGGAAACACCACCACCTGGAAGTTCCCCCCCCCACCCCAAGCCACTCACCATCCTGACTTGGATTTATTGCTGTTCCTTCACTCTCGCTGGCAATTAAGGATGGGCAATAAATGCTGGCCCAGCCAGTGACACCCACATCCCGTGAAAGAATTAAAAAAACATGTAAGATGGTGTAGACTGACAAACTATCCTCATAGTCTGTGCAACTACAAAGTGCAGAATCGAACTTAAGGAAAACGATCAAGAGACCAGAGGGGGTAAAGTAGATTTTTATGTCTGTAGTTTGACCTATTCCAAACCAGCAGCGCTGCTTGTGAGTTAGCCTGCTCTCTAAGACATTTTCCCTACTGGTTACCAAAACCCAGAATCACTTCTTTCTCAATTTTACAAGTTGAGTTGTGTTATAGTTTGTATTGAAATGTGATAACTCACAAGAGGGATATGTAATAATGTGATGCTCAGTAATGTAATGCTGGCTGAAGAGGCAACTATCTCTCTCTCTCAAGCAATTGAGAAATGGAGTAATGTCATAGCATCTATAGCCTGGTGATGGAAATGATGCTGCGTAATGTTAATATCAGCCTGATTTTGATTTTAGTTTATTTAAGACCTGTTCCACATCTTGTTAGTGGGTCGTTAGCCTTCACAAATCTCTTCTGAAATTGTTTCTTTTTCCTGCTGCCAGGAGTGAGTCTGATAGTTAGTGAGGGTGGTGCAGAGGTTTGTATTTTCCAGAAAGCAGGTGAACGTTAATGAGTCTGATCAGCCTTTTGTTCCAGGAATGTTCCTGTATTCTGTCTTCTGCATTCTTGATTTTCCTGTTTGGCCCCCAAGTTCTGGAATTCCCTAAACTTCTCAGCCTCTCTCTCCTCCTTTCTCTCTCCTTTAAGTTGCTTAAAACCTACCTCTTTGACCAAGCATTTGGTAATTTGCTCTAATATGTACTAAAGTGGTTTTGTGTCAAATTTTATTTGATTATGTTCTTGTGAAGTGCCTTGGGAAGGTTTACTATGTTAAAGGTGCTATATAAATGCAAGTTGTCATTGAATTGATCCTCTCTCTAGCTTGTAACTTTTAAATGTTCGACATTGCATTAAAATATGTCAATCTGAACTGCAGTTGTTTTTTTTTTTAAAAAACCTACTTGTGTATTGTGACTGGATTTTGGAGGAACATCCAAAAAACTAAAGCTGAACAAAGTGCCTGATTCTTGTTGGCTACCTGTTGCTTTCATTCACCAAATGAATGATAAGTAGATTTTATGACTGAACAGTCCTGGTCTTACCAATCTTACCAATAGAGCACACATTGTGAATTTGGGGTAAATGTCACTACACAACTTTCTGAACTTTCTCTGTACTTCAAATTTCTGAAATGTGTTCTTGTTGTGTTAAACTGCACCAAGAGCATTTTAGTCATAAAATCTACCCACCTACCTGAGTAACTCCTGTTACATCGATCAGAGACAGAGGAGAGAATTAGCTCAATTTTCACATTAACATTGGTATGTACGGAGAATTACATGAAATGCACAGATAGAAGGAAAGATACTGTAAAATTATGGCATTGGGATTTGAATCATGTTTTAAGCAAAAATGGAATTAAAAAAACATATGAAATGTTTCCTTGAAATTTATAAATTCATATTCTTTGTCCTAAAGGGATTTACATATTTTTTATGAAGTGAACTTTCTGAATTGCTCTGTGTCATAGTTATATTGGAATCTCTGGTGTAAAAGCTTCACACAAGCCATTTATATCAGTGATCAGTGTCTGTCCTCTATGAAGAATGAACTGCACCATAGTATATTCAGGCATTGCAGACTCTGCTTACAACCTGCTAAGTTCTTACTATTGGTCTATTGGTTAAAGCTCCACAATTGATTTCTAAGTTTTTTTCAAATCAGATCTCTGGTTAGGATGATGGAAGCAGATTTGCAGAATGAAGCACAGCATACTGCACCCATGGTTCATTAGGTTGCTATGGTGATGAGAAACAATATTCCATTTTTTTTTATATCTGTCTGGCGCACACGGAGTTCTGGTAAGGTATCACCAACCAGTGGTCCATGGAGGACCAGGCGTATAGGAAGCTGGTACTATTCATGTTTCTCAGGCATCCTGCTCACCCCTGGGTTAATAACTAGCATTTTGATTAAGTGTAGGGCCTCTCAATCAGCTGCGGATGGGTTTTCCTCTCGCTCAGCTCAGTAGTGTTTTCTGAAGCAGCCGTTGCTGACTGACCCAGTCAGTGAGCAACCCACTACCAGCCTGAGAAAACACTTTGAAAGCTATCAACACTGTTCAACAGAGCACGCTTTGCAGTTCAACAGCTCTCTGCAGTCAATCAACATGCCATGCTCTCCTTTCAGGATTGGGAAACCCAAAAAATTCTGGTAAGTTATTAAAATGTTTTATATTTTTCGAGGCTGATGGAAACAGCCTTCCTCTCCCTCACTTAAAGCTGCAGAAATACAGAAATATTTCTCTCCTCGTCCATTATCATAATCTTGTGTATTACATGCTCACACATCCATTCTAATCCCCCCCTTTTTATATATGTTTGATTGCTTATATGCAGAGGGGTTTTTCTCTATGTTCTTCCTCCATTCTGCTCTATTCAGTATCTGCATTACTTTGCTTCAGAAACGGCATCGATTTTAGATGCTGTTTCTTAATGTTGAAAAGCAGATGACAGCAGAATGCTGAATACTAATTTGTCAGTATAAGTCACATTAGCACTCCTCAATTAATCTTGCTGTTATCTAAACGCAGTGCTTTAGGCAAAAGCAGCTGCTGTTTGCAATAAATAATAATGCTGCTTTTCACCTTGCATTCAGAATCCAAAGTAGCCAGAAGGCTATTCGGAACTGCAGTGAGGAAGATTGACACAAGTAATGTGACTGAAAGTAGCTTGCTTTAGCTTTTCATTAAAAATGGAGGCAAGGAACTTTGTTGTTATTTCCTCATCAAATGTTATGGAATTCAGGGAGAAATTCCTCCAGTCACCATTTTTAACTGAGAATGCTGATGGAGCTGCTTGTAAAATTGACAATGAGGGCAATTTCACCCCTCTTTTTCACTTATTTATCTGATACACTCCCCAACTTACTGCATCTGGTGTACTATGCAGGTTGGAATTCACTCAAATCTGCTTGTTTGTTCAGAGATTCGTGTTGACAGCAAAGATATTGTCTTCCCTGCCTTTTTACCATAAACTTCATTCGTATTCCAAGAGCATTTTCTTCAGCTGAATTCCAGCGAATGGCATGGAAAACTCAATAGGTTTTTATTCCACAAAGACTGTAAGATAGATTGAATCATGGAACAAGTTTAATACTGATTCCATCACTGTTTAGTCTGATATTGAATTACAAAATGGAGCTAGGAAACCAGTACTAAATCTTTTCCAGTGAGCAATGTTGGGTGGTTCCAGCAATCGTGCGTAACTGTATAAAGTCCAGTACCTCAGTCTGCTTTACATTCATTACCAGAGGCAGACAACTGTGTTATCACTGCCATTTCAATTTTAAAATTGGTGCACAAGGTGTCTGTGCATCGGCAAGACATCTTGGAGTAAACTATATCCAAGGGCTATTACTGCATGAAAAAGTGTTTGGCAAATCTGGAGCTGAATCATGTATTATTTTCACCAGTGTGACATGATGTCATGGCATGGGGTTTAGTACAACCTGTTGTCTGTTTTATTCTTGAACTCATTTGGATTACTTGTGTCACATATTTGTGAAGAAATCATTCCACATTCATGTTTGTATTTGCTTCCACAACAGTAACCCAAACTGTTTGATATTATTGTCATTTTCTTTTCACTCATAATCACTCTCTCACTCGGCACTTTGTTCCCTATCCCTCCATAAGCACTCTTTATTTAATAAATGTAAAGTCTCTAAGCTTAATGGGACGCTTTGTAATTAAGGTTATACGCCAGCCTGCTTTAAGGCTTGCAGAATGTTAGTAGGAGTGTTACTTGAATTTTCCTTTTTGCCCTCTTCCTTCACACCTTCCCAATATTTAATTGATGTGTTTAAAATTAATGGGTGCAACAAGGTAAATAGAAGCAGCTAATGGCTTTGAAAGTTTAACAAAAGAATGATTATTCCTTTAATACACCCTCTAGTGTAGCCTTTTCGTGTTAAGTGCCAGGTGTTTAAATCACATGATAGGTTTAATTAACTTAAGCAACACTTCCTGCTGTGTCCAACACAGCGTTTTATTAGGATGAGAACAAATTTATTTAATTGAACTAAGTCCATCTTCAGCACCTACCTGGATATGTATATCTCCACAATTAGCCTTCCAAATCTAACCAGCTTCATCAATGAGTTAACAGATGGCTTCTATTTTGTACTAGGAAAACCATTTGATTTAACTGATCATTCATCAGTGCCATGTTTACTATCCCTTTTCATCTCCTGATGCCACTCATTAAGAATAAGTAAGAGATTTGGAACAAAGAAAAGGAAGAAAATTGTTTTTGTTGTTAAACTTTGTCATGCATGGTCAAAGTTAGCGATTGAATCCGAACTCATCCCAGTATTTAAGATTCGATTTGGATAGGTGGTTAAAGAATCAAAGAAATAGGAGCATTAGTAGACCATTCGGCCCATCGAGCCTGCTCTGCCAATCAAAACGACCATGGCTGATCTTCGACTTCAACCCCACTTTCCCACCCACTCCCCATATCCCTTGATTCCCTGAGACACCAAAAATCTGTCTACCCCGGCCTTAAATGTATTCAATGATGGAACATTCATAACCCTCTGGGGTAAAGAATTCTGAAGATTCACAGCCCTTTGAGTGCAGAAATTGTTCCTTATCTCAGTCCGAAATGATTTGCCTGCTTGTCCTAAGACTTTGCCCCCACATTCCAGATTCCCCAGCCAGAGATGGAGAATAAATGGACATGGAAATAGAATGGGCACTGGAAATTAGGATTACTGTTTGTTGGGAGAATAGTCAGCAACCTGGCTTGTTTTTGTCAGTAATATTGCTCTCTCCTTTTTTTGAACATAGTGTGCTATGTCCTGCACTGGTGCATCCCACCTTGTTTGTGCAGGGAGTGCCTGAACCTCGACTCATGTTCCAGCCAGTGTTGCTATGAGGGTAATGACAGTGTATCGGCAATGCCCACTTTGAATATATCTGTTCATATTTGGGCAAATCTATTCAGTGAGTGCCATCTGTGCTGGTAGAATATCCTTGAACTGGTGACAGTTAGTGGGGAGCTGGTAGAATGGCCACCTGTCCTAGACCTGGCTGAATTCTAGCAGATTTAAATAGTATATCAAACATATGGAGACACACTGGGATAAAGCAGTATGTGCCCATGTTGCTCATGTAGACACTGACAGAATATGCTAACTGGTTATTTGAAGGTGTGATTGTTCTCTTGCATTCAATGTTAAAAGAAAACTACTGTTCGTAGAAACTGCATAGAATAATCTGTACACGTAGAACATTGACAATTTAATCAGAAAATCAAAATTGAGACTGAAGCGAGAGGCTTTATGAAAAAAATAGCAGTTACAAAACTTCTCCATCTTATAAATTATTGCCAGTTATTATTTCGCTTGCACAATGTTGTTGTGTAAGGATGTACAGCAATACACGCTGGCCCAATTATACTGCCATTTTTGCATGGTTGTGTTGCAGTATAATTAGGTCTGGAAGCCCCTGACAGCTCAGTGAATTCAGGAAAGAGGTTTTGAGGTTCCCTGGGGAGTGGTAGTGTCTCATCTTCTGGTTTCGGTGCTTGGAGCCCACTTTGTTTCAGCTCGAGTTGTGTTGCCGCCTCAGTGATGCTGAAATGGGAGGGACGGTTCAAACTTTCTAATGGTAACAAGGAGATGATGGTCACATCAGCATTTTATAAACACTTGGAACAAAACCAGCAGTTAGATATGGATGAGTGGACCTCTTTGAATATGCTTTAACTATACTATCAATTAGATACATACAAATGTATGAATTAGGAGCAGGAGTAGGCCACACGGCCCCTCAAGCCTGCTCGGCCATTTAATAAGATCATGGCTGACATGACTATAACCTCAACTCCACATTCCTGCCTACCCCCTATAACCTATCAATTATAACCTTCTTAAGAATCTACCTCGCTCTGCCTTAAAAATATTCAAAGGCTCTGCTTCCACTGCCTTTTGAGGAAGAGTTCCAAAGACTCATAACCCTCTAAGAGAAAAAAACTCCTCATCTCCATCTTAAATGGGTGGCCCCCTTTTTTTTAAACAGTGACCCCTAGTTCTAGATTCTCCCACAAGGGGAAACATCCTCTCCACATCCACCCTGTCAAAACCCCTCAGGATCTTATATGTTTCAATCAAATCGCCTCTCGCTCTTCTAACTCCATTGGATACAAGCCTAACCTGTCCAACCTTTCTTCATAAGATAATCTGCCCATTCCTGGTATTAGTCTAGTAAAACTTCCCTGAACTACCTCCAATGCATTTACATCCTTCCTTAAATAATGAGACCAGTACTGTACACTGTACTCCAGCTGTGGTCTCTCCAATGCCCTTTATAACTGAAGCATAACCTCCCTACTTTTGTATTCAATTCCCCTCACAATAAATGATAACATTCTATTGGCTTTCCTAATTACCTACTGTACCTGCATACTAACCTTTTGTGATTCATGCACTAGGACACCTAGATCCCTCTGTATCTCAGAGCTCTGCAATCTCTCACCATTGAGATAATATGCTCCTTTTTACTTTTCCTGCCAAAATGGACAATTTCACATTTTCCTCTATTGTACTCCATTTGCCAGCTCTTTGCCCACTCATTTAACCTATTTATATCCCTTTGTAGCTTCCTTCTGATCTCTTCACATCTTACTTTCCACCTATCTTTGTGTGATCAGCAAATTTAGCAACCATACTTTTGGTCCCTTTATCCAAGCCATTTAGATAGCCGTTGGAAATCCGGAGTTAGATAGGGGTGTGTGGAGCTCTCAGATATAGTTTAACTATAGCGGTTCTAAGCTCTGTTTTGCCTCGTCAATCAGCTGTGAATTTCACTGTATTGAGATTCATGAGGAATGCAGTGTGTATAATCCTGGGTTCAATCCAATTTTGCTGAAAGGTGGGAGAAGAGTGCATAGATATGGCAGCCAATGCAACTGGGACAACTGATTGGGAATGGTGGCCTTTTGTTAACCTTTCCAGATGATTGACTTGATCTGAGCACAGATCACAAAACTCAAACTCCATACACTTCAAGAAGTTACTGGTTTCCCCCCATGTATTTTGGCAAATTCCAAAATCTCTTACTTGACAGGTTACTCTATCTCTTTTTAGGTCCTGACTGACTGACCAATGTACTTCATATCTAGAACATTTACAACGTACTGCACCAAAACCTGCCATATACAGCCCAAGCAGTTGGTTTGTGTCTTTATATTCCACACAATCTTCCTCTCAACCCTTCCAATATCTCACCCTATCAACTTTTACTTATTTCTTTCTCCTATCTCCGTTTTTTTTCTGACATTTGTGATTTTTATTTACATTTCCATCAAATCACATGAAGCCTCGTGACGCTATCACCAAATCAAAATAGCCCAATTCCAAGCTGAAACTACACCCACCCCTGATTACTTGGAGGAACAATATGGGCTATAAAGTTATATCTTGTGACTGGTACACCCATTACTCCTGACTAGGTGTGGCATTTACACTAGTATAATAATGTTGAACTGTTGTTGCATTCAGCCACAAATTAACCTGTACTGCTCCTCTTGAAAGAAAATGAATGGGAAATGGAATTCTTTATTAATTAGACTTCCTGAAAGCTCCTTCACAATTCAGGTATGTTATCTCACCTAATCCAAGTACAAAGGAGAGGGATAGCAAAGTGGAGGTCAGTAGATAAAAGCAAAAAACAGGCAGGTTTTGGTGCAGTACATTCTAAATGTTCCAGATATGCTGGAAATCCAAAACAAAAACAGAAACAGAAATACCTGGAAAAACTCAGCAGGTCTGCCAGCATCGGGGGAGCAGACCACAGTTGATGTTTCGAGTCAAAACGTCAACTGTGCCCTCCTCCGCCGATGCTGCCAGACCTGAGTTTTTCCAGGTATTTCTGTTTCTGTTTTAGTTTTGGAGGTCAGTAGAGTTGGGAATGTGAACAAAGCAGTGTTTGCAAATGATCCAATTGTCACAATGAAGTTAAAATGAAAAGGCAATATCTGTTTCTTCAGTAATATTGCGAGTTCATATAGAGAAATATCCTGGCCTATGCTGTTCTTTTATATTAATTGTTAGAATTTAAAGTAACGTAGGTTATGAGAAATAGTGTTTGGAGTTTTATGTATCGTTTATTAGAAGGATGTGCGGTTTATTTTGGCATTAACACTATGCATGGTCTGTGTTTGGAACACCATCAAAGTTGAAAAGTGTAGGAGAGAACATTAGATAAATTGGGCAGTAGCTTTGGTGTTGCCAAATTTGAGTTTTGAAAGTGTGTGGATTGTAGGAGGGAACTGATGGTTAGATTTTGGCATTATCTAGATTGGGAACATGTTCATACGCCTAATAGCAGTACTGGTAAAAACCAATCAATGCTATGATGCTGAACGGAAATGTCTGTCTACTATGGGTGAGAAAAAATGAGAGCGTGAGGTTTGAAACCAACTGGTTGAGCTGCAGTTAGCCTTTTCCAGTCTCCTATGTCCCAAAGGTTCTACAGGCTTAGGGAAGATTTATGGTGAAAATCCGACACATCTTTCCCTAGCCAATCCCTTGACAAGCTTATACAAGACAAAAATGGCAGCTTGTTCTTCCATTTTAAACTGGTTTTCCAGACCTCCATGTTAACAAAGGATTTGAGTGTTTTATTCAGAGTTGTGTATCACATAGCGTGGCGTAGATATCAGACATCAGGCACTGGCAGCTTTCTCGAAGCTGTTCATCAGCTTTTAGTAGTTTTCAAGGTGAATTGTGGGCTCCGAGTTCCTGCTCCTGGTCATTATTTAATCAATGCCGGAATGTGGCTGAGGACAAGATCAGGCTTTGTTGAAATAAAACCAGAAAATGCTGGAGAAACTCAGCTGGAAAAACTCATGCTGTTAGACCTGCTGAGTTTTCCCCCAGCATTTCTGTTTTTATTACAGATTTCCAGCATCTGCAGTGTTTTGCTGCTACCTCAGGCTTAACTGCAAAGCTTTCAAAATGTCAAAAATCTCGTCAGTACTCAGCCTTGGCGCTTACAAATGTTTAGCGTGTATCTGAGATATCTCTGCAGCATTCAGATGAAACTAAAGAAACACTGCGGAGAAAAAAGCTGCGTCTAATCTCGCCCCGCACCAGCCTGAGACATGATCAGTTATAAAGTCACTGCTGTCACCCTGGGACCAGTGCGCGCACGGTGCAAATTGAACTGACCTCTTGGCCTGTACGCCAGCTCGTGGTGCAATTGGCTTTGAAGCACAAGATTGCTGCATTCCTCCATTCCAGGAGCAAGCTGTAGGTGTACATCCAAAAACACCCAGATTCAGCCATGCACTGCGGGCGCACACACACACAAACCCACCCCCAGAACCCCCGAGATTTCCATAATCTGCCTGATAATGAAGAGAACAGCCATTGGGTTTTTTTTGCCTGCGACTTTTTCTTGGAAACGCCAATAGCAGCGGGTCACCAATTACAGATGTGTGTAGTTAGAGAATTACACTGCAAACCTCAGATCCATGATAGACAGACATTTCTGTTCAGCATCTCACCATCGATCTGTTTTTAACCAGTGCTGCTATTAGGCACACAAACATGTTCCCAATCTAGATTATACCAAAATCTAACCATCAGTTCCCTCCTACACTCTACACACTTTCAAAACTCAAATTTGGAAACACCAAAGCCACTGCCCAATTTATCTTTTTTTAAATTCATTTCCGGGATGTGGGCTTCGCTGGCTGGGCCAGCATTTATTACCCAACCCTAATTGCCCTTGAGAAGGTGGTGGTGAGCTGCCTTGTTGAACCACTGCCGTTCATGTAGTGTGGATATACTTACAGCGCTGTTAGGAATGGAGTTCCGGGATGTAGACCCAATGACAGTGAAGGAACGGCAATATATTTCCAAGTCAAGATGGTAAGTGACTTGAAGGGGAACTTGCAGATGACTGTGTTCCCATCTATCTGCTGCCCTTGTCCTTCTAGTGGTTGTGGGGTTGGAAGGAGCCTTGGTGAATTCCCACTGTGCATCTAACGTTCTCCCCTATGCTTTTCAACTTTGATGGTGTTCCAAACACAGACTGTGTATGGTGTTAATGCCAAAATAAACCACACATCCTTCTAATAAATGTACATAAAACTCCAAACACTATCTCCTCCTTAGCTGTGGGTGTACATCCAAAAACACTCAGATTCCCATCTCAGATTCTCATTTTCTCTCTCGAGTTTGTTGATTTTGCTGAGACAGCTGTGCAGTTCTCCGAAACAAAAACTATTTGTTTGTTTACCCACTTGTGTGCTTGCCATCGTGGTGATGTTGGTCCCGAAACTTGAAAATTAATTGAAAAGGTTACCATGAGAAAATCAAATTTTAGAATTCAAGCCATGATCCCCATGGTGTGTGACAGTCTGCAAAGTAAACAGTGAAGGTGAATAATGTCAGTAAATTCAAGAAGGAACCAATAGATTTGTTTTGGCAGAGAAGCAGTTTGCTAAAAAGAGGCTAGTATGGTAATTTTTGAACTTTAAGAATGGGCAAGCAGGCTGATGGTCTTTCCCAGGTCTGCACAACCAGGAAAGATCATTAAAGACAGCAAGCACATCTTTCCCTATTCATTATTTGAAACGTACTGTCACTCAGTTTCACCTGTTGCTTAGACTTAAAGGTCAGTAAAAGGATTAATGTGAAATTGCATATGCTTGCTGCTCTACATTGCTGAGCTTTTGCTGAGATTGCACTGAATGAGTGGTATGAATTATAGGTGGGTGATTTTTTAAAAATTGCACAGCGTTTCAGTTGGAAGTGTCCTCTCTTAGAAGGAGAAAGGCAGGTATTTTTCTGCAACAAAACTATGAATTGGAAGCTAAGGGAAAAATTAAAATAACAGTGAAAAGAGGATTTGTTTTTTTTGTGGGACATTTATACATGCTCCTAATCAAACTCAAGCTGCATTGAGGATAAATGTACCCTTCCTCTCAGAACTAGTAAAGTCCCAGAACAAAATGAGTTTGGTAAGTCTCGATCAATTTTCCAGTTATTACACATTCAGAGTGTAAATCTGGTGATGGATTCAAAGTCGTTCAATGTTTCTCTCTCAGAAGCTGCTCAGGTGGCTGACATGGGACATACCAATGACATGACAATGTCATAGGGGAGAAAGTGGATT
The DNA here is from genome assembly GCF_017639515.1 of Carcharodon carcharias. Taxonomy (NCBI): domain Eukaryota; kingdom Metazoa; phylum Chordata; class Chondrichthyes; order Lamniformes; family Lamnidae; genus Carcharodon; species Carcharodon carcharias. The sequence goes on from NC_054481.1 coordinate 132,953,625, forward strand.
TCCATACCAGAGGCTGAGATTAAAACCAAATCCTAAAGACCTGTGGAGTCTGGAGAGAAGTCAGAATTGTGTGTCACCCATCCTGGAGTTCAGAGAAGGATATTAACTGCTACTGTAGGTTTAAAGCTCTAACTGCTCCTGAAATACAAACATAAACTTTAAATTTACAGCTTATAAGATCACATTCCAGTATCTGTGCCATATAGTGTAACAGTTATTTATATTTGTTTTTCTTAACCCTTTTTTCTCTTTTTCCTGCTGTGCAGAGTGAAGGAAGGTCTGCATGGCCAGTTTATTTGTAGCTTTGGAGGAGTAACAGTGGAAACTTAAGAGCTTATTATTCACATATGTTCAGGTACATGGCACCACTGGCCACTGCAATGCTCACGCTATAGTTCCAGAGACCATTCTAAATCAGCTCTACTCTCTATATACTGCTGACCACTGATCTCTCTCCACTTCTTTTCTCTGGCTTCCCTCATCCCTGTAGTTACCATAATCTTTTACAAAAGGACAGTTAAGATAATCACAAAAAACTGCGGATGCTGGAAATCCAAAACAGAAACAGAATTACCTGGAAAAACTCAGCAGGTCTGGCAGCATCGGCGGAGAAGAAAAGAGTTGACGTTTCGAGTTCTCATGACCCTTCCACAGAACTGAGCGAATATTAGAAGAGGGGTGAAATATAAGCTGGTTTAAGGTGGGTGGGGGGGAAGAGAAGTGGAGGGGGGTGGTTGTAGGGACAAGCAAGCAGTGCTGGGAGCAGATAATCAAAAGATGTCACAGACAAAGGAACAAAGAAGTGTTGAAGGTGGTCATATTATCTAAATGAATGTGCTAATTAAGAATGGATGGCAGGGCACTCAAGGTACAGCTCTAGTGGGGGTGGGGTGGAAAGACTAGCAGGGCATACAAGATTTAAAAATAATGGAAATAGGCACTTTACAGCCTTCTGGACTGAATATTGAATTCAACAACTTTAGATCTTGAACTCCCTCCTCCATCCCCACCCCCTTTCCGTTTCTTCCCCCTTCCTTTTGTTTTTTCCAATAATTTATATAGGTTTTTCTCTTCCCACCTATTTCCATTATTTTTAAATCTTGTATGCCCTGCTAGTCTTTCCACCCCATCCCCACTAGAGCTGTACCTTGAGTGCCCTGCCGTCCATTCTTAATTAGCACATTCGTTTAGATAATATCACCACCTTCAACACTTCTTTGTTCCTTTGTCTGTGACATCTTTTGATTATCTGCTCCTATCCCTGCTTGCTTGTCCCTACAACCACACCCCCCCCCCCCCAAACCAGCTTATATTTCACCCCTCTTCTAATATTCACTCAGTTCTGTGGAGGGTCATGAGGACTCGAAACGTCAACTCTTTTCTTCTCTGCCGATGCTGCCAGACCTGCTGAGTTTTTCAAGGTAATTCTGTTTCTGTTAAGATAATCAATGATTGTGTCAAAAGTCAAAGCAACAAAGTGGAGACAGCAGCAGCTGCAATGACAGATCTCTCTTGAAGTTGCTGGAGAAACACAATAGACAACAATGGCATACCACCATAATTGAAACCAATTTGAAAGACCAGCTATCTGAAGGGTCCACTGAACCAGCTGAATGGAGCAGTTAATCATTCACAATTGCATAGTGTGTTCCCTAATTTAAATAGATGATGTGATACCAGGTAGAGAAACAATTGTTAATTTTCCTTGGAATGAAGGTTCGAACATAATTCCGTGTTCCCTGACTGACTCATTATTGGGGACAGTTTCAAGGATAATAGCCACACTTTATTGGACTTGGCCCATGAATGTTTAATTCTTCAATCCAAGCAGGTTATCTTATGATGAACAAACTCGACCTGCTTACTCAGCACAGATCGTAGGGTTGTGATCAGAAGTGAGAACACAGGCTGTCATTTTTTCTTTCTCCAGCAAGAGTGGACGGTGTCACTACACCACAGGGAATTCAGAATAGACCCTGGGGTCAAACACATAATTATAATGGTCTGCATGTCTTTCTCCCATACTGAACACACGTTGGGTAAGAGATGAGTAGATTAATTTTAATGCAGTTTTAAGTCTTCATCTACACACCACCTTTTGTGGCATCCCCTTTTTTTCACTAATTAGATTTTCTGACAGGGGCACATTGTGAATCAATTAAAGAATGAGAGGGAGAGAGATAAGATCTGGCTGGTAATTCACTGAATCTTCTCTCCGTATTTGAATAGATTCAGTTAATGGGAATGGATACAAGAATGACAAGCAGATAGCAATATGGTAGAGATATCTAGATGGTAATCTTGTATGTGAATGTTAAGGTGCGTACGATGAATCTGAATTAATCGACAGAATCTGCCAAATTGGTGTGTTGTGCTTCTGATGAAAGGTCACAGACATTTAACTCTATCTCTCTCTCTCTACAGTTGCTGTCTGACCCGCTGAGTATTTCCAGCACTTTCTGTTTTTATTTCCGGTGCATTTTGCTACTCCTATCATGGGAGATTTACTCAACTCTCTGACTTCCTATTAGTCCTATTCACCCTCCAAAGGGGCACTGACTGTCATACTTGTAGCTGTGTTGCTATCTTCCTGCTGAATTTTCCATGTTAACTGTCCTGGCTAGTCTTACTTTGAGTTGGATGTATACCCTCCATGTCTGTACATCAAAAGCCAGAGTGACTGAAATTAATTAGAACCGGTCACCTGATAATGTCCGTTTCAATCTACCAGTGCAAACAGATGCTGCCATTTTAAATCCGTGTCACACAATCATCGAATGCTTTCAGCACAGGAGGCCAAATGGTCTGTCATGTCTGTGCTGGGCCTCCAAAGGAGCAATTTTCCTTGTGCCACTCCCTGGCCTTCTCCCTGTAGCCCTGCACATTCTTCCTTCCCAGAATATAATCCAATTTCCTCTTAAATGCCATGATTGAATCTGCCTCCACCACACTCTCAGGCAGGTGCATTCCAGACCCTAACCACTTGCTGTGTGAAAAAGTTTCTCCTCATATCTTCATTGCTTCTTTTGCCAATTACCTTAAATCTGTGCCCTCTGGTTCTCGATCCTCCTATCAATGGAAACGGTTTCTCCCTAAAAATAAAAATGGAAACCAGCCTTAACACTGCCCAGTTAAGGCTTTGAGCTGAGTTTTCCCAAATAGGTTGCAATCCTGGTGTCTCAATTCTAGGCAAGAAGCTGGAAGTGGCCATGGCGAGAAAGCTACCTTCAAGAGCCCAAGATCCAATTAAGATTGTCAGGGGAACCAGGCAGCCCAATCAGACAACCCACATCCATGTCTGGCTGCAGCCCCACCACAGATGTGGACCCTGTTCAGGCAGGCGGGGCACCGCGAGATGGGGGTGCCCTCTGAAGAATTATAAAACTATTTGAAAAAGTGGCACAGCTGTTGGGCCATCATTGTGAATGGAAAACTCTTCCATGGGATGATCTGCAGCTGTAGCACTCTGATACCAGCTGTTGTAAGATGTGTGTAGTTCGGTAGGTCTCACGAAGAGGTTCTTAGTCTTGTATAGTTTAACAGTAAGTGTTTATTAACTACTAGTAACTCTATTCATATATACAGTACAAGAAGGTCTAACCTAGGAGCTGTCTCCATGCTTGTCTCTACACTAGTCTCTGTCCAGTACAAGACTGCCCTCTAGACTCAGGTCATGTGTTCATTTACATCACATTGTGGGCGGTACTGTACTGAGTCCCACATTAACCCTTTCTGTGACAGACCATTATACTACATCAGTGGCTCTAGAAGGAAGTGGGGATGTAAGGGAGCTGTTGATGGACGTGCCCCCACCCTTGGCCAGGAACTAGCTGGCTGCCTTCAGGCGCCGGCTCAGATTCACCCTCACCGGAAGGGGAGGGGGGTGGGTGGGGGGAATCGGAAGTTGGAAAGATCTTTGCTGCGATACCATCTTGCTCCCAAGTGGGCATTTAATTAAATCTAATTGGCTTCCCATTGCTGCAGGTGCTACCCTGCCTCTGGTTACATTGCTCAGAGACAGGATCGCGTTGGGGACTCACCACAACGTGAGATTCTCTCATTTTCTTCCCACTCCTGTCTTCAAACCCATCTCCGTGGGCCTGGGAAAGTTCAGCCGTTTATATGTAATATTTGATGGAATTGGAGCTGAAATTACCAACGGGCAGCTAATCGGATAGTCGGTTTCAATTGTGACAGCTGTTAAAGCTGATCTAAGAAGACTATTGATTTAGATAATGTTTGAACCATCTGAATTTCAGCCAAAATGCAAATTTCTAATGTATGTCCTGTAAAAATACTGATCGCAATAAGTACTGAAGTAGAATGTTAATAATCCTCACACTGTAGTTATGGGTTCTGAATATTGTTTCCTTCTCTCAGTTGTCTTTGTAGTATTTTGGAGTATCCAGTTCATGTGTGATTCTGCATTTGGTTCAACATGGTTTGTGTAATGTGGTCCCTTTCGATGTTGCAATTAGCAAAAGACAATTGGGTCTGACAATCTGATGTCTTTGGTGAAAGATCTTAACCTCCCAGCCATCAGTGTATTATATCACTCAAATCTCTCCTCTCTCTCCCATGAACACATCCAATTGTCTGTTGGACCCACTTGTACTTTAGCTTTCCATAGGATCTTAATCCGGAGATCTATTAGCCTGTGGGTGATGATGCTTTAATTCACTCTTCCACGTTTTTAATTTGTGGCTTGTAGTGCTTGACCTCGCTAGCATAGTGAAAAACAGCGAAATGTGTGTAGGATTTTATAAAAACTCAAGAATGTGTGCACCTTGTGGGAAGCAAAGGCATTTTAATATTAGTTTCAAGGTTATAACAACTCTGCTTATGTACATTTAGATTCAAATAGCCAAGATTGTGTGTACTTGTTATAATATCACTACGTGTCTGGAACATGGGTTGATATGTGTGATTATGAATATTATCTTGCTCATGGCATATGATGTGTATTGGCCATACTATCTCATAATAATGCACTGTAGATTCATACTCAAAGTATGTATCAATGATATCACCATTAGCAACACAATATGTAGAAAACCTGTTCCGGTGGAATGGAACACACTGACAGCAAAACTGTTGTCAACAAGAAAAACTAACCCCAAAACTGCCTTTGTAATTACAATCTAAACTGGGAAAATAACAAGCGTTGAGAGATGACAGTCTGTAATGTAGTCTCACATGGGTGAAGTGTACAGATGATGGTTATAAACCTGTCGAACTTCTCTCCTGTGTTGTATGTTAGTCTCCGAATCCCCCGCCTCCTTCTCCTCTGTTTTATCCCTGGCTTGTAATCATTCCCAAATATCTCCTAATCTCTGCCTTGCCTTAAATGTAATAAACATTTTCTGAATTTCATTCAGTGTTGTTGGTCTTATTGCTGTAATATGCGTTGGATAATGGCTTCTGCAGCAGAGGTTAGAGTTCATTTCATTTGCAGTTCATGAAAGCTGTTTATGATGGCGATAAATAGCCATTACTTGGTAAGATTTTAAATCTACCAGATCAATATCTCCTTTCATAAATGGAGGCCATCATGGAACAGAGTTTTTTTGTAGAACTGAAATCTCTGGGATCATCAGTACTGAGCAACCTCTCATTCCAAATATTTTCACATCACAATGTGATTTACTGCAGACTGCAAGATAAAGTATACTGAATCATTAAAGATATTATTGCATTAAGATATTGTAAATTAGCCAACATAAACCACTTGGCCAAACTATTAACTGATTTGTATATCTGCCTGCTAACCCCATTAACCCTCTGCAGTTAGCATTAATTACACATCATTTCTGTTCTGACAGCATTGTGATATACCTAACTCATAGTATAAATCTATGCAGAAATATAATTAAGGCCATTGACTTTCAGCAGTAATGCGGAGGTACAATTAATTCCGCTACCACAGTTACTGTACTGAGAATAACCGCTATTTAAGTCTCTCAATTTCAAAGTGTCATTTTAGAATCAATTTGGAACTAGATAATTAAGGGATGCTGCAGGTTAGACACTGACATTTTTACCCGAGGGACCCATTTGCGAGGAGATGAATGGCTCCTTTTGTCTCAGTGTAAGGGTCTCATAGAAAGTGTGTGGACAATCCCTAATGCTGTCCTTTGTGCCCAAGAGGACCACAGCTTGAAGCTGTCCTGCACTTACTAATTTCCAGAGGGGTCACAGGATGGCTGTGTGGGGAGATGGAAAATGTGATTTGCTGGGGGAACTTACTCCTCTGAGATTGGGGCAGAGCTGGGGGGGCATCTTCACTCTATCTAACCATTCCTGGACTGGGCGCTCGAAAGGGTAAGTCTTCATTCATGTACTCTGACATGTCATTTTAATGAGCAATAATATTCGCAAGAAAGAAACAACCTGAATGTTGAAGCTATGCTGGATCCAGATATAATTCTGATGCCAAATTTCTTTCTCTCTCACACTGGCAGGGGTAATAAGGCTTATGCACCAACATTGTGGTGAATTTGTATTGTACTCCCCACCACCAGCTCCTCCCACACCACCAGCTCCTCCCAGAGTTTATTTCTGCCAATCTACAGTTCCATCAGCTGCTGTAATATATTGCTTTGTCCTTTTGTGAGTGAAAGAGCTCTCCAGCACAGTGCATCTGATAGTGGCATTTAGCACTGGTCCAATATGAATGAACGTAGGGAAATCCTTTGAAAATTCATCAGCTATTAACAAGGGAAAGGATTGTTTTAGTCCTTCATTTCTTACAGCAAGTTGTATTTCTGGTATGACTGGATGCCATCTGAATACATCATCCTGTGTAGTTTTACTTATGGATTTGCAGTGGGAAGATTTTTTTTTTTGAATGGTGACTTCTATTAACTAAAGGGGGGAATTTTAAGTTGGAGCAGGATTCAGGCAGAGAATGGGGCGAGTGCCAACTTCCTGACAGGCAGTGTGTGGCAAAGGTGATTTTTAACTGCTGGACCCATCATCACCAGCTCCTTCAAATCAGGTGGGAAGGGGCAGACAGCTGGTGAAGATGGGGGAGAGAGGGCTGAAGTTAGGAGGCAGGGGTTTCACAAATGTCCTGTGGGAGGGAAGGGCTAGGAACCTGGGGGAAAGATGGCCTAAATTTTCCTTATATGGCCCAGAAGAATGTTCCTGTTGCTTTCTGACTCCATTTAAAAAAAAAAAACCTTGTCCCTTAAGTGGCATCTTCAGGATGTTGCTACCATCATCAGCTGGCAGGATAGTCACATCAACTTGTCCAGACAGGTCAGATTTAAAATCACATTTGGGAACTGATGAGGTAATTAGACCCCAATCTGCATATTTAAAAGGAGAACTCAGTAATCGTCAAGGCTTGCTGCCTATTCAGAGGAGCAAGTTGAAGCGGTAGAAGGTGAGAGCCAGGTGGATAAGTGAGTTTAAATTGTCCTTCAATATTTTGTTTTCTGGTTTGTACATTGAAATATTTCCATCTTCTTTGATTCAATAGTCTTTACATTGCAACCCGTGAAGCTGTGTTTTAATTTTCCCTTTCAGGTGATTTGCTGGACTATTAAAGTGCCTCATGTGGTAAATTTAGTTTTAAACTTGTCACACTTTAAACTGACAGTGCACAATAGGGATCAGCTTCCAGTTGCAAAGATTTTAGCTAGTGATTAATGCCACTGTTCCCCATTGCATAATTCATCTGCTTAAAATGTCTTAATAAAAATGTAATCAAACAAGGGGAAAAGCTATGTTTGTGCAGCATGTGGAAGCACTAAGATCGTAGTCCTGATTGAGAACTATGTGCATGCAGTAAGGAACCCATTCAGTGCTGTATTGCCACTGAAAGCTGCCCAGCAAAGGGAGGGACAATAGAGAATTGTCCTTAGTGGGTGGTCTCAGAGCTGAGTTGGTGAGGACCTGCATCAGATGCCCAGTAGGGAGGTGATGTATAGTTCAGCAAAAAGAGCTTCTTCCTCAAAATGGAGCCTCGAGTGAAATGGATCCTCATCTTGCATAGTCTGTAGCTGGACATCACAAACTTTAAATGAAAATTTCAAATTATTAATATTCATAGGAACTTTTATTCCTGAAGCCTCTATTTGCATTTGACCTAGATTTTTCCCTGATAGCTCCTGTCGTTTGCATATATGAGAATGTGTGAATTATGCTCATGAAGATGCTCCTCTACTGATAATGATGAGGAATTTGCCCTTTAAGAAGTAGCACTTTTGCTATTTACTTCATGCAAACAACATGAGAAGCCCTGTCGAATTGAGGACAAGTCTTCATGTGTGTTTGCAGACAATAGGATCCCACATTTTACAATGCATTGGACCAAATGGAACAAACGTTTGGCTAACCAGTTTTTATTGTGAAGGAAACATCACTGAGATCTCATTTATCACTGTTAACTCCGTATCATGACCATACAGGCGACAGTACTTCATTTATGACATTGCTCCTGGTGTTAGAACAAACATCCTTCCCTCATTGTGACCCTTCAACAGAACTGTTGAAGGGTCATGAGGAGTCGAAACGTCAACTTTGCTCTTCACCGATGCTGCCAGACCTGCTGAGTTTTTCCAGGTAATTCTGTTTTTGTTTTGGATTTCCAGAATCCGCAGTTTTTTCTTTTTATCCTTCCCTCATTCTTGTCACAAACATTTCCATGATGGTGGTGCCTCTTTAAATGACTAACTGTGAAGTTACTGTCAGCCAGTCCCAGTTCCATTTTCACTTTTGTAAAGACCAATGTAACGTTAAATCTTTTACAAATAAGCACTGGAATCAGATTTCAATATAGTCAATAGAATTGTTGAAGCAAAGCTTGCCTGACTATAAGAGGAAAACAAGGAGCTATGAGAATTGTAGTGTTCAGTGTCCGCAGCCTGAAAAACTGCTCTAATTTCCTATCTCACACAGATATTACTCGGCTAGTTTTGATTTTGGAGTTCATCAACAAAACCTCTCACTGATATATCTGGGATATATCATTTCGATCCCTGTGGGGAAATCATAAGCCAAATTTACTGAATGATCCCCAAATGAAGAAATTACCAACAAGATTCCATTTTTGTGGTTTTTACTTTAACACAAATCAAAACCAGAACCAATGCCAATTAAACATTAATTAACAGGCAAATGACACTTCAAATAAAAAAGTAAATTTCACTGTAAACAGTCACCAATTTTAAACCCTTCAACCTTGGTGGCTGTGCCTTCAGCAGCATAAACAATAAGCTCTGGAATTTCCTCCCTTAGTACGATATTAGAGTCACATCACCGTGCATCCAATTACATGTAGGTTTTCAATTTTGTTACAGTTAATTAACAAAGATTGGCAAAGTACCGCAGAGCAGTATGGGCCTTGATGTGAGGTAGGAAATGGAAAGGGGAGTTTGTTAATGGTGAAGGCCTGGTAAGGCCAAGGACATGGAGATCCTGCCAATCTTAAATAAAGCACTCACTGGCGATTGGTTAGAGTGACCATCTCCTCGATGAGTGGGAGCTGACAGTGGCATGAGCCAGGGTCTGTCGGAATAGGCCCTCGCTGCCAGTGGTGTGGGTAGATTCAGGGTTAGGGCTGCATTTGAGGTGGGGTGAGTGTTCATAGTGTGTTGAAGATTGGGACCACGATTGAGAGGGGGGGGAGGGGCGTTTGTGTGAGAAGCCAGGGCTGCAATTGGGGTGAGGCCAAAGTCATCCTTGTGAGGTTTTGGGGGAGAATGCATCAACTTCACAAGAAGCTTACAAATGAGCAAAATTTCAAGCTTACATGGGCTTCTTCCAGACATTTGGGTCCCCTCAGTGTTGCTGATGCTAGACAACTGACAGGGCAGACATGCCCCGTGGTTAGGTGAAAAATAAGCCTTGGCATCAATCGGTCACACTATTGGACTGTAACTTTAGCATGAGGAACAGGTCCATGTCTGCTTTCAGCAGAAGTCTTATCCTGAACCTGATATCCTGCAGCCGGGAATGGAATCATTTGCTTGATCCTGATATTTTACATCAAAGCCATAGATTGTGATGCAACACACCCAATTCTTCAGAGCATTCCAATTGAAGATGTTGCTCATTTCAATGTAATGTCAAAAAAAAAATCTCATTCATCATTAGGTTTAAAAAGCAGGACCACAGGAAGGATGCTCACGGTGACTGATTTTGGGTGCCACGCAAGGTTCCTCAACCACTACCAGGGTGTGTTTTCCTGTCATTCTGCTTTCCAGCCAAGCTCAAGATAAAAACCCTGCCTTCAGTCCAATGGATACTAGACAGGAATGAAAATGAGTTGATGGATTTTCTGAGATATGCAGGATTAGTTTCCCAGGGCGCTACCTGGTGTGATGTGAACAGTTAATTGTTTAATTGATGTATCTCCCTTGTGATTTCAGTCTAAGCTGAATTTAATCAGTTTCCTCAAACTGTGCTGGGACACTATAGGTCCATGTAAACTAATAATGTTTAAAATAAAGGAATTCTTTGTGTACATTTAAGTTGTAAACCATGCATGTCTCCGATTTCTAGCAAATGGTCCCCCAATCTATCGAGCACTAGGTGAAAACAACATTTTTTTAAAGGAAGGCACCAACACCAACGCCCGAGTTGAAGAGTTTGGAATCCACCCCTCAGCAACATTGAGTTCAGAACATTTGCTTCATTCCATGGGGTCATAGAGCCACATTTTTTTCTTCAGGTGCCTGCTCTCCTGCCCCAAACAAAATGTTGTCCCCTTCACTCTGGACGAGTTCCACAGCCTCTAACCGCTCGTTGTCTTATACCTATTCATCACTTGTGAGCGGAGACAGTAAGCCAATTAGCTGGCTGTTTAACCAATGGGAGGAAGACAACTAAACCCAGTTCCCAGTGTTCAATGGACTAGTTGGAGGCCTTCCTCCGTGACTAAGCAACAGCAGACATACATGGCCACCTCAACCCAGGAGACTCCGAAACATATCCAGTTCCAAGCACATCACTGACTTCATCCACTGGGGTAGGGCCTTAAAGGAGCACCATAATGGAATTGTTGAAATTCCCATTTTTAGTGGAGAAAGCAATGGAAGGTGTTTACCCTGGTGACCAGGCATCAGTAGTCTGTTTGACATAGCCTTTGTGTAGTCTGGGTTGCCTGTAGTTGGGCTTGCACTTGATGGTATAACCAATCATTGTTGAGCTGGTGAACCTTTGCCTGAGAAGGTAATGATGTTCTGACCATTCCAGTAACAATGACTAGGCCTGCAGACACGACTTAATGAAGAGCAGGTTTGGGTAGATCGGCTCTAATGCAGCTGGACCTCCTCTGAATCCCTTCTTTCATCTTTTCCTTCAACCTCCATATAAAGAATGTAGGAGATCTGGATGGAGCACATTTCTCCACAATTTTGCTTGCAGCAATCAAAATCCCAGCAGTTTGACTTTAAGAAAATAATTTGAGACCATGCATGGTCTTTTATAAAATAAACAATACTCTATTAGCTGCTTTAATCTACTTTTTTAGATTGGCCAGCTAAACTCACTGTACAATAATGCAATGAACTTAGCATTTACATTAGAGCTTATCATTAATTTACTTGCTTTAATGAATCTCCCAGATCCTTGACAGTGACAGTATAATAGTGGTAATAGTGTGCAGCTATACAGGGCGTTGAGGAACAGAGAAATGGGTGATTACATTATCTCCTGGCCCTCACTTGACAACTGCACCTGTGGAAATTATCTCTCCATTGAAAATTAGCTCATTGCCATTTAACTGTGTTATAAGGACCTTCAGTGAAGTCAGGGCAGTGATGAGGGGCTTCAAAAAGATGAAGTTGTATCTGTCATTTTATAATTCCCTAGTTTTTATATTGCAAAGCAACCCACAGAATACTCTCTTTAAACAAAATTAGTTTACAAACCAGTTACATCAGTACTTACAGCAAGTTGTCATAATATTCAGGACTGAGGTCAATAGCTTTGATTTCTGGCAAGTGGTACAGTTTAAGAACATCATCTCCCTCTGCTATATCTTTATAGTGACTAGTATAACTGTTATACTGCAAAATAACTGAGAAGTAGCCAAGTAGACAACTGAGCTGCCAAAAACATTTAAAATCTAATTTCAAGTTCTCCTATTAACAGACAGTAAATTACTTTGGCATTCAGGTCCCCATGATCTGAGAGTGGTATAATAGCAATTGATTGTTGCTCATTGCAATAATCAGGTACCAACCTTAAACAGGTACCTTCAGTATAAGAGTGTCAATGTCTGAAAAGAAAGAAACACTTGCATTTTTTTAGTGCCTTTCACAACCTCAGGACATCTCAAAGTGCTTCACAGATATGAATGTTTAAAGCACAATCATGTATTTTGGGAACACAGCACCCAATTTACATATAACAATGTCCCACAAACAGAAATGAAGCGATTGGTTTTTGTGATACTGGTTGAGGGATAATAATTTCTAGGGTAATGGGGAGAATTCCCTACTCCCCTTTGGAATAGCACCATGGGATCCTTTCTGTCCACCTTGGAGAGTAGGCGTGGCCTCAGTTTAACACCTCATCCGAAAGCCTACGGTTTCAATGCGTTCCTTCAGTACTGCACTGGATTGTCACCCTAAATTTTTGTGCTCAAGTTCCTAGAGTAAGACTTGAACCCACACCCTTCTAACTTGAGCAAAAGTGTGACTAATGAACCTGGCTGACACTCAAATATGACATGGTTCTCTTTTCTAAATGTTGGGACAAATCCAAAGCTAATTATTCTTGAAGGCAAAATAAACAGTACTCTATTAGCTGCTGTAATACAATGAGAAGTGTGCAAGCATGCAATTCTTTTTCACATGCGCCTGCTCGGTTAGTCTCCGCCAAAGCCATACGATATCTATTGAGTCAAGGAGAATCGAGCATAATAAATGTTGCTGAAAAGCCCTGGATTTGAGTTTCTTTACATTTACTGAAAATAACATTACTCAAAATGATGGCTCAATGCTTCATAACAACGTCCCATCAAAGACATCTGTATGTCCTGGTTATTAACTGACCACTCAGAACAAGGCTAAATGATAACGGGGGCATGGTAACATATAATTTAGTTTACAGGTAGCCACAAAAAATCTTTGCACCACATATCTGTAAAAGTTTGTCACCAAACCATTCCACTGTACTCAGTCCAAATGGCACTTTTTTGGCTATGTAAATCACAAAGATGAAAACGTAACAGTTATAGTTTTAACCTTTTGTTAGTTTCAATTCCATAATTTATGTTAAAACCTAACCATGTTTTCTATCTCACGGGAACTCAGAGATTGTATTTCCCCTGTGATTGCTGACTATCTACAATCAAATTGTCTGTACTCTGATTCATTCTGCCTTGATTTGTAGTATTGAGTGAATCAAGATTACAAACAGCTTTTGGTTTTTTATTTAGCTGCTGAATTACAATAACATTTCTGAAAATGTGTGGGTATCCTTAAAATATTCAATAAAAGCATTCAGCTGTTTCATAAAGAGCCAGAAAATTGCATTAAACTGCAAGCACTGAAAGATTATTTCTTTTAATAAGTTTGCATTTTGTTTGTGCCAATATTTCCTTAGGTCAAATGCAATTTGGTTTTTATTTCTAAGCAAATTATTGGATGAATACATTTTCTAAGATGAGGTTCCATCTTGTCAAAAATATGAATTAATGTTGGTTTACATGGTTCTGACTAACTACATAGCTGTCAGAAGCTGTTAGAAATACCATCACCAACGATCAAAAATTAAAACTATGCATTACAAATGTGGACTGCATAATGATGTACTTCTGAAAGTTAGCATTCATTACACCAAATAATGGACTAGCATGAGCAAGCATAATTTTACACTTAGAAGTGTAGAACTTTACAGTACATGAGGCCATACAGCCCATAAGACCATAAGACGTAGGAGCAGGAGTAGGCCATTCGGACAATCGAGTCTGCTCCACCATCCAATGAGATCATGGCTGATCCAATAATCCTCAACTCCACTTTACTGCCTCTTCCCCATAACTCCTGATTCTCTTACTGTTTAAAAATCTGTCTATTTCAGCCTTGAATAAACTTAACGACCCAGCCTCTACAGCCCCCTGTGGTAAAGAATTCTACAGATTTACCACCCTCCGGGAGAAGAAATTCCTCCTTATCTCTGTTTTAAATGGGCGACCCCTTACTCTGAGATTATGCCCTGGACTCACCCACAAGGGGAAACAACCTCTCAGCATTTACTCTGTCTATCCCGCTAAGGATCTTATATCTTTCAGTAAGGTCGCCTCTCACTCTTCTAAACTCCGATGAGCACAGGCCCAACCTACTCAACCTCTCCTCATAAGAAAATCCCTCCATATCCAGGATCAACCGAGTGAACCATCTCTGGACTGTCTCCAATAAGGGGACCAAAACTGTTCACAGTATTCTAGGTGTGGTCTAACTAGTGCCTTGTACAGTTTTAGCAAGACTTCCCTATTTTTATATTCCATTCACTTTGAAATAAAGGCCAACATTCCATTTGTCTTACCTATTACCTGCTGAATTTATCTGCTAGCTTTTTGTGATTCATGCACGAGGACTCCCAAATCCCTCTGTGCTGCAGCTTTCTGCAGGCTTTCTCCATTTAAATAATATTCAGCTCCTCTATTCTTCCTGCCAAAGTGCATAACCTCACCTTTTCCCACAATATAGTCCATCTGCCATGTTTTTGCCCACTCACTTAACCTGTCTATATCCCTCTGTAGGCTCTGTGTCATTGTCATCACTTGCCTTCCCACCTATTTTTGTGTCATCGCAAACTTGGCGATAGTACATTCACTTCCCTCATCCAAGTCATTAATATATATTGTAAATAATTGTGGCCCCAGCACTGACCCTTGTGGCACTCTGCCAGCCATAGATTGCCACCCTGAAAATGCACCCGCTGCCCCCCCCCCCCCCCTCCCCCCAATATCCCAGCTCTCTGTCTTCTATTAGTTAGCCAGTCCTCTATCCATGCTGATACTACCCCCCAACACCATGGGCTCTTATCTTATTAAGTAGCCTTATGTGTGGTACCTTTTCGAATGCCTTTTGGAAATCCAAATGTATTACATCTACTGGTTCTCCTTTATCGATCCTACTTGTTACCACCTCAAAGAATTCTAATAAATTTGTCAGGCATGATTTCCCCTTCATGAAGCCATGCTGACTCTGCTGGATTATATATGAATTTCTAAATGCTCTGCTATTACATCCTTTATAATAGACTCCAACATTATCCCAATGACAGATGTTAAACTAACTGGCCTATAGTTAGCTGCTTTTTGTCTCCCTCCCATTTGGAATAAGGATGATGCATTGGAAGTTTTACAATCCTCTGGGACTCTTCCAGAATCTAAGGATTCTTGGAAGATTACTACCAGTGCATCCACTGTCTCTGCAGCTACTTCCTTTAATATCCTAGGATGCAACCCATCAGGTCCAGAGGATTTATCGGACTTTCCCTAGTATTTTTTCTCTAGTGATAGTTATTGTATTTATTTCCTCCCCACCTTTTGCCCCTTGATTATTTAGTATTTTTGGGATACTATTAGTGTCTTCTACTGTGAAGACTGATGCAAAGTATTTATTCAACTCCTCTGCCACTTCCTGGTTCTCCATTATTATTTCCCCAGCCTCACTCTCTAAGGGGCCTATATTGACTTTGGCCTCTCTCTTCCTTTTTATATATTTAAAGAAGTTCTTACTCTGTTTTTATATTACTTGCTAGTTTACCCTCAAAGTTTCTTTTCTCCCTTTTTTGGTCACCTTCTGTTGATTTTCAAAACTTTCCCAATCCTCTGGCTCACCACTAATCTCTATCACATTGCTTGTTTTTTCTTTCACTTTGATACTATCCTTAACTTCTTTGGTTAACCATGGTTGGTTTATCCCATTCCTACAATCCTTCTTCCTCACTGGGATATATTTTTGTTGTGAGTCAAGAACTGTTTTCTTAAACGTCTGCCATTGTTCATCAACCGGCTTTTTTGCTAAACTCCTTTCTCAGTCCACTCCAGCTGACTCTGCCCTCATTCCTTTGTAATTACCCTTATTTAAATTTAGCACAGTTGTTTCCGAACTAAGTTTCTCATTCTCAAACTGAATGCTAAATTCCACCAAGTTATGGTCACTGTTTCCTAGGGGATCTTTTACTGAGATCATTTATTAAACCTTCCTCATTACTCATTACCAGATCCAAAATAGTCTGGTCCCTGGTTGGATCCACAACATATTGTTCTAGGAAACTATCCCGAATACACTCTATGAATGCTTGCTCATGGCTACCTCTGTCAATATGATTTTCCCAATCCACGTGAAGATTAAAGTCACCCATGCTTAATATACCACCTTTTTTACATGCCCTTATTAACTCCTGATTTATTCTGTCCTACAGCAAAGCTACTGTTAGGGGGCCTATAGACTACCCCCACCAGTGTCTTCTTCCCCTTGTTGTTTCTTACCGCCACCCATACGGATTCCACATCTTCCAATCCAAGATCATTTCTTGCTTTCATACTTATTCCATCTCATACTAACAAAATTACCTCACCACCCTCTCCTTCCTGCATACCCTTTCGAAAAGTTACATACCCTTGAATATTTAGCTCCCAGCTTTGATCTCCTTGTAACCATGTCTCCGTGATGGCTATAAGATCATACCCATTGTTATGATACAGCAGTTGATAAACACTGAATTATTTAAAATCCCTGAGGGAAATTTTAAACAACCTATATATTCTTGGCAAAAACAAAAACAGAATTACCTGGAAAAATTCAGCAGGTCTGGCAGCATCGGCGGAGAAGAAAAGAGTTGACGTTTCGAGTCCTCATGACCCTTCCACAGAACGGTCAAAGGGTCATGAGGACTCGAAACGTCAACTCTTTTCTTCTCCGCCAATGCTGCCAGACCTGCTGAGTTTTTCCAGGTAATTCTGTTTTTTTTTTGTTTTGGATTTCCAGCATCAGCAGTTTTTTTGTTTTTATATATTCTTGGCCTATATATTCAATTGGTATATTTTGAATTGCAGCTCTAAACTCAGGAATAAGGCCATCAGTTCTCGAGATGTTTTTATATTTAAATGATACATTTATTAAGTTACAACAAATTAAACACATACACATGGCTACAAACTACTATCATAACTTTTAACAAATTCCCAAATTAATCTCCACTAGGGCAACAATAACCAATAGACTTAAACAGACACCAGGCAAAGCATTTTTCACCTTATGAATTCAAAATGAGGTTCCTTTCAATTTGTTCCTTTGCAGGCAGTGGTAGCTTACAGGCTTAGATCTTACATGCCTCTGACCTGCGCAGACAAAACTCCTTTCTGTTATAAAAACAAAAAAACTGTGGATGCTGGAAATCCAAAACAAAAACAGAATTACCTAGAAAAACTCAGCAGGTCTGGCAGCATCGGCGGAGAAGAAAAGAGTTGACGTTTCGAGTCCTCATGACCCTTCGACAGAACTTGCGTTCAAGTCCAAGAATTTCTTGGACTTGAACGCAAGTTCTGTCGAAGGGTCATGAGGACTCGAAACGTCAACTCTTTTCTTCTCCGCCGATGCTGCCAGACCTGCTGAGTTTTTCCAGGTAATTCTGTTTTTGTTTTCCTTTCTGTTATACCCAGCCTTCCCCTTTGAATGTAAATTCTCATTGTATCACCAGGCCCTTTGAACCTCTTTCATAGCACCAATTTTATTAGTAATATAAACATTGCATGGTGTCTCCTAGCTAGGTGCAAGATTCCACACATCCCCCCCCCCCCCCCCCCCCCCAAGGCTTTGAATGCTTTATTCAACAAAATGCAAATGTCCTCTACCTTACTGCTTACATCTCAAAACTACTATACATCAAAGCACCCAGACTAGCTGGCTTTCATTCAATTAACACACACACAGACTAAACCTCTATTTAAAAACATAATTTCCAAAACCATTATAGACATTAATATCACTTCATGACACCCATTAACCTCTATTTGTGCCATTAATTCATTTTTGATCCGAATACTACATGCATTTAACTAAAGAGCCATTAATTTTGCCTCTTTACGATTTTTTCCCCCCTTTGACCCTATTTGCTGCTGTTTTTTTTAATGTTTGTACACTCTGTCCCTTCCTGTCACACTCTGGGTGTCATTACCTAAGTAACTGCCCTGCAGTGCTGCCATATCCTTTTGCTTTGTAAGCCTACTTATCCCCTTTCCAGAACCTTCTTCCCTCTCCCCCATCTATTTAGTTTAAAGCCCTCTCTACAGCCCCAGTTATTCTATTCGCCAGGACACTGGTCCCAGCATAGTTCAAGTGAAGCCCATCCCACCAGAACAGCTCCGTTCTGCCCCAGTACTGATGCCAGTGTGTATTTCAACTCTTTCTTGGACTCGAACTCAAGTTCTGTCGAAGGGTCATGAGGACTCGAAACGTCAACTCTTTTCTTCTCCGCCGATGATGCCAGACCTGCTGAGTTTTTCCAGGTAATTCTGTTTTTGTCCATGAACTGAAACCCATTCCTCCCATTATGCCTGTACCAGTTATGAGAACTGACTCATCCAATTAATCCCACTCCACTGCTTTTCCCCAGCATTCTAGTCTTTTTCAAGTATTTATCCAGTTCCCTTTCGAAAATTATGAATGAAACTTTCAGGCAGCACATTCCAAATGATAACGTTTTGAGCTTTAATTTGTATTATTTTCTATCATTTTTCACAAGCGTTTGTGTATTCTCAGCTCACACTATCACTCCACAAAGAGATTTTTAAAAAGATGCTTTTAAATTTGAGAAAAAGAAAGGATTGAGAAACACGTTGGAGGAATGGATTTGTGAGCATTTGATTTCTTTTAGTTAACCAGGTCACAGGTCCAGCCAAGACTTGCTGACTGACCGGGTGAAAGTTCCGTCTGTCCGAATGGGAAATGAGACAGCTTAGTTTCAACCAAGTTTCTGTTGGCAGTTGACCAACAGTTTAACACCGCTTATAATTTGGCACAAATAAGCACAAAATTGCCAATTTCTTTTCAAGCACAAGTTTTGTAGGTGTGCAAAATAAGAAAGTCATAGTGGATCTTGATGGAGATATTGATAGTTTTGACAGAGGTCTTCAAAATCATGAGGGGATTTACACAGAGTAGATAGGGAGAAACTGTTCCCTTGGTGGAAGGGTAGAGAACCAGAGGGCACCGATTTACAGAGAATCGCAATTGAACCAGTGGCGACATGAGAAAAAGTTTTTTTTTTTGCAGCGAGTGGTTTGGAATGCACTGAGTTCGGGGGAGGCAGGGTCAATTGGGTGGTTCGAATCAGGAATGCACTGTCTGACAGCGTGATGGAGGTAGATTCAGTCATGGCTTCCAAAAATGAATTGGATAAGCACCTGAAGAGGGAGAATTTTCAAGGGAGTGGGACTAGCTGACCTGCTGTGGAGTGTTGACAGGCACATGATGGACTGAATGACCTCCTTTTATGCTGTAACCGTTCAGTTGATCCAGCACTAGGATTAGTATTGTGTGGTTTTGAGGTTAGGTTTAAGGCATATGGCTGGGGTCAAATTAAAAGGATCTTTAGTATCACTTGGCCAGGTTATACTTGGGTCACAGTTGTTCAGTATGGAACTGGATGAAGCTGACAATCTGATGGAAACAAAATTCATCAGGAAATAAAAATGCTAGAAATCTGAAATAAAAACAGAAAACGCTGGAAAAACTCATCAGTCTGGCAGCATCTGTGGAGAGAGAAACAGTTAATGTTTTGAGTCCATATGAGTGAAAGCCCATTGGGCAAAAGGGCCGAATGGCCTCTTTCCATACTGTAAAGCTCTGACTCTTCAGGACTCTGAATTGAAACTCATGACTCTGAAACTGGTTATATTTTGTGAAGTAAAACAGTTAACAATATATTTTTGTTGAATCAGAAGGGCGTTGGCCTCTGAATTCTGCTATTCCTTGCAGCCAAGTTCACATATGAAGAATGGCCACCTGTCTGAACTGCTGGTGGGTGACCAGTGTCTTTAGAACAATCGTCCAAGAAGGAGTCAATTATTTAAGGAAATGAGGGATTCATGGGGAGAAGACAGGCATTCTCAGGCTACCTCAGTAATTCCACCTATTATATCATCTGCAGTTGGTGTGAGTTCCTGAAGCTTTGCCTAGACTAAGATGATCAATCTTGGAGGGAACCATTGAGCTTGTGTGGTTTCTTTTCCCAAGATCCAATGGGCCTTGAGGGACATCAGGTGGAGCAGGTGCCTGTGCGGCAATCTTGCCAGTGCCAGCAGCCCCCGCTCTGTGAATGAGCTCATCTGTGGGATTAGGGATAGGGTCTCTGATCTGGAGCTGGGGGTGGTGGGGGGCTTCAGCAGAGCAGAGCTGATACTTTGAAATTTTGAGGTCAGGCTCTCTATCCTTTAAGGAAAAGTCTCGCCATGTGGGTAAAACCATTCTGCCATTAAGCCCACTCTTTATGCAGCCTATGCACAATCCATTTGCTCATTTGTCAATCCAAGGGTAATTTTTTGCATTAAAACCTCTCAAGCCTAGAATTAATGAATCTCCAGAGCTGCACTATTTCCTCCTCGGATACAACTTCCTCCCCAATAATTTCACTATCCAATCAGTCAACCCCAGCATTGCTGGAGCTATTGTAGCATGTGACCTACTTAATCATTTTTAATATATCCAACCTCATCTGTTCCCCAAATAATTGGAGTGCTCCAATGTTCAGGGGTACACAGAATAATTTTAGCAAATGGATTAATATGAATAAAATGTTCAGTCATATCAGATTGTTTTGAAATGAAAGTTAAGTTTGTTCGGGTGCAATCTGGCACATGGCAAAGGGATGAGTTTATACAGAACATTGAGCAGCCAGTCTGTACTATACATCCCTCACAGAAAACCAACACATCCAGGCCAAATAAACCTGCAGTAAATGGTGGGAATCATCTATTACTTATAATTGAGTAGAATTTTCCTTTATGTTCAGTATAGTCACTTCATTATTAATGTGACTCTTCATAACAAGATCAGCAGTAATTAGCTTTCATTTGACTTTTTTCAGAAGATGACTTCTCTTAGAAATAATTATCCAGATGTGTGATACATTTATACCAAGAGCAAGTGGTTTTGGAGCAGCCTTCCACAGACTTGTATCTAGACAGATTTTTCAAAGTTACAATTCATATTTTTTCCCCCATTCCAGTGAATGTTTCTGGGGGCTGGGGAAAGGGAAAAGCAAGTCACTGGACTAGACAGGTGTCTAAACGGTATCTGGCACAGCCTAAACCAGTGGTTTACATTGTTCCTCTCGTGGTACTGGTGACACTTTATATAACTCAGTGTCACCTCGTTTGTTGATGGAGCAGTGTTGTATTGTAAATGCATTGAAATCAAATGGCCATTTTCTACCACTGCCTAACAGAGTCATTTGTTTAAAAAGTCTTTAGTTTCACTGTTGGCTTTAGGATTCCTCAGGCATTCTATAACATGTAAAAATCAACTATGATTTATTTGAGTTATTTTCCAAAAGGTAATGAATATTTTGCACATAAAATTCTTCCCTTTTTTTCCCTTCTTCAGAAGAAGCCATCAATAAAAATCCGTGTTGGCCAGTTAAATTCCTGACTAACCAAAGGTGTAGCTATGGACAGTCTGTTTTAGCCACCTTCATCACTTTTAATAGAAAACCCTTCACACATACATTCCCAATCCAGGTAAATACACACCTTCCCAATCCAGGTAAATACACACCTTCCCAATCCAGGTAAATACACACCTTCCCAATCCAGGTAAATACACACCTTCCCAATCCAGGTAAATACACACCTTCCCAATCCAGGTAAATACACACCTTCCCAATCCAGGTAAATACACACCTTCCCAATCCAGGTAAATACACACCTTCCCAATCCAGGTAAATACACTTTGCACATAACATTTACTTAAAATCTCCCACCATTCCATAACAAAGGAAGTAAAACACTCAAAATAATCGAAAGACATTCAAACTCCGCTTTTCACATTATTTTACCAAAAAAGAATGCACAAAGGTTAAAGTATACATGCATGTGAATATAACTATTGAGATTACATGCCTGATAACTGTACCTATTTGTAAATTCTTATTTACTAATCAGAAATATAATGCATTCCATCGGAATTCCCAATTAGCCCCCCTTAGTGCCTAATATTGGTCAAGATTGGGATGGTTCTACAGGAGCTGGTTGTCCTTGCCCAAGTGGGCATTCTTCATGTGTGACTCTGCCTCTATGTTGTCCATGAATATACTATTCAGCTAAGGACTATTCAGCAGAGACCAATTCTGTTGTCATCCACACCTGTACACAAAAGTGCACAACCACACTCACATACACAAATGATCACTGATCAAGTTGATATTTTTCCCTCCCATTCCCACCCACCCCCCAAATCCCCACTTCATGATACCTTGCAACAAACACAGCAGACCCGAGATTGAACATTTCTGGCTGTATGAGTGACACGGGAATGCAATTTTCTCAGGCCAGTAGTGTGCTTTCCTGGGCTCCCATGTGTCTCACGCTGGTTTAGGGTTCGCATGGGGTTACTAGAATAGCCCATACTGGAACTGAACTCCCAGGAACTTCCCATTTACATTTTGTAAAACACAACAGCTAAACATAGAAGCTTGCTGATCAATTATTCATTTAGTTTCATTTTTCTCTTCTGGTACAGGTCAGCATGTTGGAATAGTGCCTTGAGCTTTAATGAGCTGAAGCTCACAGTGTCCAAACCACAGGATGCTGCTTTGATATTTATGACCTTTAGGTGATAAATAGCCAGAGCTATAGAGTTGTGGTAATGAACTTGTTCTTGGAATGCAGGCTTTGCGAATCCTTATTGAAGTTAATACATTAGGAAATAAACAGACATAGATGTGGTGCAAAAGATAAATAATCTGCTAGAATTTATTCTCCTGCTATCAAATCTCAAACCATCTGCCTGTTGTTATTGGATGTTTAAAATTCAGGCAAGAGCAACATTCATTAGTGCTGAAAATAGAACTGCAGGTCAGTGCCAACCACCAGGGCCACATTCAAAATGGCTGCTAATTGGTCCTAAAGGAAATGGATTTATCCAGTCTTGATGTGAGCCTAAACTCACTGTAGAAAATGCCTCCATTTTGCTGCCTGGAAACAATCAAGCTCCATGAGACTGCTATGGGAATTTAGGAAAATGTCACTGCAACTGGGATAAGTCTGAGGATGAGGCAAAATAAGTGGAAGCTGCAATCTGTAAACCATGATTCATCCAGGAGTGCTTTATGCTGACACTGGTGATCCAAAAAAGAAAAGCAAAGCGTTGTATTCTATGTAACGTGAACATCGCACCATGACTTTTTAATTCTGTCTCTCAATGGTGCTTCCTTCTTTCACCTGGCCCTGCCAACTGTC
Organism: Carcharodon carcharias; assembly: GCF_017639515.1. Taxonomy (NCBI): domain Eukaryota; kingdom Metazoa; phylum Chordata; class Chondrichthyes; order Lamniformes; family Lamnidae; genus Carcharodon; species Carcharodon carcharias. The sequence continues at coordinate 132,977,053 of NC_054481.1, forward strand.
TGATTATTGGGGAGCTGGTTGTTCTATATATTTCATTTAGAATCAAAGTGTAGACCATTCGGCCCTTCAGGTCTGCTGCACCATTCAAGCAGTCTATGTCCATATGCAGCAAGACCTGGACAACCTTCAGATTTACATTCACACTGTACAAGTGCCAAACAATGATCAGATCCAACAAGAGAGAATCTAATCATCTACCCTTGACTTTGGCATTACGATCGTCAATTCCCCCTATTTCAACATCCTGAGGGGTTACCATTAACCAGAAACTGAACTGGACTAGTTATATAAATACTGTGGCTACGAGAGTAGGTCAGAGGCTGGGAATTCTGAGGGTGAATTACTCACTACCTGACTTTCCAAAACCTGTCCACCATCTACAAGGGACACGTCAAGAGTTACTTGCCGGAATAAGTGCAGCTCCAACGACACTCAAGAAGCTCAAAACCATCCAAGACAAAACAGCCTACTTAACTGGCATCCCATCCACCAACTCAAACATACACTGCCTTCACCACTGATGTACAGTAACAGCTGTGTTTACAATACACAAGATACACTGCAACTCATCAAGGCGCCTTCAACAGCACCTTCCAAACCCCGTGATTTTACAAACTAGAAGGACAAGGACAGCAGATACACCACTGCCTGGAAGTTCCCCTCCAAGCCACTCACCATCCTGACTTGGAAATATATCATCGTTCCTTCACTGTTGCTGGGTCAAAATCCTGGAACTCCCTCCCCAACAGCACTGTGGGTGTACACACACCACATGGACTGCAGCGGTTCAAGAAGGCAGCTCACCACCACCTTCTCAAGGGCAACTAGGGATGGGTAATAAATCCTGGCCTAGCCAGGATACTGACATTCCAGTAAAGAATTTTTTAAAATTTGGATCATGGCTGATCTTGTATTTTAACTACATCTACCTTCCTCGGTTCCATAATCTTTAGTACCTTTTACCTAACAAATGTTTTTAGACATTTTCAATTGACCCCCAGCCTCAGTAGTTTCTTGGGGAATAGAGTTCCAGATTTCCACCTTCCTTTGTGTGATCCTGAAAAGCCTCAGGCTCTAACTGTAAGATTACACCTCCTTTTCTGGACTCCGCCATTAGAGGGGATAGTTAGTCCTGTCTACCCTATCAAATCCTTTGATCATCAATTAGATCAACCCTTAATGTTCTATAGTCAATAGAATATGGACTCCATTTGTTGATCATTCTTTGCGTGAAGAAGAATCATATCAGTGGTAATTTGCATTATCAGAGTTTTAAATTTGTGCCTTACTACTACAGGTTATTTTTTTCTGAGTCTGAATGCAAGACATTGGAAGCCCTTTCTACAATCTATTTGGGATGTTATTTATTCAAAACAAAATCAAAAATATAATGCAGTGGCTGTTCGCAGACTAAAAAGATATCTACTCCATGGTGTAAGAGGGTTACACAAATGAAATAATTGCTGAATTGTTCATGAGGTAGGACCATTGACTTTCCAATTATTCCATTAACCTTCCCTCTGGGAAATGCTTTGCCTGAACCTACCTCCTTAACGGCCCAGCTGAAAGAAATCTTTGCAGCCTGCTGGTTAAGAAATAATTTGCTCTTCATATAATTCAGTCTTCAACATGTTACCAAGTGTGTAATGAAAAATCCCCAATAGTTCTAATCAGAATCAGACAGAACAGATGAAAGCAGGACTTGGAAACACCATGTGCTTCAATTAGCTTAATTCCACTGGATCAATTGTTACAGTGTCTGTGGATGGATCAACAATTTATAAAGTGTATTGGAAGAATACTGAAAGTGAATCTCTATTAATAGCTAATTAACACTAATTGTATCATGTTTTTGGATTAATTTTCTGACTACTGTTAGTAGTATATGGAAACATGGGACAGAGTAGGCCATTCAGCTCCTTGAACTTGTTCCAGATGCTGTCTAAGCTGAAATAGTGCATCATTTCCCACTAAATGCTGGCTAATCATTTAGAAGTGCAACAGACCATTGTCCACTTTTTTTTACCCCCCCCCCCCCCCGAACTTTCCTCCATCATTTTCTCTCGATCTAACTGCTTATTAGAAACATTGTTTGTGAACTCATTAATTTAGTGAGTTTGAACTGAAACCAGGAAGTGCTTTGAGATAATTTGATCAGGTGGATTCAAAATTGGCTTAGTTCTAGGAGACAGAGGATGATGACAGAAGGATGCTTTAGTGACTGGAAGCCGGTGTCCTGTGGTGTACCACAGGCTGGGTCCCCTATTATTCATCATTTATATAAACGACATAGATGACTATATGGGGGGTAGGATTAGTAAGTTTGTGGATGACACAAAGATTGGCCGGGTGGTTCACAGTGAGACTGTGTCTCGGGCTACAGGAAGATATAGACGGGATGGTCAAACGGGCAGATAAGTGGCAGATGGAATTTAACCATGAAAAGTGTGAGGTGATACACTTTGGAAGGAGTAATCTGACAAGGAAGTATTCAATGAACGGCATGGCAGTAGGTAGTTCTGAGGAACAAAGGGACCTTGGCGTGTGTGTCCATAGATCTTTGGAGGCAGAGGGGCATGTTAGTGGGGTGGTGAAAAAGGCATATGGGACACTTGCCTTTATCAATCGAGGTATAGATTACAAAAGTAGGGAGGTCATGTTGGAGTTGTGTAGAACCTTGGTGAGGCCACAGCTGGAGTACTGTATGCAGTTCTGGTCACCACATTATAGGAAGGATGTGATTGCACTGGAGGGGGTGCAGAGGAGATTCACCAGGATATTGCCTGGGATGAAACATTTAAGTTATGAAGAGAGTTTGGATGGACTTAGGTTGTTTTTGTTGGAGCAGGGAAGACTGAGGGGTGACCTGATCGAGGTGTACAAGATTATGAGGGGCATGGACAGGGTGGATAGGGAGCAGCTGTTCCCCTTAGTTGAAGGGTCAGTCACGAGGGGGCATAAGTTCAAGGTGAGGGGCAGGAGGTTTAGGGGGGATGTGAGGAAAAACTTTTTTACCCAGAGAAGTTTCATGGACCATTCCACTATCTGATCTCTGGAAACTGGACAAAAGCATATCTCTAGTTTGCATTTGATTTTTGTTTTTAATGATAATATGTATAACCGTAGCCTTAAATTGCAAGAGTCCAAAACCTGGAGTTCAGCTATAGTCACATGTGAATTGGATGTATTCTGCATGTGGCCTTAAATGTACACTGCATCATTTAGGATTGAGCTACATTCCTTCATTGACATACATGAGCAATTGCTAAAGGAGGTATATTTGATACATCCTCTCACTAAAGTTGCCATGGACACAGATGTACAGCTCCCTCCGCATGTGGAACACATTGAGTGTTTCCTGGCCTTTCTGTTAATCAAGTAGAGATTCTCTCAACTTGAGTAAAATCTGTTCCCGTTAGTCTGCTTTCTTTGCAGTTACTTCAAAGGGCAATTAGGGATGGGCAATAAATGCTGGCCAAACCAGCGATGCCCACACCCCATGTGCAAATAAATTTGAAACACCCTCCAGCTGTTGGCAATTGCCATTAGGGGCAAACTCTTTGCTGTCACATGAAATAATTTGCTCATATATCGAGTGTTATTTTGGTGTCTCAATGTGAATAATACCAGGGCTGGATTTTCCCAACTGAGATGGATAGCTCCAGTCAGGAAATTTCCTGACTTGGACCACCTCAGTTTAAAGAGACCCATTAGATCCAATTTCTGCTGGGTAGGGGCAGGGATGGAATAGTCAGGCCCATCTCCTTCCACATGAGTCCCCATTAAGCTTTCAATTTTTTGGCCCAGGTTGTTGTATTCTCAATAACTCCCACAGTAAACATTCAATCAATGGGATCAACCCAACAGTGCAACTCCTTCAGTAAAAGAAACATATGCATGGTGGACAGTTCAACAGATGCCTGATTTAGTTTTCAATTAGAATTTGAGCTTGAAATCCCTTTTGTGTAGCTGAGAATGAATTCCCAACATTTAACAGAAGCATTAAAAGGATCTGTTATTAAAGCAAGATTAGTTTATCCTCTTGGCTGTTTAATCTCAGTGGGTCAACAGGTTTGGACATGAGGAGAGTGTGTGAGTAAGTTCTGTCGGAGAATTCATTTCATTTGAGTTTCTAATCTGTCTCCTTTATACTTTTGAAGGTAAATTCTGAATCTGTAAGTGGTTTTAAACTCTGTTAAAGTGAATGTAAAGAAAATCACGTCTGACTGACACAGAAGCAGGAAAACCTATTATAAGGTATAAAATTTGAAACAGTGACAGTTTCTGAAGGTCTGGAACCCTTGTGGGTAATGGGGATTTGTCAGTAAGGTGGTCCATATGTTTACAAGTATCTAACAAAAACTCTTGTTTTGTTCAGGAGGATGTTAAAGATTCTGTGGCACTATTCAAAGAGCAACATACTTCCATCATATGTATGGACATATAAATTAGGCCACTCAGCCCCTCGAGCCTGCTCCACCATTTAATAAGATCATGGCTGATCTGATTGTAACCTTAACCCCACATTCCTGCCTACCCCTGATAACCTTTCAGCCCCTTGTTAATCCAGAATCTATCTAGCTCTGCCTCAAAAATATTCAAAGGCTCTGCTTCCACCGCCTTTGAGGAAGAGAGTTCCAAAGACTCGCTACCCTCAGAGAAAAGAATTCTTCTCATCTCTGTCTTAAATGGGTGGCCCCTTATTTTTAAACCGTGATCCCTAATTCTAGATTCTCCGACACGAGGAAACATCCTTTCCATATCCACCCTGTTAAGACCCTTCAGGATCTTAAATTTAGCAACCATACTATCTGTCTCTTCATCCAAGTCATTTATATAAATTGTAAAAGGTTGAGGCCCCAGCACTGAACCCTGTGGCACACCACTAGTTACATCCTGCCAACCAGAAAAAGATCCAGTTAACCCTGCCCTCTGTTTACTGTTAGCTAGCCAATCTTCTATCCATGCCAATATATTACCATGGGCATCAAAAGAGTTTATTCCTTTGTTACTGTGTGGGATCCAGCTGTGCACAAAAATGGCATTCATTATTTCCATGTAGTTCATACTTGTCAGAAGCTGTGATTCACGTACTAGTGGTTTTCATATTTATTTAAATGTTCTGTCCCTCTGCGTTTGTGCCAATTCATCATGGCTGAAGTGGCAGCAGCTTAGTCACCCCCACCCCCTCCATATGCTTTGCAGGAAGGTGGTAGAGGGTGTTACCATGGGAAACCCAACTGTAGGTATGAAGAATAGGATGCTTCAGGAAATGGTGGAGGGTTCAGGTTTGACTGTGAGATTTCCCTTTTTATTCCAGGGTAGATGGAGTAGGTGAATGGTCAGGTGGAAGGACCAGCCCATGGCCTGAGGTTGGAAGTCAGTGATTAATGGATGAGGAGAAGATCAGCTGAATTACCTCGGCTGTGTTCAACAAGGCCTGTGGTTCCTTCCATTCCTCTGCTTCCAAATCATCCATTTTGGGAATGTGGTAAAGAACTGAAGACAGTCTCCTTCACCAAGCAACTCCCAAAGTAACACTTTTTAAATTCAAAAATAAATCAATTTCTTGATTAAACCATCCTGTCACTTTAAGCATGGAGAGGGGGAAGATTGTGGCATGGTGGTAATGTCACTGAGCTAATAGGCCAAAGCCCCAGGCTAATGCTCTGGGGACATGGGTTCAAATCCCACCACAGCCACTGGTGGAATTTAAATTCAATTAATATAAAATTTGGAATGTAAAGCTAGTGTCTGTAACGGTGACCATGACAACTATCGTTAATTGGTGTAAAAACCCATCTGGTTCACTAATATCCTTTAGGGGAGAGTATCCTTAGCCAGGTCAAAAGTGGTTTTGGATGGGCAACAAATGCTGGCTTTGCCAATGACACCCCACACCCCAGGAAAGAATTTAAAAAGGAAACTGTTAAAGCAAACTCTTTCTGTGGGGAAATTCTGCCCCTGCTTAGCACCCAGCTCCATTAGAGAAAGCTGTGTACAGAGTCCTATTTACTGGAACTTGTAAAACCATGACCATTTCATACAGTCATGTGCAGGCACCAAGGGCAGTCCTCTGGATGAAGTTCTATTTGACCTGATGAGGCGGGGGGGATGATTAACACCCATTTGTCCTTCATATCATTTCTTAGGCACTATTGGGGGCAGAATGAAGGGAAATCTACCCTTGTATCTCACTTCAAGGAGATGTTTAAAAACAGAAAGCACTGTTGGGGAAAACAATGCTCACTTTGATATCACTGGAACAAGCTGCATTTTAAAATTGATAGCTTCTGCATAAAATTAAGATTTATCTCCAATTCCGTTTTTCTGTACTTGCCTAGTGTGTGATATAAACAGAATACAGGATGAAGAGCCATGGAGGTTGATTTGTATCCCAACTATAAATCATTCGTATCTTTGCTCATGAAATAATGGAGCAGCTCAATTATGATGAATTATGCCCACAAGACTTGATCACACATCTTTTACCTGTTCCTTTAATCAGACACAATGTCACAATTAATGTTTGGAAATGAAGCAAACAAACCACAGCATTATATATGCAATTAATATTTTGGAATAATTTATTCACCGTCTGAACCTTCTGTAATGGGGTTTGGGTTATCTTTACCACCCTCTCTGCTCACCTTTGGCCTTTATTCCAGTGACATCATTGAAACGAGGCGGAGGAAGTCAGATCAATAAAAAAACTGCGAGCTCTATTTTTCTGTCAATGAATTTTCAACGCCTACAATCTCACAAAAAAAAATCAGCAATTAGTTCCCACTCCCAATAATTAGTCATCAACAGGTAAGGGGAAATGGAAACCTCAACCAGCCTGGAATCAAATAACACATTGTAAATGATTCAATGTGGATTTTTTTTTTTGCAGCCTGAATTAATTGGGGTCAGTGAAATATTCCAGGCTGGGATTTAAAATGAGAACAAAACAACTTGAATCCTCCTCTGATAATTATTTAAATATCTGCAATGAGCATCTGAATCTCCAGGCCAGCTAGTCCCCAGGTGACGTGTCCTGACCTACATGAACCGTTCGCAGCCAGAGAATCAGGACAGACATTACAACCAGCTTCAGCTACACTGGCTCAGAACTGGACTCAACAACAGAGTGACTTTAAAAAGGGAGGGGAAGCACTGGGCATGTTAGAAGAGGAAAATAAGAAGTATAAATAGAAAATTGCTCGATTTGAAAACCTTGTTGTGTAAGGTATTCCAAATCAAGATCAAAAGGTAGAAGTGCTCTTGGGGGCAGGGTTGAATCGGTTGCCCATTCTACACAGTTGCTGATATAAGCAGCGCCTTTGTAAATCGAGCCCTCTGCTAATGGCATATCGTCGGTGTTACTTGCCTGATATATTCCGCCGTTAGAAGGGTTGGTGTCTGTGGTCGAGTCTCTGGGCACGCACACCGTGAGGCCACCGCAACCTTTCCTCCTGCTTTGGAGGAACTTGGTGATCAGCCTTTAACTGTCCACTTATAATCAGTCTGGTGCCGTGACTGCTCGACTACACCGAGTGCCCATTTCAACTCAGTTCACTTGTTGTTCCTGGACTATTTCTTAATTAAAAGCTCGTGTATACATACAGGGAAGTGGGGATTTTAAGCAGTTTCAATCCGCTGTTGAAATTATTTTACAGTTACTGAATTTATTTAACCGCCGCAGCCGATAGTGGTTTCACCATTCACCCCGTGTAGTGGATAAATCACGTTAGTATAACGGCTGTATGTGGTGGGGACTACAAAACTCTATAATGGTCCCAATAACTGTTTCTCCATTTGACCCTTGCTAGCGCCATGTCGCACTTTTTAATTAAAAAAACTTCTACCCATGTTTTTCAGGTTTAATGTGGTCTGTTTTTTGCAGTGCAGTGTCGTTAGGGAGTTGATAAATTTGAAGCAGATTATAGAAAGTGGTGTGGGAAGGAGGATGATTGTATTCACCTAAAGCTGCCGCGCCCGTGTCTTAGAACTGTGACTTGGCTAAGTAATCACTTTCTGCTTCTCAAACTGTCAGATTTAAAACCATTAACGACCAGAGGATGGTATCAAAACAGAACATGCTGGAAATATCAGGTCTAGCAGTATCTGTGGAGAGAGAAACAAGAGTTAACCTTTCAGATCCATGGTCAAGGGCTAATCGTCTCCACAAGTGTTACCTGATCCGCTGAGTATTGGCAGCATGTTTCTGTTCTTGTTCCCGAATCTGAGCACCCGCATTATTTTTTGCTTTTGTATTAGAGATGATGATGATCAGTCCTGTAGAAAGATTTCAAAGGACAGCGGTGATTATCCAACCAAAACAGACCTAATTAAGGTTCACCGACAAATAATTAGAAGATTACATAGAACCTTCATGTCCATGTGACATAAATTTAGTGATTATGTAGACTGCTCTCCAAGCGCCCGCTTTGTGTACTTCACACATTTAATCACACAGTTACCAGGGTTAGGGTTTTAATCGTGACATTTGCCTAGAGGTTTCTTTTATGATATTTTATGATATTTGGGGTCGAATTTGGAGAGAATTTGGATTGTACTCCATGTAATCAATGCTGCTGTGAATAGGTAAGTGATGGGATGGAGCGCGGTGGCTAGTTTCCTTCCTTCAATGTTGATATTCAACTGATCTTGAGTAAGCTGTGTGCGTTGCAAGATGTTCAATGTTAAATTGTTTTGCATATGGGTTGAGTTTTATTTACACGACCTCTTCATGGATTATAATGTCAAGGTAGTTTGGGTAATTGTGTGATTAAATGTGTGAAGTACACAAAAAAATTAACACACAACCAGGGGTAAAGCTGCTCAACACTGGCTACAAGTCTCCAGTATTTAAGTCTACGTTATGAAATTGTGTGTCTGGTAGAAGGAGCTGGTGATCATGAGAATGTTGCAACTCATTGGATAAGCTCTACCTAAAATCTGTGTGTCCAGCAAAGTGGAACATGTACAAACTAAGATCTACTCAGTGGCCCTGGTAAAATGAATGCTTACTTTGTATTTTCATTAAGAACAAAGTTCCACTTATACAAGTGTGTTTTCATCAAAAAACACAGCAGTGACCCGAGTGGAAATGTAAACGTGGCGAGTTGTTGATACATTTTTCAAATAGCTGACATTTGCTCTACTTTGGCCACCTGGGGTTTGTCCATTTTAAAACATGGCATGAACTGATAAAAAATATCCCTTTGCAGATGCGAAGTCAGTGTCCCACTTAAGTAACTTCCTTCAATGTTTTCTATCTGTGTATTTTTTCTGAATATGCTCCTTAAGTGAAGGAGACCATCTGGTGATCAGAACCTTTGGTCGAATATGGAAAAGGGCAGCTCTTGCTGATCAAATTTGGGTGCTGGGGAGGGAACGTGCTTGTGAAATATGTTTAACATCGCTTCTGATTGCAAGCAGACAGGTTTCATCTCTGTCGCATGGCAACTAAGAAACTTAGACTAGCTTCATTATCAGGCTTCATCTTCCAAAACCTTGTTTTAGTGTTAGTCCATCTAAAGCAATTAGTAACTGGTAGTTAGACAACATGATGCAGAAATGGGGCACATGTACAAGAGTGCCTTATTTCTTAATTGGTAATTGACACAATTATTTATTGATTATCTTATTACCTGGAATTATCTTTATGAATAACTATTATTTAGTAAAGGAACTTTCTTAGTTTCGTATCTATAGATGAGAGAGAACTGATTTTTTTCAACTACTGTGCGGTTAATGTTTACTGTAGGGGCCTAAAAAAATTAACTTCAAGAAACAAATTAATTTCCTGTTGTGATTCTGAGACATATAATCTAAGAAAACCTCTGTATCAATTCTCAGTTAACACAGAGTTTGATGAGTTCTGGCAGGAGGGGGATTTAGTCACTTCTGAGCTAGTGAGGAGGGAGTAATTCCTATCCAATAGCCCCTGCTGGAACTGTACACCAGCCGACATTAGGGGAGATGAAGAGTCTTCAGTCATATTTCACACCACGTTGAACACCCTACAACATTCCCTCATACATGAGGTATCAGCATAAGTCTCTGCCTTTAGCAGAGGAGAGGGAGAAAACCTTCTTATAGAGTTGGATAATAATTGGAAACAATGTGTGTGATTGGATAATGTGTGTGGAATGATTGAAAGTATTTTTTTCTGTGGTTCCAATCAAGATCTTTATTTTCCAGAAACAGATTTTAAGGAATTTTTGGCAAGGTAGATTTTAATGTACAAAATTGCAAGATTGAATTGAAATATAGGCAAACCACAGGTAATCATGAACTTTGAATTACAATGTAGGAACTTAAAATTGTAGGCAGCTCAAAATGGCCTTACTTAATCTGTTCTACAAGTCAATTCTTATCAAGGAAAACTATTGTAGCCAACAGTGTAACTGGATTTGGGGCAATTACGAAGTTTATACAGAGTAACAAGATTGAAGGGTTCTAGTGGGGGAAGGAAGAAGGACTTGGGCCAGAATTTTTAGCTCAGTGGGTGGGCATGCGCCTGACCCGACCGAGTGCGCGACGACGTTGGCTGTGTGTGTCTCAACATCTACATGCTGCTGTCGCGTGATAGTTTGGTTGGTGGGTGCCCACCAGAGCTGGCAGCACACCCACCGACAATTAAAAGTCCTGTTAAGGCCGTTAACTTATCAATTGATGTTAATTTTTCACTGCCTGTTCAACCTAACGCTTGGCGGGCAGGCGAAAAGGCCAAGCGGCCTTTGCATTTTTGGGGATTTGCAGCCAAATCAGACTGTTTAATGAACTAAAATATGCCAATTCATTTCAGTTTGCAGAAAGAAATGGACAGTTCCTGGGGAAGCAATGTTGAATTGAGTTGATCTCCAATTAAATAGTAGAATTTGAACAGCTTGTAATAGTTACAAAATAGTTTGAAACTAATTTGTTATGACAGGTGACGAGTGCTTAGGCCAAAGAACCAAATGGAAATTAATATAATCAAATTGCCTTCAGGTAGGAGTTATAGGGATCAGTTTAATTACTACTGTGATAATTGCTGAAGCATTTAATTTGCTACCATTCACTTTTAATTACTAGGTAGAGCAAACTGGGTTTTCAAAACTTGTAAAGGGGAATACACACAAGGACAAGAATTTCAAGGTGATGGGTTGTGGGGTGTGGTTAAAGCTGCCACCTAGAATATAGATTATAGACGTATAAATGGTTTTTGTCTGGTACCTGTGACTGGGTAACAACTTCCATAAGTGGGTTGAGATCGAGAAATGTTTTACCGCATTGGGGGTGCAGGCAGCTCATTCTCTTTCTTTGATTTCAAACTGCGCTGTAAATAAGAGGAAATGCTGAGTGTTAAAATCCACCCAGTTTCAAAAACTGCAGCATTGCTTATGTTGCCCATTCGTTCCTCTTATGAAGTGTGTGCTCTGAGCTGTGATTCAGCCTTCAGTAAACATGAATGAATGGTCCTGTCTTTCAGAAGAGTCTGTGCTCTGGAAAAGCCACTTAAGGGAAGTTAATTTCTCCTTTTCACCTGATGTTATCCCAGGTGCCCAAAGCTGCTGTTAGTATTGATTGAATTGCATGAAAGAGCAAATCATAATTGCTCTCACCCAAAGTGTTAAAATTGAAATGCATTTTCACTTTCAAATAAATAGCATTCTGCTTCCTGAAGTCCGTGGTATGTCAAAGTGGAATGATGACTATGTATCCATCAGCTTTATAATAAAGCTTGTCTGAGAGGCAGGAAGCTGGATGTTAGCCTAAAAATACCACCGGGTGCTCCAAATTATTAGCTATACTTAAACAATACAAAGCTAGGTAGAATTGTGAGCTGTGAGAAGTCAGTCATTATGGTGCAAAAGGAGGCCATTCAGCACATCAAATCCATGCTGGCTGCCTCGAGAGCAAATCAGTCAGCCCCATTCCCCCACTCAATCCCCTTAGGCCTATAAGTTTATTTCCCCTAAGTGCTCATCCAATTTCTTTTTGAAATCATTCATCATCTCTGCTCCCAGTACCTTAATAGGCCAAGAGTTCCATGTTATTACCACTTGCTGCGTAAAAAAAAAAGTTCTGCATGCATCTCTTGCCAAAAAGCTTAAATACGTGATGTTCAGTCCTTGTACCATCAGCTAATAGGCTAAGAAAAGCTGTTCCTATCGTATCTAAACCTGTCATAACCTTGTACACCCCTATCAAATCTCCCCTCAATCTCCATTGCTCCAAGGAGATCAACTTCGCCTTCTCCAACCCAACCACATATTGAATTGCCTCATTCCTGGAACTATTCTGGTAAATCACTTCTGCACCTTTCACCACCTCAAGGACCTTCACATTCTCCCTAAAATGCGACAACTGGGTGAAAAATTCTCATTGTGGCCTAACCAGAGAATTATAAAGATTCAGCCAAACTTCTCCACTTTTGTGCTCATTACTTCAATTTCTGAAGCCCAAATCCCATATGCTTTACTAACCCCTCTCTCTTTGTCCTGCCACCTTCAAAGATCTATGCACACGAATCACTATGTCCCTCCGTCCCTACACACTTCTGAGAACTGTGCCAGGTTTAAAGGGTTATAGACAGACTTACTTACTTAGACTTTGTCCTGCATGTGACCAGAGGAACTATGGGCAGCAAGACTCTGCCACCAGCCCTGGTCCATTGCAGTTCCTTTCACTCCAGCCCAGGTGATGTCCTGCTCTTGAAGATTCTCCTTAAATGTACTTCACCAGGACCTCTTTGGACAGCTCCATTGTTGTCTTCCATCTGGTGGTGTGTCCCCCAGGTTGGTTAGCTCAGTTGTCTGGATGGCTGGTTTGTGATGCAGTGACACCAATAGCGTGGGTTCAATTCCCGTTCCGGCTGCAGTCATCCACGAAGGCCCCGCCTTCCCAACCTCACTCCTTGCCTGAGGTGTGGTGACCTTCCAGTAAGCTCCCCACCAGTCTAATGATAGAGCAGCCTATAATCCTCTGGGACTACAGTGACTTTCATTTCATTTTGGTGGTGTCCATTCTGTTGCCACTCTGGCAAGGCATATGTTCAGGAGGTGAAGTATGTGCCCTGCCAGCCTCAGTTCGTCTCTGTCATGATATCCTGTAGATGTTTCTGAACAATTCTCTGTAATACTTTGTTGGTGATGCTGTCTCTCCACGTGATGCCCAGGACCTAATGTATGCAATGCTGGTGAAAGACATTCAACTTACATGACACCTTTGCTCTTCTGTCTCGCTGGTGTAGATTGCAGTTGGTGGTACTATGAGCATGCTGATGGTGTTGGATGTCCAGGTCATGTGTCTAGAGCCATTGGAAGACCGTTGCTGCTTTGCCAATTCTTGTGTGGTCTTCGCCTTCCCTGGAGATGTTGCTCCCTAGGTAGGGGAAGTGGTTGATGTCCTCCATGTTCAGTTGGCTGATGGTGATATGAGGGCTTTGTTTCCACCCAGTCATCACTGACTTGGTCTTCCTGCAGCTGATGCATAGTCCGACCTCTCAAGCCTGGTGATCATGTTTTGGTGCACGCGCAATTTGTCGGGCCAGCAAGATGATGCCATCTGCGGAATCCAGGTGGTGTTGCCACAGGATAGCAAAGTCCACGTTATTTGGAAAACTAGATGGCAGATGGAGTATAATGTGGGGAAGTGTGAGGTTGTTCTCTTTGCTGATAAGAATAGAAAAGCCGAATATTCTTTAAAAGATGTGAAAGCTTTAAATGTGGATGTTCAGAGAGACTTGGGTGTACTTGTACAAGGAACACAAAGTTAGCATGCAGGTACACCAAGCTATTTTAAAAAAAGCAAATGGCATGTTGGCCTTTTTTGGAAGGGGATTGGAGTTGATGAATAAGAAGTCTTGCTGAAGTTACGCGGGGCATTGGTGAGGCCACACCTGGGGGAGAATTGCCTCCCCATCGGGCAGGCTGGTTCGGAGTGGGCGTGGAGCCTATTGCCACCTGCGATTGGCTGCGTGCCGCCATTTTACGTGGGTAGGCCAATTAAAGCCCGCCCAGCATGACACGCACCCGGAAGCACTCAGCGCTACCTGTGCAGGCGGTGGGGGGAGGGAGAGTCGGGGAGGGAGAGTCTGGGAGGGAGAGTCGGGGCCTGCGCCCTTTCACGCATATGCGCAAATCTCCTTGAGGCAGCTCCGTGACTCAGGGAGATTAAGTTCAGCTCAAAAGATTTTTAAAATGAAAAAAATAAAACTATTCAGACATGTTTATGAATTTTAATAATTTTTATTTAATTTATAAACCCTTCATGAAACCTCGTCCCGCCTGTGGATGAGGTTTCATGAGAAATGCGAAGGCCGCCTGGGGTCTTCGCCTGCCCAACAACCTTAAGGCTGGACGGGCAACCCTGACAATCACTTCAGTTAGGTAATTAATGGCCTTAACAGGCCTTTGACAATCTGGCGGGCGTGCAGCTGACTCTGGTGCGCGCCCACCGAACTGAAGATCGGAATGACGCGAGGTGACATTGGGATGCGCCCCCCACCCCCCCCCCCCCCCCCCCCCCCCCCCCCCCCCACCCATCCCCCGCACGCCGAATGGAAGATTCGGGGCCTGGAATAGTGCGTGCTGCTTTGTTCTCTATCTAAGGAAGGATATACTTATATTGGAGGCAGTGCAACAAAGCAGGTTAACTGAATTGGTTCCTGGGATGAGGGGGTTCTCCTATGATGAGAGGCTGAGTAAATTGGACCTCTCTTCTCTGGAGTTTAGTAGAATAAGAAGTGATCTCATTAAACATTTACGATTCTAAGGCAGCTTGACAGGGTAGATACCGAGAGGTTGTTTCCCCTGGCTGGGAAATCTAGAACATGGGGGCACAGACTCACGATAAGGAGTCAGCCGTTTAGGACAGAAATTAAATTTCTTCACTAAAAAGGTTGTTAATCTTTAGAGTTCTTTGCCCAAAGGGGCTGTGTGTGTTCCATCATTGAATACATTTAAGACTGAGATTTTTGGGTTCTTGGAATCAAGAGATATGGGGAGTGAGTGGGAAAATGGAGTTGATGCAGATGATCAGCCATGTTTGCATTGAATGGCAGAACAGGCTTGAAGGACTATATTGTACACTTGTGCTCTAATTTATTTTATTGTTACGTCTTTAGTCAAATCGGAGGTAATGCAGCGAAGCCAATCTCTGACAAATAGTGAGGCTGATAATTGCTGACGTCTTCAGGTATGGAAGGGGGTCCTGCTGATTTACAAACAGATATTACATGTCACTACTTGAGGAATTTCAAAGGAAAAGCCTGTAGATGATCAGCCATCTGGACAGAGCAGCAATGTGTTTAATATACCATCAGAAAATGCCTCCGTGTGAACTGAAAGCTGCTCAATTGCTGAGTTTATGGAGATCTGCATGACAGTATCTCAATCAGATACCATGTGTAAAAAAACTTTCTAAAAAAAAATCCATAATTTTCTAATTTCTTAAAAACAAGCAACTTTTTGTAAAAGGGCAATAAACATGTCAATACAAAAGTATCCATACCTTAAACTACAAACACTTGAAACCTCTGTACCTTGTGTCAATAAGCATTGTGACATTGACAGCATAGATCAGAGAGCCAGAGCTATCAATCAAGAAATGTTTTTTCCCTGGGGCTGGGGTGTTTCAACAGACTAATGGATTTCTGGGCTATCAGCCAAGCCTCATTATGTATTCTTGGCTGAGAGCTCAGACATCCTTTAGAGTACTAAAACACCTGAGCCCCAGGGAATACTTTGCTTGGTTATCCATATTCAATTGTGCCATTTATTTATACAATGTTAAGAGGTTTGAAGTGCTTGCAGTTTCAGCTATTGAAACTTTAAAGGGTCTGAATAATTGAAATGTTTATCGCCTTGTGGTAAAACTTTTTTTAAGGAAGTGGAAAGTTATCTATGAATTTTTTTTTTACACACAGTCACTAGAGGATTCATTGCTTCTATACATGGAAAGTGGCTGAATGGCCATGGAAGTGCCATAGCTTGGCATGAAGGGCCATGGAAGATGAAGCTTGGCCCCGCCATGCACCTTCATGCCGAGGGAATGGGTTGGGGCATACAGTGTCATGGGACCATGAGGGTATACCCTGGCATTGCAGTCCATGTCCAAATGCAGCAAGACCTGGACAATATCCAGGCTTGGGCTGACAAGTGGCAATTAACATTTGTTTTGTACAAGTGTCAGGCAATGACCATCTCCAACAAGAGAATTAACCATCACCCATTTACATTCAATGGCATTACCATTGCTGAATCCCCCACTATCAACATCCTGGGGTTATCATTGACCAGAAACTGGACTAGTCATATAAATACTGTGGATAGGTCAGAGGCTAGGAATCCTGCAGCTAGTAACCCCCCTCCTGACTCCCCAAAGCCTGCCCACCATCTACAAGGAGTGATGGAATACTCTCCACTTGCCTGGGTGAGTGCAGCTCCAACAACGTTCGAGAAACTGGACACCATTCAGGGCAAAGCAGCCCACTTGATTGGCACCACATCCACTAACATTCACCCTCTCCACCACGATGCACAGTAGCAGCAGTGTGTATCACCTCCTAGATTCACTACAGGAACTCACCAAGAATCCTTAGACAGCACCTTCCAAACCCATGACCACTACCATCTAGAAGGACGAGGACAGCAGATACATGGGAGCACCACTAACTGGAACTTCCCCTCTAACACTCACCATCCTGACTTGGAAATATATCGCTGTTCCTTCATTGTCGCCGGGACAAAAACCTGGAACTCCCTCCCTCACAGCAGTGTGGGTGTACCTACACCACACGGACTGCAGCGGTTCAAAAAGGCAGCTCACCACCACCTTCTCAAGGGCAATTAGGGATGGGCAATAAATGCTGGCCTTGCCAGTGACGTACATATCCCATGAATGGATAAAAAAAATTGGGAGTATGAGGCACCATCGGGGCACAAGGGAGCATGAGGATGACTTTTTTTAAACCTGCCCCTTTAAAAAAGGTCCCCTCATGCTCACTATATATCACGATTCCTCCTAGGTGCTGTGAGCTACGATTCGTTGAAATCCTGGCCTGACTTCATGAAAATTGCAAAGGACTAGGACATGCCTATCCCCCAATGGAGCCAACCGGGTCAGGAGTGCAGGGTGTGGGCTTTTGACTCGAAGCAGCCTGCACCCTTTAAGGACCCTGTTGAAAATTGGAAACCCCAGGAATCCTGGAATTCGGTTCCTGTTGCCACTTTTAAAGGTCTCCTGAGTACCTGGACTCTGTGAAAATCTAGGCCAAAATGCCTTTCATTTTATACAAGAAAGCCACTGATCATTAATGGCCAGTTAATTATTCTGCCAGTGTCAGTTTGGCACATGCTTTCGAACATTGGCAAGCAGGCAGCACAGCAGTACGCTGCTGGCAGAACACTTTTTTTTTGTTTTAGCTCCTTACTGATATTAAAAAGATTGTATTTGAGAAGAACGGCTTCACAGAATTACAGTTAACAGAGCCACCCACACCAACTCTTCACAAGGTAATGTCAGATTGTTGCTTCACTTCCAATTTCTGGTGTTGATTTTCCACTAATGTGACCTAAAAATCTAAAATTGAATGCTAGTAAGACTGGCTCAGTAGGGTTCACTGTTTGACAGTACTATGGCTGCTTTAGACACCAAATACATTATGTATAAGCAACAGCAGGCTCGTGCTGAGTATAGACACCAGCACAGACTTCCCAACTCTTTGACCAAGCTTTTGGTCATCTACCCTAATATCTCATTATGTGGCTGAGTGTCTAATTTTGTTTTATAATCACCTCAAGATGTTTTATTATGTTAAAGGTGCTATATAGATATGTTGTTGGGCAAAATGGCCCTTTTCTCTGCTGTATATTCTGCGTTTAGGAGAATTTCACAAAGTAAATCTCTCGACATATTAGTCCGATTGGATTCTTTTACACAGCTGACTCTTGAATGAATTGGAAAAAAAAAGCCAGCAATGGCCCACAGGGGGACTGTTTTACGTCGGCAGGAAGTACTCGCTCGAGCTGGCTTGTTAGTATTCCTACTATCCAGATGGAAGAGAAATACATCTTAGCAGATGTTGCAGATGTATTAGCAGTGTCCTCTGCTATGTCAAACACTGAGAAGCTTTGTATCATTATTGAGAATAAGATGCACCTCCAAATCATGTGAGGTTATGTGTTACGCTTGTAACACAGGGTATTATATACTTCAATAGCACAATATAATGTTTTATTAATATTGGGAGCAGCCTTTCTTCTCTCCTTGCATTAATTTGATCATTATTAATTTGAACCATTCCTCCTTTGCTCCTCCCAAGTTCCAAATCCTCCACTGACATAACCCCAACCTGTATCATTACTTGTATTGAAATTATCACGACTTTATGTAATTCCTACTCTAACCCATTTGTTTCTAACACCACCTACTTGAATTCCCCATCCTCCCTCAGTTTCCCATTCTCCTCACCTTTACAGTCTTTAAAATAGAAGTTTGTTTCCACCTAGTCGCTACTTGATTTACCTTACCTCTGTACCGTTCCTTTCAGCCCTCGCTAGCGTCCTGTACTGTGGGATCTTCACCTACCTTACCACTTTCTAAAAGCCTCGATGAACGGTTACGTGGTTATTGATCAGAACTGTTTATGTAACCTGGAGAACTTGGCAGCCACAAAATTAGAAGAGAGGGTTTATCGTTTCCACTGAGGTATAATTAATGTGACTGGCTTGGCGGATTGGAACAAGAACTCCTCCCTTATTTAAAGCTGCAATATGTGAAATGTGAATGCTGTTTGAAACTGATAAAAATGCAGCCTTTCTCATCTTCTGTGCACCCCAGCCTTCACTGACATCAGTTACTATCTTAATGACTCTCTAGGATTTGATGGAAGTTGCACACATGAGATGGTGTCAGTGGCATTTCCAGCTCTGCCTGATTCTGCTGTCAGAATAATGTACAGAATTTTGTTGATGAATCTTTTAGTATTGGAGAATATCATGAATAATGCTCCATTTAAAGAGGCTGCACAGTGAAGACTCCTAACAAAGTCATGAGTCCGGTGATATGAACCCTAAGGCAATACATTCAGAATTTTAAAACATGTCACTATTGACATATTGCAGCAGACTGCAATCGGGAACCAGGAACCCTACTGATTGGAAAAGAAGAGTCAGCAATGGGCCACAGGGCAGGAAGTTCTCGCTTGAGCTGGTTTGGCAGTATTCAACTTGCCTGAAGCAGTTACTGGAACATCCACGCTGCCTACCCAAAGCCAGCACTGGGAAACCCAATGCATTCTCAAGTACAGGCTTCATACAAAGGCCACCAAGAAGCTTTGGGAGTCTACAACAGTGTGCTAGTTGTGTGTAGGTGGGGTTGAGGGGAGATGGGAAAATCAGTTGTGTCTTATGCTGAGCTGGCTAAGGGGCTTAGTCCTGGTACATGGGAGTGTTGTACCTGTTTCAGGCGTTAGTTGAATTTCCTGCTTTCATTTATCCCACAAAAGTTCAGTCCAAAGGAATTGCTGAACCTTTTCTTGAGCAGCCACCTGTGGTCTATTTAAGGATTGCTGGTTAGCGTGCTTGATGCCTGGTTTGAATAGATGGAACATGCACCATTCAGGCTGTACCTGTTTTACCTGAGCACTGCAAATGGGGTCCTACAGGCAACCCATATGCTTCAAACAGGTGAACGTACTCATCCATTTATAGGTCTGCTTGGAAATTGGTACCAACCGGTAGCACAAAGTATTCGCCTCACCCCCTTCCTGATACCCAACTTCCAGCCAGGAAATGGGCGGCAGAAAATCGCCCCTATATTTCTCCCCCTCCCCCGGCCTAAGTGTTTTGAGGTCAGCTTAATAATAACTAGCCCTGCTCCAGCTGAGATTGGCTGACCAAACAGATTGGGAATAAGGCCAAAAACCTGATCCATGTGGCTCAATATCATAACAGATGATGCTTTCACCCAACGAACCATCAGAGGCCTCATCAATCCATTTCTTTTAAACACAGCATAAGCTCCAGCGCCCCCCCCCCCGCCAAAGTAGTTTGTTAAAACTATTTAACATCCAGCTTCATTCATATCAGCAGCAAGTTAATTAAGCAGGGAACATAGAGAGATAATTGAATTTGGTAGTTACTGTTGCAATATATTGAGTAAAGTTATTTGAGTGTTTCATCAAACCAGTAGTAGTAAAGTTTATTAGTAGTAGCAAGGCTTATCTCAATAGATATAGGAATGGCAGAGCTATTCTGACCTCCAGAGTGCACATTCTGTTCCATGTGAGAATTCCAGGAGGCTCCGAATGTCCTAGGTAACGATATGTGCTGGAAGTGTCATGAGTTGCAGCAGCTTGACCTCCAGGTGCATATTTACATAAATCACTGAAGTTGGCAGGACAGGTTGAGAGAGGGGTTAATAGAGCATACAGCATCCTAGGTTTCATTAATAGGAGCATAAGAGTACAAGAGCAAGGAGGTTATGGTAAGATTGTATAAGACACTAGTTCAGCCTTAACTGGAGTATTATGTCCTGTTTTGAGTGACAGACTTTGAGGAGGATGTGAAGGCATCAGAGAGAAAAGATCACGCATGGTTCCAGGGATGAGGAACTTCAGTTATGTACATTGATTGGAGAAGTTGGGATTGGTTTCCTTGGAGAAGAGAAGGTTGAGAGGAGATTTGATAAAGCTTTTAAAAATAGACAACTGTACTTCATTTGAGAATATATTTTCTGTACTTTTCTTTAAAAAAGTCATAACCTGGAAATTCCTTTAAATTTTAATTTTTGGGGTGATCTTGAGGCATTAAAATGAGTGGAGTTGGGTTATGTGACTCACCATTTACAATCCCACCCCAAGAAATGGCCACCAAAATGTCATTCACCCAGAAATGCAGTCCTGATTACTGCTCACTCCACCACATATAAATGAGGTGGTTATGGCCAAAATACCTGTGAAATTTCCCCACTCTCGCCCAACCATGGGGAATGGCTCTACTGTACATGTGATGGTTTGAGCAGCAGAATAGTCTGCCTGAGGCAGATATCTCAAACAGGCCACTGTTACAGAAATAATTGGCTGTTTGTGGAACTCTATTGGGATGGCAAATTTTCTTTCTGTAGTTCTGGAATCAACCTACCATTTGTGAATATTGGAGAAATTAAAATTTGGAAAGGAAATGGATTTCCCATTGGGAAATTCTCTCTTCCGGGTTCAGGGGAGGAGGAACATGAGATTAGATTGGAAGAATTCCAAGTGAGGCATCATGGAAGACATAGGATTCCAACATATCGATACATACTCCATAGACAGTGAAGGTCTTTCTTGGATTGTTTGGTCTGTCAATGCCTGGGAAGACTGTGCCTCCACCCCACAAACTATTAGGTTGAAGTCCTGCAATTCACGTCAGCAAGGTGTGTGTTTTGGGTGTAACAGTGAAAGTGGCCACTGCCTTGAATTTATTTGCTAGTGATTTTTTTCCAGACAGCTTGGGTTACCTTTGTCACATGAGTCAGTCTGCAACTTGTGAAAGATGGACCACTGAAGCTCTGAAATATTTGTAATGAAATATCAGGAGAAATGATGTTTCACATCCAGTGCTTATTAACTGGTTTGAATGTCAAGACAGACTAGCAGATGAGTAGAGATTCATGGGTTGAGATTTTAGAGTGATTTGTAAACAATCTATAATTTGAGTATAAACTGAATTTATAATTCAATATGTTGGGGGAGAGAGAGTCTGTGGAGATCAATGAGAACAGGGATGATGGATGAGTGGAACACAATGTAGACGAGAGTTTCTCCCTGTGATCCTATCTATTGATTTTTTGCCTCGTGTGCAAAATAGAACTTAAGGAGTCTTGATAAATATAATTTGAGGTGGTTGGGATTGTGATGCATTAAAACAGTCCAGGCCAGCAGTTCCCTAAAATAACAGTTTTATTGGGGTGTTTCACTACAGTTTGTATCTAGATGTGACCTACAGGATGTTAGATGGTGAGACTTGCATTACCTGACAAATGTATAGCGCAATGAGGACAGTAACATTTTATGATTAAAAATGTGATAAATATATTGTCTTGCTGCTCTCATACCAAAAGGATTTTTAAAAATTTATTTGTTCATGGGTTGCGTGTGTCATTGGCTGGGCCAACTTATATTACCCATCCCTAATTGCCCTTGAGAAGGTGGTAGTGAGCTGCCACCTTGAACTACTGCACCCATGTGATGTAGGTACACCCACAGTGCTGTTATTGGAGGGAATGCCAGGATTTTGACCCAGCGACAGTGAAGGAATGATATATTTCCAAGCCAGGGTGGTGTGTAGATTGGAGGGAAACTTGCAGGTGGTGGTGTTGCCACACATCTGCTGTCCTTATCCTTCAAGGTGGTAGAGGTACCTGGGTTTGGAAGGTACTGTCAAAAGAGCCTTAATGAGTTGTTGCAGTGCATCTTGTAAATGGTACACACTGCTGCCAGTGTGCATCAGTGGTGGAGGGATTGAATGTTTAAGGTGGTGGATGAGGTGTCAATCAAGTGGGCTGTTTTGTTCTGTGGAGCTTCTTGAGTGTTGTTGGAGCTGCACTCATCCAGGCAAATGGAGAGAATTCCATCACACCCCTGACTTGTGCCTTGTGGATGGTGGACAAGCTCTGGGGAGCCAGGAGGTGATTCATTGTAGGATTCCTAGCCTCTGACCTATTCTTGTAGTCACAGTAGTTATATGGCTGGTCCAATTCAGTTTCTGGTTAGTGGTAACCCCCAATACACCTTGGTTATTAAGTATTTTAGCCTTTGATTTTATCTCGTGATGTTATTTCACTCCTCTTCTTCCACCAACATCCCAATGAATTTTGACAAAAAGGATAAAAATAGCTTGGAAGAATATTTCTCCTTAGCTGCTATCTGTTCTCCAGAGCTACAAGACAGAGCAGCATTATTAACAGCAGCCGATAGTGAGATTCAAGGTCCAATCACTGTCCTTTTCTATTAAAATGAATGAGAAACAACCTTCCAGCTGTGATAGTTTAACAATACACTGATGTCGCATTGCTGGCACATTCCTGGGAATTGCTGTCAGAATGATTGCTTTACTGTCCAACTTTTAAAGCTTTTCTTTAGTAAGTTTTAACTTACACCATGAGTAAAAAGAGTTTCAAATTTGTGAGGATAAAAGCAAAATACTGCAGATGCTAGAAATCTAAAACAAAAACAGAAAATACTGGAAAAACTCAGCAAATCTGACAGCATCTGTGGAGAGAGAAAAAATACATGTTGCTGTTAGACCTGCTGAGTTTTTCCATCATTGTCTGTTTTCTTTTCAAATTCATGGTTGATTTTGTTTTATGAAATTAATTAAAGTATGTTTGCAAAGTTGAATAAGAATATGGATGAATTTTGGTACATATCTTTATTTATTTTTGTTTTAAAATCTCAATATATATTTGATTTCTGAACTAAAACACTGGCACTTTTCCAAGTGAGATTTGTGTATTTCAGATCATCTCTGTGCAAAGTCATTTAAAGCAGGCTCTATAAATTAGGACTAGTCTTTTTTTGTAGATGCTTGTCAGATACAATTACAATCAGACTTCACTCTTTGTTCTAAATCTTCCATGTTTTATTTACAAATTTTAGAATCCTCCACACTCCAAATGCGTAATCCATTGTGTTGCTAAAACATGATTGGGTCTTTTCCACAAATTGAAAAGTCCATTTCCATTCAGATTACAAATACCACTGGCATCTCTTGGAGATGACTGGCTGTATCCTAGAAGGATGTACTGGCATGGGTCTTTGTCTCACTCTTGTAATCATTCTCTTAAATGTAAAATTGCATTGGAGGTGGTACAGTGAAGGTTCATTAAATTGGTCCTTGGGATGAGGGCGTTTTCCTACGATGACAGGCTGAGTAAACTGGGCCTGTGTTATCTGGAGCTTAAAAACATACCGGATTTTAAAAGGGATTGACAGGGTGGACACTGAGATTTTGTGGTCAGGGAATCTAAAACACGGGGCCACAGTTTCAGAATAAGGGTCTGTTCATTTCGGACTGGGATGAGGAGAAATTACACAAAAGGTTGTGAATCTTTGGAATTCTCTACCTCAGAGGGTTGTGGATGCTCCATCATTGAATTTATTTAAGGCTGGGATAGACAGATCTTTGGAAGTCTCAGGAGGTCGAGGGATTTGGTGGTGCATGCTCGATGGGCCAAATGGTCTACTTCTCTTATTTCTTGTGCTACCTTTTATTTATTGCCATATCCTTTTTGGTTCTTCAGCTTTTTGTGCCAACTATTCTTTTACATACCACATTTTTGTTTTTAACTTTTTTTAACAATCAACTTGGACTCCTCACCTTCATTTCTTGAAAATAGTAAAAAAATTCCACATATTGGATTTACCTGATGTCTGCCCCTTGCTATTGTGTAGCTGTAGAAGGCTTGACTACATGGGAACATAGGAACAGGAGTAAGCCATTCAGCCCTTCGAGTCTGTTCCATCTTTCACTTAGATCATGATTGATCTGTCAAATATCCCCACATATTTGAAACTCCTTTTACTCATGGTGTGACTTAAAACTCAGTAAAGAAAAGCTTTAAAAGTTGGACAGTAAAGCAAATCATTCTGACAGCAATTCCCAGGAATGTGCCAGCAATGCGACATCAGTGTATTGTTAAACTATCACAGCTGGAAGGTTGTTTCTCATTCATTTTAATAGAAAAGGACAGTGATTGGACCTTGAATCTCACTATCGGCTGCTGTTAATAATGCTGCTTCGTCTTGTAGCTCTGGAGAACAGATAGCAGCTAAGGAGAAATATTATTCCAAGCCATTTTTATCCTTTTTGTCATTTACCCATCTTTTCTCCCTATCCTTTGATATTCTTGCCAATCTATCCATTACCCAATTAACCCATTAACCTCGGTCCTGAAAGCTCTAATTGTTACAGCATTCCCATTCTTGTGGGAAAGAGAATTCCAAATTTTTGTTACCCTTTGTGTGAAGAAATACTCCCTGATTTTACTTCTGATTGGCTGCCTCCAATTTTAAGATTGTACCCCTTTGTCCTAGATTCCCTACTAGAGGTAGTTTATTTATCTACCTATCAAATCCGTTTAATATTTTAAACACATCAACTAGAATGCCTTTCAATCTTCTATACTTTTACAAATGTGTATTTCAAAATGTGGAATGGTTATAAGGGTGTTAGGTAAGTACTTAGAGCAGGTGTGTTAGAATCAATGGTCTGATTACCACAATATGGACTCTGAAATGGTCCCGAGCGTTAATAGATTAGGGCAGATTGTACAGTTATATTTCAAATTTAGGAGACTCTGAATGTGTAAACATCATTGATACATTATAAAGATGAGACTGAAAATATTTTTATCTCATTGGATTCACAGATGGTCTCTGCTGTTCAGCAGTTGGCTTAAAAAAGACACTTTTGATAAAGCAGACTCCAGTTTTGTGAGCCTGGACACTTTTTGCTACCCCTTTGTCTATTTGAAGCATTGCAGTAACATAAATATCTTCCCAGCCTTCCAAGTAAATATAACGTTCTCTTTACAGATTGTTGGGGATGTTCTTTAAGTGTTTGTTTAGAGCAGGGCCCTGCTGAGAGCAAGATGGAGTTGCTAGTTCTGAGTTATACTACTAGCTCAACTTCATTGTTGTGAAGGGAAAATGCAGTGTTGTGCATTCACTCTGAAATAGCTCTGCTATCGATGACTAACTGTCTCCAGCACTAAACTGACAGAGTTCCTGAGCAATCCAATGAGCCACCTGGACACATTAAAACTCCTTTACGCTGGTTGTGGTTCAGTTCTGATGGAAGGTCTGCATGGAAGAGGGTAGATTGTAATGTTCCCCAAGGGTCAGTTCTAAGACTATTTTTTTTCTGATAAGAGGTGTGACAAGCAGTGAGGATGATATCAGCCTACTGCAACAGGATATAGGCTGGCTGAATGGGCAGACAAGTGCCAGATGGAATTTAATACAGAGAAGTGTGAGGTAATCATTTTGGCAGAAGGGACAGGGAGAGGCAATACAGACTTAGTGGCACGAACATAGGGACCTGGGGATCCATCTGCAAACACCTTGGAATGTGGCAGGACATATTGAGAGAGTAGTTAGCAAAGCAAATGAAAACTTGGTCTTTACAAATGGAGGCATTGAATACAAAAGCAGGGAAGTTATGATTACTCTTGTGATGCTAATGTGACGCCCCTGTTCAAGAAAGGATGGAGACCAAAAGCAGGAAACTATAGGCCAGTCAGTCTAACATCTGTCATTGGGAAATTGCTAAAGTCCATTATGAAGGAAGAGATAGCAGGACATTTAGAAAAGCTTAACACAATCAAACAGAGTCAACATGGTTTTGTGAAAGGGAGATCATGTCTGACAAATTTGGTAGAGTTCTTTAAGGATATAACAAACAGAGTTGATGAAGGGGAGCCAACAGTGATAGTGTATTTGGATTTCCAGAAGGCTTTCGATAAGGTGCTACAAGGTAGAAGCTTACGGTATTTGGGGTAGTGTATTAACATGGATTGACAATTGGTTAACACCCAGGAGACAAAGAGTCAGGATTAATGAGTATTTTTCAGATTGGAAAGATGTAACTAGTGGGGTGCCACAAGGATCAGTCCTAGGGCCTCAATTATTTACTATCTATATCAATGACTTGGAGGAGGGGGCAGAGTGTAATGTATCCAAATTTGCTGATGATACAAAAATAGGTGGGAGGGTATGTTTTGATGAGGACATAAAGAATCTGCAAGGGGATATATATGGATTGAGTGAGTGGGCAAAAACTTGGCAGATGGAGTTTAATGTAGGAAAGTGTGAGGTCGTGCACTTTGGTAGGAAAAATCGAAGGGCAACTTATTATTTAAATGGAGAGAGATTCCAAAAAAGTGCAGCACAGAGGGATCTGGATGTTCTTGTGCATGAATCACAAAAAGTTAGCAGGCAGTTGCCGCAAGTAATTAAGGCAAATGGAATTTTGGCCAGTGTTGCTAGAGGGTTGGAATTTAAAAATAGAGAAATCTTGTTACAGCTGTACAGGGTGTTGGTGAGGCTGTACCACGAGCACTGTGCACCCTGTATTTAAGAAAAGATATACTGGCATTGGAGGCAGTTCAAAAGAGATTCACTAGACTGATTCCCGGGATGAAGGGGACTTAACAAGAACAGCTAAACAGGTTATTTCTTTATTCATTAGAGTTTAGAAGAATGAGGGGTGATCTGATTGAAACCTACAAGATTCTGAGGGGGCTTGACAGGGTAGATGTTGAGAAGATTTTTCCATTAGTGGGGGAATCTCAAACTAGGGGACATAGCTACAGAATAAGGGGACACTCATTTAAAACTGAGATGCAAAGTAATTCTTCTCTGAGGGTAGTGAATGTCTGGAATTCTCTACCCCAGAGAGTTGTGAGGCCAAATCACTGAGAGTATTTAAAGCGGAGATAGATAGATAGATTTTTGAAATATCGGGGAGTTGAGGGCTATGAGGAGCTGGCACGAAAGTGGAGTTGAGGCCTGGGGCAGATCAGCCATGATCTTATTGAATGGTGGGGCAGGCTTGAGGGGCCAAATGGCCTAGTCGTGTTCTTATGCTCCTTTATAAGGCTCTGGTTAGGCCAGAATATTGTGTCCCGTTCTGGTCACCACACTTTAGGAAGGATGTGAGGGTCTTTGAGAGGGTGTGGAGGAGATTTATCAGAATGCTACCAAGGATGAGGGATTTTAGCCATGAGATTTAGGTTAAGAAGCTGGGGTTGTTCTCCTTGGAGCGAAGGAGGTTAAGGAGCAAGTTGATAGTCTTTCTAGGTCCTTCTAAGGAGCTTAATTGGCTATCTGCCATTTGTGGCCAGGTAACTGTCACCAGCAACCCCACCCCCACCCACACCCACACCCACACGTCTCCCCCTGACACCACCAGCCTCTTGGAAAATGGCCCTAATGCCAGCAAAATCACACTGGCCCCCAGCGGGATGCCTCAGGCTGGTGGTGGGACATTTCAGGCCCGCACACCTCCACAGTCATTCCAAAATCCAGCCCATTAACCCTCCAGCGATGCAGCCAGACCTCTGGGTTTTGTTTAGGCTCAGTAACGAGATTTACTGAGATGCGCAGTTAAAGTTGGGCCACTGAGTTCTTGTACAATAGCTTTAAAGTGAGAGGCCTGACTGAGGAAGTTGATGCATCTGCCAGTCACTGGTTAATGACCTATCTGCTGAGGGAAATCTGGGCCCCTCATAATTTTATACAGGTCAATTAAATCTCTCCCCAGCGTCCTCCTGAAAACTGAACAATAAAAGACCATTTTCTCTTCTAGTGGAAGTGAATAGACTTATGGCTGACATTTGTGAACTGTTTGAATGGGTTTCTCCAAGTGTTGATAATTTTGGTTGCTAGGATACCTTTTTATAAATAACATGGCTGTGTATATTTAGTTGTTTCTATTGAAACAATTTGTCATAATTGTGACAGGAAATGTAAATGGGTTTAATGGGCAGTGCAGAGTGAAATAATGTGCTTACAACGCCCAGCAATTTCAGAGCCTGAAAATGCTGGACCTGTGATCAGAGTGATAGTAAACAAAAACAGAAATACCTGGAAAAACTCAGCAGGTCTGGCAGCATCAGCGGGGAAGAGCACAGTTGACGTTTCGAGTCCTTGTGACCCTTCAACTGTTGAAGGGTCATGAGGACTAGAAACATCAACTCTTTTCTTCTCCGCCGATGCTGCCAGACCTGCTGAGTTTTTCCAGGTATTTTTGTTTTTGTTTTGGATTTCCAGCATCCGCAGTTTTTTTTACATCAGAGTGATAGTCTCTGGAGTTATATGGCTCCTGTTATCTAAAGTATTCTTAAAGGTAAACAACTGTTCCATAAAACAGCTCGCTTTTAATTAAAACTCAGGTTAAAGGGCAGAATGGAAAGTAAACTTTAAAGGAAAGTTTGGAGGATGCAGGGGTTTAGTTGGATTCTTTTTCCAGTTTCTCCTATGGAGAAGTGCTGACCCCATATTCCATACGACCCTAACTAATCACAGATTAAAGCTCCCACACTAGCTGTTTCACTCTGTGTCCATTAAGCCCAAACCATATTAGAAGTCCAAGACAACCATTGTGCCTCTGAAATGTTTGCACAGTCTGCCTGTGTTTTTATATGATCCCATTGTCAACATGCAACAGAACATTTGATGGACTGTTTCAAACAATAGTATTTACTTTAAGGTCCCACACTGTCTGCCAGCTGCTTAGATATTGGAGGAAGAAATAAGTCATTTTGATAGTACAACTTTGCTCGGAGCACAGCCTCAGTTCTGATAGCAATCTACTATGTTGTCATGTATAACTGCATCACACTACATTTAATGGTACTAGAACTAGTGGCCTCGGGAGTGAGCAACACTGGCTCTGAATCAGTAAGAGAAATGGAACTAAGTAATATTACTGCCCTTGCATTCGTGAAACGTGGCACTACCAGATGATGTAATGAGGTACATTCTAATGAGTGGTAAATGTATCAGGCTCAGGCAAATTCCTCATAAATATTGACAGCGAAAAAATGGGTGTAAGTGAGCAAGAGTGGAGAGCAATATAAAAGTCAGATATGAAATGAACTCTCCACGTTTAAAAACTAAACCATAAGCTTGACATTATAAAGGGAACTGGGTTCCAGTTGGCAGGAGGCAGGGAGCTGTGCTAGTGTCGATATTGCCATCAACTGCTTCTCTCTCCCAATGCTGTGAAGCTCTCCATTGACTTACAGGGATAATGTTGCTTTCCAAAATAATGGGGCGAGACAAGGGAATCGTGCGGCAATGAAACTGTGATTAAAATGATTTATAAATTGCAACACTGTTAAACCTGGGTATAATTAGCAGTAACTGTTTCAAGAGCAAGGATTGCTGAGCCAGGAGCATTCTCTAATGTATTATTCCTGTGAAAATGTTTTAACAAGGTTTGTGTGGGTGTTTTATTAGCAGTTTACTTACAGAAGCTACTAAATGACTGCAACTGTGATTAAAATCTTATCATCAGAAACAGGTTCAATGTAATACAGAATCGTGTGTGTATAAGAGAGTCTGTTATACTTGGACAGACCTTCAGGATAGGGAAGTGACTTACAGCTCACTGCACCCTCAGCACTTTTGTCCTTGTTACCCTAACCAGAATTAGGAAAACAACAGAAGATGGTGTGCTTTATGATCCATGTTTCATTTGGTTTGACAACAAGGCGGGGCTAAAATGTTAAACTTTTTTACAACATAGCAACATCACAGGAGTACAAATCAAGGTCTCTTCAGGTGAACCTGCAGCCCCGGATCTAAAAGCACAGAGATCAATCTCACCCACACTTTAGAGTAGTAGATTCTGCTGTAATTTTTAGATGACTTTCGACTCCTTCACCTAGTCACAAATGTATACAAAAAAAAAATAGAAATTCCCAGCAGGTTGATCAAAGTCTGAAAGAGAAAGGACAAGTGCCCATGTTCCTGGTGCCCTTCGCATATGCAAATCTCTGAACCGTCCAGCACAAAAGCTGTAAATCTGTCCGTTCTATCTTGCCATCCGTTCTTACATGTGCTGTACAGCCAGCCTTACATCAACACACAACAGTCTGCATGTACATTTGCTATATCAGGAGTCAGGCTGTTAAGCTGACTCTCAATTGCACAAAAGACAAATTGATTGAGAGATACCCAGTGGCTGGTCTTGCACTGCTCAAGCTTCATTATATGTTTTGGGAGAACTCTTGCCTGATGCAAAGCAAAGTGAGACAAATGAATGCAGCTTAATCCATGACTTTACCATTTTACTCTTGTGTTTGTTCAATTTGTTGTATTTAACAACTAAAAGAACCCAATACAGGCAGTCACTTGTGGTACAGTTGGTTTCTTTTTACAGTTTTTATACTTCCTTGCCTCTGTGTGCCCAATAACCTGACATATCCATTAAGCAACCTTCTCTCCATTTCCCAAAAGACAAGCCCTTGGCTAACTACGTGCTCCTGCGATCTTTAGATCTTCCTTTTCAGGCCTCGATGAATATCCAACATTACAAATACTTAACTGGGAAAGTTTCCAACTCTTTGATCTCTCCTCCCTCCCAGAATCTAAACAACTGGCATTTTCTGTGGCTTTGTTCTCTTCTAACTAAAGCTGCATCAACCTAACAGGATTTCTTTTAAGTACATGTTTTCTGGGTTATTTGTAATGACAGGACCACACTGAATGAAATACTCGTGTTTTGAGCTAGGATACTTATATAAATAAATAAATATTGGCCCCAATACACATTTTTTCCATCGCACCCATTTTCTCTACCATTTTGATGACAGAAATTTCTTACAGCTGATTGGCTCAATTTTAAAATTCAAAACATTTCAAAATTGCAACTGAAAATGTAGAAACCAAACGGATAAACTATGGATGAGCAATTCCCAATGATGTATGGAAGTGATGGATTTCACATGGAGCTGGCAGCAAAATCCATCAGTAAAAGCAAAGAAACAAATGAAGTCCCTTCAAACATATTTTAATTGGATTCTCCAGTAATCTGAGCACTTAGTATGGAGATGGGGAAAGTGTTTGTAAGAAAAAAAAAATTAAAAACTAGCAATAAAATTAACAAGGAAATGATCATCTTTCCTCTGCAGTATTTTTTGTATTTCATTGACTGATATAACATTGAAGGATGGCACATGGCCCATCATGCTTGTGCCAGCCCTTTGAAAGAGCTGTTCAATTCATCTCACTCCCTTGCTATTTCCTGCAGTTTTGTAAATGTTTTTGCTTTCAGATATTTAGCCAATTCCCTTTTGGAAGTTACTATCGAAACTGCTTCCACAACCTTTCAGGCAGCGCATTCCAGTTTGAAATGTTTTCTATTAGGATGAGAGGTTCCTCAATCTTCATGCAGCTGTGCCGACACCACCTAGAAATAGCTTGATTTCAAAGTGAGATTAGCGATTGTTAGAGAATGCCAGGACTGACTTACTTCAGCTACCTTATCAATGACCTTCCTTCATCATAAGGTCAGAAGTGGGGATGTTCACTGATGATTACACAATGTTCAGCACCATTCGCGACTCCTCAGATACTGAAGCAGCCCATGTCCAAATGCAGCAAGACCTGGACAATATCCAGGCTTGGGCTGATAAGTGGCAAGTAACATTCACCATGCAAATGTCAGGCAATGACCATCTCCAACAAGAGAAAATCCAACCATCGCCCCTTGATGTTCAATGACGTTACCATCACTGAATCCCCCACTATCAACATCCTGTGGATTACCATTGACCAGATATGGTGGCTACAAGAACAGGTCAGAGACTGGGAACCCTGCAGCGAGTAACTCACCTCCTGACTCCCCAAAGCCTGTCCACCATCTACAAGGCACAAGTCAGGAGTGTGATGGAATACTCCCCACTTGCCTGGATGAGTGCGGCTCCCACAACACTCAAAAAGTTCCACGCTATCCAGGACAAAGCAGCCTGCTTGATTGGCACCACATCCACAAACATTCACTCCCTCAACTACCAACGCACAGTGGCAACAGTGTGTACCATCTACAAGATGTACTGCGAGAATTCACCAAGGCTTCTTCGACAGCACCTTCCAAACCCACGATCACTGCCATCTAGAAGGGCAAGGGCAGCAGATAGGTGGGAACACCATCACCTGGAAGTTCCCCTCCTAATCACTCACCATCCTGACTTGGAAATATATTGCTGTTCCTTCACTGTTGCTGGGTCAAAATCTTGGAACTCCATTCCTAACAGCACTGTGGGTGTACCTACACCATATGGACTGCAGCAGTTCAAGAAGGCAGCTCAGCACCACCTTCTCATGGGCAATTAGGGATGGGCAATAAATGCTGGCCCAGCCAGCGAAACCCACATCCTGTGAATGAATTTTTAAAAAACAGTCCCATTCCGTCCCACAGAAAATCACTGAGTATGAATACTGCCACAAAAATCATTTTTAGATCAAGTCAGAAGTAGTTTATCCATTATATATTACGGCACAGCTGATGGTAAATGTTGAGCTGTTCAAATCTCAGAGGGAAACTTGAAGCAACTGTCATAACCAATTTTTGTAATTTGTATGTTTTGAGATGCCAGCTTTGAATTCAGTTATAATAAGGCCATCGAGTCTCGAGATGTTTTTATACAACTAAATTAAGCATGGTGTGTGCCTACAAATGACTACTACAATAACTTCTAAAAATCCCCTAGTTAATCTGACTCCCAGTTACACCTCTGTTAAGGCAACAGTAAAACATACAGATTTAAGAAGACCCCTGGCAAAGCACACTCTGGACAGTCACATTCAAAATGAGTTTCTTTCAGCCCTGGGTCCTTGCAGACACCGGCTTGAGGCTTACAGGCTGGAGGCTTTAGATCTTAGAATCCCTCTCCTTTTACCAACAGCCTTCTCTTCCTTTATACATATTTTCCTCTTTGAATACACATTCTCATTGTATCACATGGTGTTTTTGAACTTTACCTCTTCTAACAAAACCCTTTCATAGCACTAATTTTATTAGAAAGCTTTGGAAAAAACATTGTTTGGCTTTTTCTGGCTAGATGTAGTATTTCACCCATTCTTTTGAATTGTGTATTTAAAAATGCAAATTGCCCACTTTACACTTCACCATCTAACTTCCCTATGTTTATCTAATTAATATTTCAAACCTACTTCTCTTCTACACATCAAAGCCTCTAGACCAGCTGGCTTCAATCTAGTTATGACACACACACATAGACACAGACCACCATTAGAATTCTATATTAAAATAATTTCCAATAACATTATAGACATTATCTTCTTGACATCCCTTTCCTTATCGATAAATGAACCATCAAAATTCTAAAAGATGGCCTCATTTTTAATTACACATGTTATACTATCTCCTATACTTACCTATATACTTTATTGCATTACCAGATGCATGCATTAACATAATTTATATACAATTCCTTTGGTATCAACCAAAATCATTCAAGTTCAGTGCCCAGGTTTTAAATGTCCAATTTTCCCTTTAAGCTTCAAACTCTTGATACACATCTGCACAGATTTTCCCTACCAGCAACATGTATAATCTGTAGATTAAATGGTTGCAGTAATAGACTCCACTTGAATAGCCTTGCGCCTTTGTCTCAAACTTTGTCCAGAAACTTTAAAGGATTGTAGTCTGTATAAACATTTGTTTCTGACGAATTGTTTGCCACATAGATTTCAAAATATTGCAATGCTAACACCAAACCCAACATCGTCTTTTCAATCGTTGAATATTTTCTCTGTTGTGCATTCAACTTCCGTGAAAAATACCCTGTCGGTTTTTCAATCCCAGTGTCGTCGTCTTGTAACAGTACAACCCCAGTGCCTATATCACTTGCGTTATTGGCCAACTTAAATTGCTTAGCGTACTGTCAAAACTGGTGTCATAGTTAATACAGTTTTTAAATTGTCAAATGCCTTCTGACACTCCAATGTCCATTGAAACTTCTTTTCTAATAGTTCAGTTAATGGAGCAGCCACACTGCTAAAATTTGGTACAAATTTCTGGTAAAACCCACTGATGCCCATCTCTCAACTTCTTATTTTGTTGTAGGTACTGGAAATCCACAATAGCTTTGACTTTCACATCTCTAGGAGCCATCTTACCATGTCCAATGGTGTGGACTAGATACGTAGCTTGCGCTTTTGCAAATTCACTTTTAGCCAAGTTCATCACCAAATTAGTTTCTTATAATCAAGTAAATAATTCTTCCAGATGTTGTAAATGCTCCTCCCACGTCTGACTGAAAACTATTAAGTCATCAATATAAACAGCACAATTGCATGGACCTACAATTACTTTGTTTGTCAGTCTTTAAAATGTTGCAGGTGCATTTTCCATACCCAAACATGATTTTAAACTGATATAGTCCACTTGGCATCACAAAAGCTGATAGCTCCTTTGTTCTCTCCGATAATGGAACTTGCCAATATCCTCTTAGCAAGTCAATCTTTGTGATAAATTTTGATTGTCCCACTTTCCCAATACAATCCTCCAACCATGGTATAGGATATGAATCCACTTTTGTCACTGTATTCACCTTTTGAAAGTCCACACACAGCCTTTGTGTTCCATCCAGTTGCGGCACCAGTACAATAGGTCAATTCCAGTTACTACAGCTAAACTCAATGGTATCATTTTGAAGCATGAAGTCTATTTCTTTCTGTACTTGTGATAACTTTGCTGGATTATTATCAGTAAATACTGATTTCCACTTTTAGTCTTAGGTAGAAGTCCTACACAATCAATCATGGCCCTAGTAAAAGGTTTTTCAATGCTGGAATTGGAACTAAAAGTGCCAGTTTAATCACTGCTTGTGGTTTCCCTATCATCTGATATGTGTGACATGTTCTACAGAATTTGATTACATCCCTATGCAAACCAGGCCAATAAAAATATTTCTGTATTTTCACCTGTGTTTTCCTAATTCCCAAAATGTTCTCCCTTTGGAATCTCATGAGCAATCCTCAGAATATCATTTCTATACCCAACTAGGATAACAATCTGATGTACCTCCCTCTAGTTTTCATTTGATCCAGCCTCCACTTTCTCATTAAAATATCACCCTTAAGGTAACAACATTCTGGAAAACATTTTGCCTCTGTTTATGAGTAAGCTGTCTGATATAACTGGTTTAATTGTAAATCCTTTTGCTGCAACTCAATTAACTGTCTTCAGCTAAACACCTCAACTGCCTTTTAATCTGCTGTGTCTTTCTGAACAATGTTGTCATAGTGCCTGCTAATTGGATTTCAATACCACCTTCCTGCCCCTGAACTGCCTGTACTTGTTTTTCTTCTTTCAACCTATGTACCTGTGATCCCATTATCTCACAATCTAGAAACAATCCAGGATACTCTCTCTGTAACACTTCTGTTGAAGACACCAATACAGGCTGCTCACCTACCATAGGCATCACCCACATCTGTGATCCAGCTATATCATTACCCAGAATAAATTGAACCCCTGCAATGGGTAATTTTTCCACCACTCCAACAGTCACTTCACCAGTTTTCCACTTACTCTTTTTAAATTCACCTTCCACAATGGAATAGGTTTAGCATCTCCGCGAACCCCATTTATTATCAACTGTTCCTGTAATACTCCCTCTGAACAACAAATATCACTACCCCACCACATTAAGGATTGACTCGCCCCTGTGTCTCTTAAAATTTTAACATCTGTACCTACTCTGCCCTGCATACATGGAAAGACTTTCCCTTCGCATACAAAATCTCTAAACTCTCAGCAACCTGTTCCTCAGAATTCTCTTGGGTAAATTGTGAACACATTTCCACTTCTTTACCTGTCACTTATTCTCCTTGTTTTACCTGTACACAAACCACGGGTTTTTCCTGTGCCTGAACCACAGAACCCACAGTACTCTTACTTCCAGAACTTTTCTGCACCCCTATAATTCCAACAGCTTTTTCCTGTAATTTCCAACATACTGACTTTGTGTGTCCAATGAAAATCCCTCAATTTTCAAATATCACTTCTAGTCTCAGCACCTTCCTTTTTTATTTTGAGAAGAAACTTCCTGAGAATTTCCACCTACCCCATCTCTTCCCTGTCTACCCACCTTCCTTTCACCTTCCCACTTTCTATCCTTTTCTGATTTGAAACGGCGATTGAAAAAAAGGCTTAGCTCTATGAACTAGCTCATATTCGTCAGCTATCTCTGCTGCTTGTCTTACTGTTTGAACCCGCTGTTCCTCCACATGAGTTCTCACCACCAAAGGAATCTTTAAATTCTTCCAAAAGAATTACTTCTC
The DNA here is from genome assembly GCF_017639515.1 of Carcharodon carcharias. Classification (NCBI taxonomy): domain Eukaryota; kingdom Metazoa; phylum Chordata; class Chondrichthyes; order Lamniformes; family Lamnidae; genus Carcharodon; species Carcharodon carcharias. The sequence continues at coordinate 133,013,897 of NC_054481.1, forward strand.
TAAGAGCTGCATACGTTGTCTCTAATTTTTAATGCCCATATCCACCGGTCAAAATGACTTTGTTTTACTCTCTCAGATTCAATATAAGTTTACCCAAGCTGTTTTCTCATATTCCTAAATTTCTACCTGTATGCCTCAGGAACGAACTCATATGCCCTCAAAATAGCCTTTTTTATCACTTCATAATTCACTGACATTCCTTCTGACAGTGAAGCGTATGCCTCATGTGCTCTATCCACCAACCTGGATTGTAACAACAATGCCCAGTTTTCCTGTGGCCATTTCATTTGTTTAGCCTTCTTCCCAAATGACATAAAGAATATTAAAACATCTTTTCCTCAAACTTTGGAAGAGCTTGTACAAATTTAAATACCTCCCCGCTGGGTTTTAGGTTAAAGGTTTTTTTTTAATCTTCAGAACTTTCCTCAGAATCTGAGATCTCTTTTTTTTAACTTCCAGCCTTTTAAGCTGCTTTGCCCTTTCCTTCACTCTTTCCCTCGCCTCTCTTCTCTCTTGCCTGGAATTCCAGTTCCAGCTTCCTTTCTTTCTCCTGCCTTTCCGCTTACTCCCTTTGTAATGCCCTTTTTCTCTTTCTGCCCTTTCCTTATCTGCTGCCTCTAGCTCAGTTTTTTTTAAATTTCCTCTGCTTGTTCAAGTTCAAGCTTCTTCATTTCTAACTGAAGTCTCACTACCTCCAGCTGTGACTCACTAGTGTCTGGTATCACTTCCAACTTTAAATGCTGTGTAATCACTTCAACGGCATCTGCTTTCTTTGCCCCTATAGGTAACACCAACTGCAACTTATCAGCCAACTCTGTTAACTTATTCTTGGATACTTTCTGTAACACGATCAAAGGTATATGTTCTACTTGCAAAAAAGATTTAGCCATGTATACAACCATTTTTGCAGTCTCACCACTTCAAAAATCCCTCACACCCACTCCTGAACTCAGTGCTTCTCGGACTTGTAACCTTAAACCTCACCAACTCCAAACTAATCAAAGAATTACAAACCTATCCTGCAGAGAGCCCCCAATTATTATGACACAGCTGATGGTAAATGCTGAGCTGTTCAAATCCCAGATGAAAACTTGAAACAACTGTCATAACCAATTTTTGTGATTTGAGATGCAGGCTTTGAATTCAGTTATAATAAGACCACTGAGTCTCAAGAATTTTTTTATAAAACTAAATTAACGTTTATTAATTAAAAGATTAAGCACATGCATGTCTATAAATTACTACTATAATAACTTACAAAAATTCCCTAATTAATCTGACTTCCAGTTACACCTCCGTTAAGGCAACAGTAAAAAACACAGATTTAAACATAACCCTGGCAAAGCACACTCTGGACAGTTGTATTCAAAATGAGTTTCTTTCAGCTCTGGGTCCTTGCAGACACTGACTTGAGGCTTACAGGCTTGAGGCTTTAAATCTTAGAATCCCTCTCCTTTTATCAACAGCTTTCTCTTCCTTTATATATAATTTCTTCTTTGAATGCAAATTCTCATTGTATTGCTAGGATTTTTTGAACTTTACCTCTCTTCTAAGAATAAAACCTTTCATAGCACTAATTTTATTAGTAAGCTTTGGGGAAAAAAAAGTAAACACATTGTTTGGCTTCTCCTGACTGGGTGTAATATTTCACACAACCTTTTGAATGGTTTATTTAAAAATGCAAATTGGCCCCCTTTGCATTTCACCTTCTAACTTCCCTATGTTTACCTAATTAACATTCCAAACCTGCTTCTCTTCTATACGTTAAAGCCTCTAGACCAGCTTGCTTCAATCCAGTTAAGACACACACACGTGCATACACACACACACACACACACACACACACACACCACTGGAGCTCTATTTTAAAATAATTTCCAATAGCATTATAGACCTTATATATTCTTGACATATATAAAACACAGATAAATGTGAGCCATTAACTCTTGGTTTTTTTGAACTCCATTGGAAACAATCAATCTAAATTTGCTTGTCTTGTTGCTGATCAGACCTCTTTCGCACTCATTCCCAGAATCTGTCCATTCTTCACAATATGATGCCTCCAGTGCAGCGCGATCAGTGTGAGAGGAGGTCTCCTATGTAAAATAAATAATACAGCCATGATACTTGTATACCACAATGACACATTGAATCGGATCGTAATCAAATCTTCAATGTGCATGATCATATTTTACAAATATTGACTGCTGTTAGCCTGATAATTACAGGGATGACCTGGAATATTTTATAATGCTCACAGGAATTATTAACCAAAATATTACAGTCAGTATTTTATCATTAAATCCTAGAGCCACAATTTATTTTAGGTGCCGCTGCAGTGGGCAAGGAGTAGTCTGTGCTTTGTAATAATGTAAAGCTAAATGTCTTGGTGAATAAGAAAAAATACAATTCATGCATTCAGTTGGATCTAAAATAATTTTTTAATAAGGAAGGAAATAACCCTTCACAAGATATTCTGCTAAGATTGCACTGAGGAGATTGTAGTCTCACTGACTTGGTGTCAAACACCAGGTGGCAGCAAACTACAAGTTACCTATAGACCATCTTCGAAAGTTGGACTTTGCAAGAAATTAATTGAAATAAGGATATGAATTCAGGTGTAAGCTTTGTAATTTTCCAGAGTAATGCTGCTTTCCTGTCAAAGGGAATGTCTTTCAAACCAATTCAATTGCTCGACACACCAGTCTCATAATATCAATGCCATGACTCCAGTATGTGGTTGGGGCTGGATTTAACCCTCCCTTGCTAGCAAGTCTGAAGGCGGGGGAAGTGCCTCTTACCCACCCGTCCCCTGTGCCCAGTGCAATTTTACCAGAGACAGGATGGGCACCAGGAAGTCTGCCGACCCCACTTTCAACCAACTGAGGACCTTAAAGTGGGCATTTAACCAGCGATGGGGGAAGCCCACAGCAAGCTCCCAACCCAACAGCTTTCCCTGCGCAGCTGGGCGGGGGTAGGTCCCTCTTTTATGGGCCCCCTGAGCAACCGGAGGGGCCTCCCCTCGGGTAAAGCCCCAGCCCATGACCCCCACCCCTCCTGGTTTTTCTACCCAGGAACCCCACCACACTCGACCCCTCCCTTGCTGGGTTTGCCAGCTTAGCCCCAGGGCAGCCCCAGGCTCGCCTGCCCTTCCAGTACCGCACACCCTCTCGTGGCCTCGGTGCAGCATTGGCAGTGGCCACCGCTCCTGATGGCACTGTCAGTACCGGAGGGACTGCCCGCCTGTGACGGGTTGACCACTCTCAGCCCCAGCGTCCAGTCCTGAAGGGCAGAAGTCCCAGCTCAACTTGATTCATGCCCAGTCAGCAGTTTCATCCCTGTCTGGCAGCCGTCGGACTCCCACCATCGACTTTTCAGCCAAAGGAAGGAGCACTGTTAAATCCAGCCCCTGGAGCAAGGAGACTGTTTCTCACAAACTATTTGAATGAGTGTTTCATTTGAGCTTAGCTTTGCTTGTTACTGAAGCCTTTATTCATTTAAAGTTATAGGTCTGTTCTTTATTCTGTGAATTTTTTGCATGTGAGGGATATTAGTTCTTAGAAATGGAACTTGCCCCATTTCAGGCCCCCAGTAACAGCATGAAAGCACTTCCAGGTCAGACATAATATAGTTAAAAGCTTCAATAGAATGTTTCAGGGTCAATTGGAGGCATGGTGTCTATTGCACTAATGTGACTGTTCCATTTTTTGACAAAAGCTGTCTTGTTCCTTTTTGAATTAAGGCCAATCGGTGCTAAGTTAGGAGAGCCATGTCAAATGTTCACAACGCTTTTAACCAATCGTCGAAGAGAACTTTCCATTAGCCTGGACAGGACTGGAGCCAAATTCCAGAAATGAAAGGCTCTTCACCATCCAGTCCACAAGATTCAAAGCTATTCGACCTGAGTGGGAAGGTTTCTTGCATTTGGTCTAAATGGATTTTCTCATGAATCATGTTTGTTTTTGTCCACAGAGATTTAGATTTTGGACTGATTAGCCATTTGATGGGGTGAGGTATTAAGTCACAGGGAGGGTAGAAGGTTAGCTTGGGGGTGACTACAGGGTTGGGGGAATACTCCTGCTCCTTCTGGCCAACCAGTAGTATTGGAAAAGCACTTGCCTTTTCCTCAGAAACATAGAAATGTAGGAAATAGGAGCAGGAGTAGGTCATTCAGCCCTTCGAGCCTGCTCCACCATTCTATGTAATCATGGCTGATCCTCTTTCTCAACGCCGTATTCCCGCTCTCTCCCCATAGCCCTTGATGCCATTAGAGTCCAGAAATCTATCTATTTCCTCCTCAAATATATTCAGTGACTTGTTAAAACTTTAATTTCTAAAACCAGAAGTTATATTCTAAAATATATGGATTATGAACTAGATATTCACAACTGTAAGGTGATGGTGATTTCCAGCAATCTTTGTTTCATATGGAAGGTTTTGTGTTTCATTGATTTTTCTGGTTTATTGCAATTCAGATTTTGCCCTGTGAAGTATTATGGATTTCAAAAGTAATCATATTTTGCAGTTTGAAAACTGCAAGCAAAGATCTTTCAAATTGAATTATATTGATGTTGATGGTAATTCTCAGTGTTAAAATAATGTTATTGCAAAATCCAGAATACAAAAGCTGAGATTATACTTAGAATAAATTCTGAGGTAAATTGCCTGGTATATCGTGAATTGCTGAAACATTCTTACGATATTACTAAACATGAGAATAACTGGAATTCTATTATAAATCCATAATTAAAAAAAGGAAACCGACCATGTTCCTTGTGTTGTGCATGATGTTTATTTCATGTCTGAGATGTTTCACGAAACTGTTTTAAATTCGATATAAAATAGTAAACGAAGATGCTGCAAGCCACTTTCATCGGTGATTGATCAATTTGCTGTCTTTCTTAACCCCAAAGTCTGGACTTCTCACCAAGAGTTATACTGCCAGCTCTGCAATGTCCGGGGCCAGGATTTTTACCTTGTCGGGCAAGCCTGGGAGCGCTCGCGAAACCAACTGCGCTCATAGCTCCTTGAGGCACAGAGCAGCCTTGGGAGCTGAAGATTTATAACATTGCAAACTTTTTTTATTTTTAATGTTTAAAAACATGTCCCCTCGTGTCACATGAGCAGGGACATGGCATGAATGAATTTTTAAAATTCTAATTATATTTTTAATCACTGGTTGAAACCCTATCCGGCCCGTGAATGAGGTTTCGCCAAAAATGCAAAGGCTGCTTGGCCTTTTCACCCGCCCATCAATCGAACAGGTGGACAGGCAGCGCAAAATCCCAATCAATTAATTGATTAACGGCCTAAGTTAGGCTGTTTAATTATCGGCAGGCACGCTGCCAACTCTCTGGCTGGCCCGCCGACCAAAATCTCGCACGAGTGCGCGATGATGTCAGGATGCTTGCCCGACATCATCGTGCGTCATTTTACGTTCATTCAGGTCGGGCACGCACGCGCCGACCGACAAGGGGAAAATTCAACCCCAGGTGTAATTAAACATGAGCCCAAGTAATGGGACAATGTGTTAAGGAGTGAACTATCTTGCTGGCATTTCACTGACAGTAGAAACCTAAAGCTAATCCATCAGATCATTAGAATTGGTTGGACTATAATTTGAAAGGCTGCATTCGCACTGATTGTTGTTTTTACATTATTAGAGTATTTAAGACGCTCACTCTGGGACAGTAACATTTGAGCCAAGTAGCAGAAGTGTAAATAGGGGAATATTTTAAAACAAAAACTCCTGAAGGTTTAAGCTTAAAAGTGTTGTGTAATTGGGTCTCTCATAATTTGAGGATGGGGGAGATAAGGAGACCGGGAGATTGCTAACTTTCCTTTGCTGCTGCAGCTGGAAGGAAGTGCAGGTTGAGGGTGCTGTGAAGTTAATTAAGATTGTGTGTTACACTTTAATTTCATCCAAAATGAATGGATTACCATTGAATGCAGAGTTGGAGAATGTTATTTCTCAGTCGGACCCTGTACATCATGTCCATTATAAAGTATTCCAGCTTTCCAATATATTTTTTCAGCTGTGAACATTTTAACTTGCTTATCCCTCCTGATGAGCTGTTTCCCATTTCTCATATACAATAATCCAGCCAGTGATCACTCCGCTGCTTCTCTTTGGCAGCAGGGCTGGGTTTTCACCGACCCTGGAGCCATTTAAAAATGGTGAACGGGACCAGCTTCCAGGATTCCTGACGCCATTCGCGGGTTTTGGATTTTCAGCATTGTCTCTTAAGGATGCAGGCTAGTTCGGGTCACATGCCTGCACCCTGATCTCCCAACCTGACCGGCTCCATTGTGGGGATAGGCACGTCCAAGTCCTCCACTATTTTCATGCAGTCGGACCAGGTTTCCAAAGAGTCGTGGTTCAAGGCACCCGCAGTGTTGTGAACGAAAGTCTGCATGAGGGGACCTTTTGAAAGGTAAGTTCAAATGGTTCTCTTTATGCCCCCCATGCCAAACTATGCGCCCCCCAAACAGCCCTATAGTCACTCACACCTGCCGTGCTAAGCTATGGTACTAGCATACCCATTTTTCCACTATACGCTGTATAGAGCCAATGAACCCTGTAATGACAGTAGAATGTGATATAAAAAAAAGCTTTAGAAAACAATAATTCATAACTTCACAGTTTCTTTAAAAAAAGAAACTCCTTTTAACTACAGTCCAATAAAAGTGACAATCATCCAAACCCTTGAAAGTATCAATAGCTGAAACTGTAAGCACTTAAAACCTCTCTATCTTATGTAAGTAAACATTTGCAATTGATGACATAGATCAATGACCCAGAGCTGGCAATCAAGCAATGTTTTCTATGGTGTTCGGGTGTTTCATCAGGCTAATAAATGTCTGGGCTCTCAACCAAGCCTCTGTATGTATTCTGGGCTGTGAACCGAGTGTGTTAAAGGGCATTTGTTTTTCATTCATTCACGGGATGTGGGCTTTGCTGGCTGGGCCAGCATTTATTGCCCAACCCTAATTGCCCTTGAGAAGGTGGTGGTGAGCTGTCTTCTTGAACCGTTACAGTCCATGTGATGTAGGTACATCCATAGTGCTGTTAGGGAGGGAGTTCCAGGATTTTGACCCGGTGACAATAAAGGAACAATGATATATTTCCAAGTAAGAATGGTGAGCGACTTGGAGGGGAACTTCCAGGTGTGTTGGTGTTCCCATGTATCTGTTGCCCTTGTCCTTCTAGATGGTAGTGGTCGTGGGTTTGGAAGGTGCTGTCTAAGGAGGCTTGGTGAATTTCTGCAGTGCATCTTGTAGATGATACACACTGCTGCTACTGTGTGTCAGTGGTGGAGGGAGTGAATGTTTGTGGATTTTGTGCCAATTAAGTGAGCTGCTTTGTCCTGGACAGTGTCAAGCTTCTTGAGTGTTGTGGGAACCGCATTCATCCAGGCAAGTGGAGAGTATTCCATCACACTCCTGACTTGTGCCTTGTAGATGGTGGATGGGCTTTGGGGAGTCAGGAGGGAAGTTACTTGTCGCAGGATTCCTAGTCTCTGACCTGCTCTTGTAGCCACAGTATTTATATGGCTAGTTTAGTTTCTGGTCAACGGTAGCCCCCAGG